>NC_068278.1:22725073-23050687 GCF_025860055.1 Xyrauchen texanus
TATTTAACACAATTACATCAAAAGTAACTGTAATTAAATTATTGAAAAATGAAGAGTTATCTCTTACTTGAAATGAAAAAGAAATTACAGTAATTAATTACTTGCCATGCATTACACCCAGCATTGATCATTAAGGAGCAATTGACCATTGCATCTTCACATTCTTTGTAGTCTAGAGGTCCTCCTGTCTCCAATGAAGTTTAAAGTTTTGACCACATACAAATGAAATTTTCTTTTGACTCTCTTTCTTCTTTGGAACAACAAAAGTGATGTTAGTCAGAATATTAACCTCAGTCACCATTTACTTTCTTTTTTTTTTTTCATATAATGAAAGTTAAGGGTTACTGAAGCTAACGTTCTGCTTAAAATTTCCCTTTGTCATACAGGGTCGGAACAGCATAAACTGCCCAACTAGCATCATCACCTAGAGAAATTAAAAAATGATGATTGTTTGCAAATGTGTTTCCGAATTACTCCCTCCATTGGTCGGTCAAACAGATAGTCCCATCCCAAACCCATGCTTTTGGTTGAGTCAATGCTGCTGTATCTGGCTGGACATGATGCTCAAACAAACAGCTATGTTTTGATAGCAGCTTGCGTTTCCCAACAACATCATTTGCCAATATGGTCACAAGTTCCATCGTTACCAACATAGTTTAACGATTTTGTGTTTCCTGAAACCAAAGTTCCAATGAACATTCACAAACTGCATCACAAAGTTGTGTGGTTGGAACTACAGCTCTTTGTGGTTAGAAGCATAGTTCCTTGTTAGTTTGCTGTGTGGACATAATTTCACTTCGCTAAGGCTTCTGTATCTTTTATTCCATATATCTTTAATTTTGCCAAGACTTTGTTTACATGTACTTTATTCCATTTAAGGAATTAAAGATTGTTAAGAGAAAGCGCTTAAACATGCGTGGTTTCTGTTTGAGAACGCGGCTTATTATGTGTTCATGTAAACACATAAGTGACACTATGGCTGCATTCCAAATTGGCTAAATCAGCCTCCGAAGGGTACTTCAAAGGGAGAACAATCATAATACGCCTGCTGTAAGATCGCTTCAAATTGAATTTTTTTATAAAAATGGCTTAAAAAGTGAGTCCCAAATGACTGTTATTTTGAAGCCCCACATCTTACAGCCCTCTACTGCTCTCACAGTGGATGGTAAAAACTTTGAAGGGAATAGGGCATAGGGCATAGGGATGATCACTTCTAAATGGAACTCACCCATTTGAAGGGTGCGCATGTGTATGTGCTCAAACATGCTGGGGACTCCTAGGTCTGAGGTAGGGGGGAAACTCATCTCATTACATGGCGCACACAGATGTTGTGTTTTCAGTAGCTTTCTTACATTAATATTGTTCTGGTGTACATATTAATGAGCTATTTTAATTTGATATCCATTCGATCTCCATATAAGTTATTATTCCACCCCCTATGTAACGTCATTAATGAGAGCTTCATATTGTTGAACCGATGTGCAACGAAAGATGGATGTGCGACGTAGTTACTACAATTTCGGAAAAAGTCAAGCCTTTCTAATTATCCCTTTCATCCGTACCGTCACACATATGTGACAGTTAATTACTGGGCCCTGCTTCACACATCTGTGTTTCTGCAACAGCTAGTTAAGTTACAACCTGCCAGATTCAAATCGGCTTTCGCACAGGCAGCGTTGGTCAAGCGTCTGTAATTTATTTTCGCTCATACAGTTACTCATACAGTCTTTTAAACCACAGAATTAAGTTTATTTTATATACGTACATCACCAAAGTACCACAATAAAAAGTTTACAGCTCTTATACGTAGTCAATTCATCAAAAGCGATCTTCCTCTGATGTGTTGCCATTTGTTTACATTAGTAACGGTTGTTATTCATCTAACAAACAGCTACTCAAAGAGTCTTTTCAAGTACTTAATATATTTATTTTATATAACAACCAAATTGTCACCAAAGTACTACAATAGCAGTTAACAGCTTGTTTATTCAAAGCCATCATATCTAAACGCGATCTTCCCATGCAGGCAGCCATATCTGCTTATTATTTTCAGATGTGGCTTTCATTCACACAAACAGCAACTCAAACAGTCTTTTCAGGCATATAATATGTTTGTTTTCTGAAACAGACAGCCAAACTATCACATAAGCACCACGATAAAAGTTTAAAACTCGTATGCTCATAGTGAAACCATCTGATCGAGTGTGATTATCCGATGCGTGCAGCCATTTACATTAGCGCTTGTCACACACACACACACACACACACACACATAAACTTTTTTATGACAAAAAATATATTAAAATAAAAAAATACTCATCTACACTATGCCTCTTACCGGCTGTGCAGTGGCATATGCAAAAATAACTAGAGTCCAGTGAGCACTGCAGGGGAATTTAGACCCTTATCGTGAAAAGGTGCAGTGGTGGCTCAGTGGTTGAGGCTCAGGGTTACTGACCAGAAGGTCTGGGGTTCAAGCCCCAGCACCACCAAATTGCCACTGTTGGGCTCTTGAGCAAGGCACTTAACTCCAGGTTGCTCCGGGGGGATTGTCCCTGTAATAAGTGCACTGTAAGTCGCTTTGGATAAAAGCGTCTGCCAAATGCATAAATGTAAATGTAAAAGGTTAATTCCTTCAACAATGCATTATACTATGGTTGTTTAGTGTGGTTTCTCTCAACCACCACACTAAATGATTTTCACTTACGTGTGAGCCACATTATAGTACAATTAGAGCTCTAAAGCAGCATTGCTATGATGGCTTTGTTTTGTGTTGGCAAACTTACTAACTATGCTATAATAGTTAAAGGGCTTTGTCTTTTATGCCCCAATTAACATGAATCAGGTTCAGTGCTAAAGCTTATAGCTTATTCACATTCCACACACTCCACACACTCCTAGATCTTGTTAGGTGATCTGTCATCCATATGGCAAGATATTGAGATATTAAATTGTGGAGAATTCCTTAATTGTTTTAGCTTTCCAGATTGAACAGTTTTAGCCAATCAGGGAGACAAGTGAAAACAAACTTAGCAAACTGAAACAGTCTCGTTTCTGGAGCACCATTATCGTCTAAAATATCTCAACACTGCTTTTCCTCTCCCTCTTGACCCTTTGTGAGACAATCAGAACCTGTGGACCCGGTTGCCATGTTGAGTCTTAGTTTGAATGGCTCCATTGTTTGGTTGTAACAAGATACCAGAGCTTGTTGTTTGATCCACTGTTCTGAAAAGTTTTCTTTCGCCTCTTCTTTTCTCCTCCTTTTTGTCAACCGATGGATCAGCTGAGAAGGTCAAGGAACATTGTCTTTTGTTGTGCAGTCACTTCTTTTTCTTCCTGTATCTCCTCCTGTTTTTTCTGTAAATTGTGGCCAGTGTAGATTCCATTTAAAATGTCATGTAGCTAATTTTTCCAGAAGGCTAAATCGCCTTTTCTTCTACTGCTCTTAAAGTGATTGTCTGCCATTTTCATACAAGTTTGTTGAAGCCTATCCACATATTTGTCTCAGAGTTGCCTGGTTTTTAGCAGGTGTGTTTGTCAGCCGACTTCTAAGAGGAAAATTCATGGTCTTTAGTGTGAAAGCAGAGAGGCTGCTGTCTTTCAGCCTGAGTGCTAGCAAACTGTCAAAAATCATGTTTTAGTGGCTTGTTCAGGTCACACTGAGAAAACAGCCTCTTGTTCCTTACTTTATCTTTCTCTTTCTTTCTGATGAGCTTTTTCTTTCCTTTTTCTCCTTTTTGTTGCCTACAATTGCCAGTTAGCAATGGGCATACAGTTTGTTGTCAGTTAGTGTAGGCTTAAATAATAATTTAGAGCCAGTTTAAAACTGGCATCCATAGCTTGCAATAGCTAGCTAGCTCTATATCAATGCTACAAGACATTGTTATAATTTGATTAGCTTGTATTGATAAATGGTTGTGAATATATCCATATCCAAATCTGCTGATCTGTTTGTAGTAAAAGTTATCCTTTTCTTTTAAACTAGAACTTGTTTGCATATCCATTTCTTTAGCAAAGCATCACTAGCATTAAAATCATCCACTAGCATGAGGGAGTACAGAAAAACAACATTGTCAAATTATACAAGATCTTTTTGTCTAACGTGCTGTTTGCCTTGCGTGGAATGATTTGTGAGTAGCCATCTGAGCTCAGCCTCTTTTGAAATGTGTTAAATAACATTTGCATAAGACTATTTGTTGTACTATAATAATATGGGTAAGTAAGCTTAGATGCTATATTTGTATCAATATTTCCGTTATGGAATAATAATAATAATAATAATAATAATACAATTATTTCAGATGATGATAAACTTCAATAAGCTTTCATGAAGTGCTGTACAATAATGTTGTTTAATTATTTTAAAATTAATAAAATAGTGTGAAGAGCAGGCTGACATCAGGGATGGTTTGTAGGTCATGAGTGCCAGTGTATGTTTGTGCACTCTTAAACACTCATAACTGCATTGTAACTGAAAGTGGTAGTGCATCTGTAATGTTGTAGCAGAGAGGGAAGTGAAGTGAACAAGCATGCTATTCAATTATTGATTATAGTTAATGAAAAGAATCATTTCAGGATGAACTGACGGACAAACTGTACATATCCCTAGATACACACAAGCACCACAGAGATTTGTATACACACAGAAAATATTTAATGGATGGATATGGACTTCCAAAAGCCTAATCATAGTGTCAGAACCTAGAAAGCTTCATGAAAATTATAAAAATTGAAAAATATTGCACCACTTTTTAAATATATTTTCATAGAGGGCTAAATAGATTTATCCGAATTTCTCAATGTCTGGAAGGCCCTGTGATGTGGCTGCCTCTTCTCCAGTGAGTAAACCATTGGATGACAGGGTAGATCTTGCCTGCTCTATATGGCCGTGAATTCATTTGCACACATATGAAAGAACAGGAGCCCCTGGCAAAAAACTGAGATATTTGTGCTGGCTGCTGTCAGATACCAAGAGAGGGAGTGTGTTTGTGTGTACATGGATGCTTGGCCTCAACCATCTTGCATGATGGAAGAGCATAGGTTTATCTCGGTCTCCATGGCAACATTGCAGCACGCCAGGGCCATCCCAAAGAACAGGTGCCTGGGGCAAAGCCGTTGGTTCAGTGGGACAAGAAGAGAGGGGTGAGGTACTATGTGCATATATTATGGGTTAAAGGGTAGTAGGATAAAAATGTTATTGTTGAATGGAGACATAATAACACGATACATCACAGGTGGCCCAACTCTTCAAAATAGTTAATCTGATGAGTTGGGGAAACTTCCTTGACAGTGTATGTTGCCAAGTTAGGCTCTAATCATAATTAAAAGTAGTTCAATCTAACCTAGCATAGTTAGCTACAATACAAGCTACTAATTAAAAGCTGCTAACTATATTGACGCTATTTGGGGGGATTTTAAATAAGCTCATTAAATACAGTATCTGACACAAAAACAATGGGGGAAAATTAAGGGTGACAACATTAAACAGCATTTGAACAGATCAATTTACACTACTGTAAATACCACATATTATATTATTATACTGAGCCGAACTCATATTTATGAACAGCATTTCCCTAAATATTATATTATTTGGTAAAATGGTTTTTTGTATAATTTATTTTAGAATTTTATAAAATTATATAATGAAATAAAATGTTTTTTTTTATTCATTATATATTTAAATGTATTATTTATTTGTTTTTTATGAACATATTTATTATTATTATTATTTGAATACAAATTTTGTACAATTATTTTGTATATTGTTTCAAAAAATAAAACGTAAAATGTCACAAAGGCATCTGCAAGAACAGAAAAACTAAAAAATGTAGTTAAGTTAGTAGCATTGCAACTTTTAGTCCCCATCTATGATAATAATAGTTTGAACTCTTCTTTAGAAGTCTTGGTCAAGGTATTTGCATGAGCAGCATGATTTGAGTTTGTTTTAATGTTTTGCCCTATATTTTTTGTAACACAGGCTGTCATACAACCCCACAGGGATGCTTAATTCGGACAGTGAACCATAAATTTTCACAAGCACTGAATTTCACACAGATGGGGCATAGTGTTAGTTCAACCAAAAATGAAAATTCTGTCATAATTTACTCACTCTCATGTTTTTCCAAAGCATATCACTTTCTTTCTTATATGGAACACAAAAGGAGATGTAAGGCAGAATATCACACTTAGTCACCGTCCACTTTCATTGTATGAAAAAAGAGATGCAATGAATGTGAAACATTCTGGCATACATCTCCATTTGTGTTCCACAGAAGATAGAAAGTCATAAGGGTTTGGAAGAAAAAAAAAACATGAGACTGACAGAATTTTCATTTTGGGTGAACTATATCCCTTTAACTAAACCACAGGCTATTCCAGGTTAAGACTTCAACTTCTTACATGCACTGAACAGATCTGTGGGGCATATATTTTTAACCAAAGCCAAATGTGCTTTTTGCAGAGGGGTTAAAAGGGCGAATGAAAAATGCAGTAAATTATTTATAATAGCTGAAACTCTTTTAGTGTTTCTCTCTGTTGGGTCGGTAAGGGAGACTGTGCACTAGAATGTGCTTTACTTGAATATTGTCAGGTACTGTACAGGAGGCACTTTTATCTGCATCAGCAACATAGCTGTGGGTGGAGAAGAAGTAGGCCATGTCATTTACCTTTAGGTCTGAAAGGTACAGAGAGATTTGACAGATTGAACTAGACATAAAAAACAGTAAATTCACACATGACACTAATTGTTGTTTTTTTTATTTCCTCCTAGGTGATGCTTTAGAAGAGGTGCATTACTCTCTGCAGTGGGAAAGAAAGGTTTGTAAACTCTTCTGTTATTTACGTATGTCATATAAAATAAGAGGTCGCATTTGGGGTTAAAATGCTATCAAATGGACAAAGATAATGCAACAGTAAATGGTGGTAGAGGTACAGTAAATGAAAGAAATAAAGAAAATGAACTCCAGATACAGTAACTACTTTTCATTGAAGAACAAAGTCAACTCAACAGATTAAGTTGGTGGAGGTGAATTGAATATAGAAATAAAAATGACTCTTGGTTACTGCCCTCTTTTAAAGGGATAGTTCAGACAAAATTTAAAATTCTGTCATATTGTTTTCCCACCCTCACAATCCAAATGACCCAAAGCCGTAGGATTTTTTCTTACACACTGTCTACGCTGCATGCGTAGTGCTGACAGTAAACGGATGCCACATTCTATTGCTCACAGCTGATTGGTGTGTGCTCTCTGTATGTCATTTAACCTTTTGGCATGTGAGTTTCTCTTGTACTGACCCCTCCCCCACCCCCCAGCATTTGTTCTTTAATGCGCGCTGTTTTGATTAAAACAAAATCTTACCTCACACTTCACAGCAGATGCACTGGAGGGCAGATTATATCACTGCAGGTTTCACTGAAGATCAGATTATATATTATCAAACATACAATGTGGTTTTTAGATGTTTATAATGATTGTAAATGTGCTTGCCAGCTATGCACGCCGCCATATTGTTTACATGCAATACAACATTCAGTTCAACATTCAGTTCATGATAGAAGCATAGAATGGTTTAAAAACCTATCCCTTTCACTTTCCCAGCACTGGAAGTGGTAAGAATGAGTAATGGATGGAATGGGAGAAGGCTCGAGTGGACAGACTAGTTAGTATATTCTTTGTTAGACGTCAGAAAATATGGCCGCATCGCAGCATCAAAACAGTGCGCTCTGTAGGTAACGGCTTTAAACTTTTATTTAGTGATTGTTTGAATGTGTGTAACATATAAAAATACATATATTGTGATGTTGAAAAGACTATTTGAGCAACTGGTTCATTATGACAACCGCTTCAGTCCCTCTTTTGCTGATAAACAGCAGCACGAATACAGATCACACCAGTTTGATCATACATGCAAAAGGGTTAACAATGTCAGAAATCTTCTACTTAGCAGATCCTACATGCTACAAATAGCATAATGTAGCGGTCCCATAGACATCCTATGGGAGGTAACCTGGCCAAAAGACAATGAATGTTTTAATGGATGTTAGGGAGGAGATTCTACAGTGTGCTGAATAAACTGCTTTTTTGAGGAATCATTGAATAAATTGCCTGATCGACAATCTTTAACATGGTTAAAGACATTATATTATATTATATATATAATATATTATATTATATTGCACCTACTCTATTCTTGTATACTGTATTTCACTATACTGTACAAAGACGTACCATAACTTCGTACCACTGTACAAAGATGTACTAGCTTAAATATAAAGTAGCTTAAATATAACAAGCTACTTTTGGCATGTAGTTTGTAGTGTAACTTTTAGCTTAGCTTAACAAATTTTTCTGTTGAGTAGTTGGTAGCTTAGCTAGCTAAATTTTTTGAGTAGCTTGCCCAACACTGTAAATAAGCAGCTTTATCCAAAACAGTGTAATTTCACCGCAATGCTTTAGTAAATAACAAACATGGCATCTGAGGAAGACAAAACTATTTTATTCTCTAAAATTGAAAAATAGTTGTTGCTGTGTTTTTTTTCCCCCTTAACTTTCCATTGCTACCTGTAGCAGGATTGCACTGTAATAAAGGAGTTTCCCTCTTGCATAAAACTCTGGGATTCCCCCAATGTATGGGCTTATAAAGGTAGACATGAGGGACAGTCAATATTTTACATTGGTGTGTGTAAATTGGTATAGATTGTAGTGTATGTGCTTTTCCCACTGTACTCCCAGATCTTAAACTGCTTTCTATTTATCCTTTAGCACTGAAAGGAAAATGGCTTTCTCATTTACATGACGTTTCAGAACACCAATTTCTGCAAAAACCCTGAAATAAACCGTTTTCTTAAATGCATGAAAACATGGTCGAGGTATGCTACAACTAACAATGATTGAACATTTTATGTTGTATTTTTCGCTGAGAAGCCAACATTAATGATTATTTCGTTGTTTCAGAGTCCCAAATTGCTATTCTGCCTACTTTAATTGATCCATTTAAAAATTGCATATGAACATTTACACTTAGGTCACATCTACAGTAATACATTGAAAAAACATTGATTTTGCTACATTGACACCTCTTTGTAAAACAATGTCATTAGGAAACTAAAATCTTGTAAGGAGTTGTAGCAGAGTGGTTGAATGAAGCCAGAGTGGTTATTGAACAATTAAGGAAAGTGCGCTCCATGTCGAGCCAAAGAGTTCAGTTTGGGATAGATTGGTTTGAGCGCCTCTTTCATTTCACAGATAAATAACATAGAGATTCAGCAGAACCTAACACAGATAGGCAAATGAATTCTGCAAGTCCATAAAAGCAAAGTGATGCTAAAAAAACATATCTGTGTAGATCTTGGTCCACACTTCAAATGTTGATGTTTCTCCTGAGGCATTGTGCTGCATGCAGCGAGCGGTTCTTATGTATTCCTCTGGGCTGAAGTACTTTTTGTTGTTGTCTTGATTTTGTATTTAATTATTTACTTTCTGGGACAAGAGATTTAGAGTAGAGATGGTTGGATGAGACATCCCATAATCTAACAAGCCACTGAAGAAAGTGCTCGCCTGACCATCAGTGACTTTCACAATCCCCTTCTTGTAGTGCCTGTTTTGAAGTTCAAGGGAAACATGGAAACAGGCTAGGTTACCTCAGCTAAGCAACCTGGTCTCATATTTACATTTATTCATTTATCAGACACTTTTATCCAAAGCAACATACAGATGAGGAGTACAATAGAAGCTATTTATATTTGCTAAATTATTTTTATGCGACTCTTCGTATATATCACAGCTATTCCCTGATGAAATGAACACTAGAGGCACTACAATAATGACTTTTAGTCACATTTACACAAATCATGATTAAATTACAAATTATCAGATCATGAACACTTGCTTTTAGCCCTGTTACACACATAATGCTATCTTATAAAAACACTTTTACTATGGTGCACGACTCGTAAGGTGATAGGCTACATTTTAACATTTGCATCACATTACCAACTGTCGCAACACATTCTCACACCCCAACTCGTCACATATGGACGCTCGGGCAGGACCCCTTGGCGTCGCTTATCGGCGCGCTGGGTGTACCTTTGGCGTCGTTTTACAACGCGTCCGGTTTCGAAACATAAAAAACCGGTTGGAGGGCCATTGTAGCGTATTCCTTTTGATTTTTATTGATCGCGGTGTCGACTCTCGACCCGTTTGCGGCGAGAGCTTACCCGAGACGTGAGCAAAGCAGCAAGGTTTAAGTCCTGAGCACACTGTCAACAAGTGAGCCGAATGTGTTATAGAAGCACAAAATGGTGTGGTTGCTTCAGCATTTGCATTTTTTATCTCACACCTCCTTTTTGATTTTATTTGTTAAATTTAGGTTGATGGTTTTGGTTATGGTGATCAGTTTTAATAATTTAAACTCCATAGATAATTAACCTTCAAAATCGTATGTTTTTCATCTCACGTTTGCTGTTTTGTACACTATCGGTTAGGTTTAGGTTTAAACTTGGCATATACGTTCTTACAAATGCCTCTCCTGACTAATATCTTATTCTTGTCATCGTCTTCTAAAGCTTTGAGAAATGTAATACTTTAATACCAAAAGACAGGTGAAGCTAGGGGATAAGTGGAATCGGATAAGTTATTCTTTTGCCCAATCGCAAAAAAACACAATGAGGCGAGGCTGCTGCACAGACCCTCCCAGGTAACCAAAAAAATAAAAACTCTTATCAGGTTTTAAGGAGAGGTGTTAACAAAAACCATGTGAGAAGATGAGGAGGAACAAAGGAGAAGAATAGAATGTGTCAGACCCTTGTCTGTCATTATTGTTTTCCTCTTGTTAGTGAAGAGAACATCAAGATTTATGAGAATTTGTTTCACAATAAGGCAGGGTTTAGTTTCACTTTGGTTAAAGAACTCAAGCCTGTTGATAAGTAAAACTCGAGGTCAGTGGAAAGCATCATGGATGTGAGTAGTGTCATACTGATATCTTCCATGTTCGTCTAAAATGTCATTTCAGGAAGTGAATCAGCTTGATCTCAAAGCAAGTTCTCACCAAAAGCACCATAAACTTGGCTAAAGTTTCCACAACAAAAACTAAACAGTGGCTCTGCAGTTGCCTACATGGAATGTTGAAACAAGAAGGTTTCATTTCAAAAGAAAAAGATAGAGAGTAAAAGGCAGAGGGCCATTCTTGGTCTATTAGAGTCAAACGATTTCAGAATACAGCTTATGAATGTGCACTTTAAGTTTGACAGTGCCATTGAGACTATTCATATTGTTACAAGCCTCCATTTCTTATTTTTCATTGATCTGTTCTCTTCCAACTGTATGCTTGGATTAAGTGTATATCTATATTAAAGAGGTATAATAATACATTGTAAGCTTACGTAAAGACAGTCTTCAATATTGGAAATGTCATAATCCCTCTTAGTGGGAGACAACTTTTAATAAAATTGCCAAACTGAGTGGAAAACTTTGGACCCATCCCTAGTGCCATAGAGAGAGCTGTTTTTGCAATTTCTATAGATAAATGAAACGATCATGGTAGCTTGCACTGGACTAAATGAGCAGCAAGGGATTTGTGAGGGCTTTATGTCAGAATTAGCACTTTGTGTCAAATCACTTATAAACTAGAGGCATAACAAGGCTTTTATACCTTTTTCTTTTTCATTCACCTTTTGCTTCTTTGAAAAGGAAGAACTCACCAAGGACCACTAACAGTATTATAGACTGTTTAAAATCTAATAAAATAACATTATAAAAACATAAAAAGGTGTAAAAGTACTTCAAGATGACAATCCTATATACAATGCAGCACCAGTAACCGCATTTCTGGTGACAGTGAATGCTGACCAAGACACATAATATTTTTAACCCTTCTGTTTTGGAGAAAATTCCAAACAAAGGTTTTGTTCTGGTAAAAAAAAAGAAAAGCCTGATAGAGTACTGCAGATATACAGCAACTCCTTTTTGATTATAAGAATGAAATGGAAGCTTTTAAAAATAGCATGTCATCTGGAAAGAGCACCAACTATATATCAGTATAATAAAAGTTCCTCAAGAAATATGTTTGAATGAACCTGGCAGCATCCATTTTTCCTGCTCTTTTCCATCAACAAAGCACTTGAACACAACGTATTCGTAATTACCACTTCAGAAGTGGGCATGCATAAAGTGGGCAAGATAGCACATGAAGGCAGCATAAGAGCATGTTTCAGTATGCAGTACTGTGGAAAATGTTTAGGCACTTGTGAAAAATGTTGCATAGTGAGGATGTCTTCAAAAATAAAGACATAAATAGTTTTCATTTATCATTTAATGTCATACAAAGTCCAGAAAATATAAAAAAGCTAAATCAGTATTCGGTGTGACCACATTCGCCTTTAAAACAGCCCCAAATCTCCTAGGTACACCTGGACACAGTTTTTCTTGGTTGTTGGCAGATAGGATGTTCCACGATTCTTGGAGAATTTGCCACAGATCTTCTATCTATTTAGTCTCAATTGCTTGTTGCAGTGCTCCCTGTTCTTCTATTCTAATCTTTTCTATTTGCAAATGTAATGTTTGGGAGTCTAACAGTTATATTTCCTATTGACACACTAAAGCTGAAGATATAAATAACCATCTTAAGACAAATGCTTTTGTGAAACATCTTATGTGCCCAAGACTTTTGCACAGTAATGTATGATTTTTAAGAGAAATTGAATGAAATTTGTATTCTTCACTTACAGTACATGTTTATTAATATTTTATGTCTCAATTGAAAAAGACTGTGTGATTTTCTGTAAATTACAGTCCATACTAAAGTGTTGTTCTTTCTCCTGCAGGTTACGAGAGCTCTCCAACATGTCACCCGCAATAGTATCAAACCCCTGAAGACAAGAATTCAAGAATTGAACAATTTGATGATTTTGTTCAGATTTGCCGACCTGGAAAGATGACCATTGTGATTTTCCAAGCCTGACATCACATTGAAAGCAACATTCAAAGTGACTTGAATAACCCTTGAACTTTGTATTGCGTGTAACTGAGTATATTACAGTATTTTATGACAAAATTTCAGTTGGATACAACCTTTCTTGACGTGCTTGTACTCAAGATTTTATTCATTCAATAAATTGTGTATTTTTTTTCCCAAAAATTTTTAAAATGTCTTGTGATTTATTTGTTGAACTGTGGTGGATGAAATATTTAATATCCTGGGTATTAAAATGATCAGTCTTGGATCCATTGAGAGGGTTGACATGGTTGAATCAGTACCCCACTAAGGGACTGCCGCTCAAGGAATTATTGCTTTACTCTGAACATGTCACCTCTACGATATTTCTTGGAATATAATGTACAATTATCCTTTCTTTTCTTTCCTCAGATATAAGTTTTCTCTGTTTTGTCATTGTTCAAAAATTTCACCCACATGCACACATATGAAAGAACAATAATGTGGAGTCAATATGTCACTGCTTGGATTTGACTGGTATGCATGTAAGTTTCACATGCAAAATTAAAAACAGTTCTCACTTTCCAGTTTTTGTTCTTGAAACAGATTTGTAGAGGCTGTAACCACCACAGACACACTTTATTATATTCAATATTGAAGTTAGTGGTCAATCAAAGTGGGATTTGGCAAACTCTCAAAACATTTACCATAGGTCACCCCGTTTTATATACTTCAAATTAGTCTTCAGATAATGTGTAAGGTGAACCAAACCTGTGAGCAAACCTCAAGTCTCAGTCTTCTCATTCCCAGAAAAGCTGCATTGCTATTTTTTGTTTTTAGGAAATGGTCAAGATGAATGAATAAAGGTACTTTGGTCTGAAAATGTATTCTGCTCTTTCTACATGTGTCACAGAGAGTTGAGCACATGGAAGTCCACCAGAACCTCTGAATACAAAGCCAGGCATTGTGTGTCACACTGACCTCAGTGTCATGTAACTCTGTTATAGCCAGGTGTTGCCTGTATCTCCAGCAAAAAAAAGAAGGTGTTCTGCTCTTACAACTAAACTAAACATAAACTGAAACAACATTGTGGAGAGGAAATATTAAAGAAATGATACTTGATGAAAGAAAAATCTTGAGAATGTGAATTTTCAACATTAATGTCAGTCTGTACCTCACAAAAAGCTATCATATGACTTCAGCAGAATTGGAATATAGTACACAAGTCATATGGACTTTTTCTGCTTGTATGGTCTTTTTTAGAGTTTGACAGCTTCTGGTCCCCATTCACTTTTATTACAGTAACAACATGGTTGTGAGTAAGTGGTGACATAATTTATTTTTGGGATGAACTAGCCCTTTAAATTTCAATCAGCCTGATTGTCTGATTGAATTAACACAAACAGACCTTCCTTCAGTTGTGCTACTGCATCCATAGACCAGCATTTATTTCATTCAGTAGCTCAGACACCCTATCTGCCATCTGATGAACACATGAATTCAGCTTGTGAATCTCAGTTGTTTCAGTCCAAACCTTCAGATAAATGATCTCAGGCTCATAATCTGTAATCCGGAGATAGAAAATAATAAAGAATTAGAAATGACGGGCAGAGGCAAAATTTGATTAGGCGTTTTGACTGACTGATGCCCATTGTAAATCTATGATGACTGATGTTCCATCTTCAGTTATGAATCACAGTTTTAGAGTAGATCTTCCCAGAACAATGGTGCTGCCTGCCTCAACTCTCCGGCACAATTGAATTGTCTGAAAGCACATAGAACCACAAAAAGCCCCGCTAGCTTGCTTTGGAATCACTTACGAATGATCCTAAATCAGCGGCAAACAATGAAACACAATATATTTTCTGTTGACATTTGAAATTTAGAGAAAAGAAAATGAACTCGGAGTGCTTTTAAGGCCAAAGCAAGTGACCTTGGTGAGGCCTGGCAGAGGTATCTAACTTTAAAAACTCCATTATCTGCTCCAGGACTTGCACACTTTGTTTTTTCTTTTTTTTTCTTTGAAAGAAAGAGGAAAGTACAGTGCAGTATTTCACCTTTATCTCCAGATAGCAGGTCTTTGTGTTGTGTTATCTTATTCTTATTGGAAAGAAGGGAGAGACGTGAAGGAGGGAAAAAGCCTCCAAGGCGCGATACACAGCGCACTCCCCGTGGAAGGCGAGATACCAAATACTTCCTTTCCAAACTTTCCACCACTTTCATGCTAAAGGAGATGAGAGCCAGTTGCATTGCAAAAGGAACTTCTTTTGGATTTCTGTACAGACAAATAGAGGGATACATCTGAAAAAGCAGAGCATATGCCACTGTATGAGGTGTGTGTGTGTGTGTGTGTGTGTGTGTGTGTGTGTGTGTGTGTGTGTGTGTGTGTGTGTGTGTGTGTGTGTGTGTGTGTGTGTGTGTGTGTGTGTGTGCATGTATGTGTGTGTTTGCTTATACATATTTGCACATAGCACAAAGAGAACTTTTAAAGAGAGAACTGTGTGACATATTCCCTGAGTGTCTGTCTGCCAGTCAGAATTCCCAAGAATACCAGGTGATGTCCTCCAAAGCACTGATCTACCTGTGCAAGACGCCCCTGTGACAGAACACATAGCGCACTGATTTTCACAGTTGGGTTGCAGTGGCCTGCAAGGTTTCACTCTCTCTCTTCAGACTGAGAATGACAAGTTTTGGGTCGCAGTAATACTGTAGCAGGTGGATGTAACACTCAGTTGTTCTCTTTTTTTATCCCATTGTGCAGCGAGAGGGCTGCGCTTCCATTTCAACTTGGTATCACATATGAAATCTAAACACAATGAGCCACATTAATGGAACACAAGCGGAACGAATTTCTGCATAAAATGTAAGAATTTGTTTTATGAATGATGTACAGAAAATAATTTTGCTTGTTGTTTCCCAAGGACTTATCTATTTTGTAGGCGAGCACATCAGAACCAGTGCATTTGTTTTATGTTTCAATGTATTTTGAAGTATGGTACAGGGGAGACTAGGGGTAGTTGCCTCATGGGGAAGTTGTCACAAGGGCTATGTCTCAGTAAATGTTTTGAGTTAAACATCCAATTACACAAATGCTTGCTTCCTCCAGCAGTGGTTATATATGTTGGTTTCAAAATTAGTGAAATGAATAAAAATGAAAATAAATTCATTTATTTATAGACAATTGCATTTATAGCTAATTATTTATAAGATGTGGATAATACACAATAGTTTGATATTTTTGTATGCTATAATTTTCTTTTTTGCTGTTTCATCAATTGTTGAATGTATTTAATATCCTATAATAGACTATCAAATGGCAGGTTCCCATACTGTGACAACAATAATGTTATTGGGGCATATTGTCACCAAAGGTCAATGTGTGTTTGATTAACTCTATCTTGTTTTCCTGAGCAATAATTGTGGAAACTTTCATAACTTTTTTAGGTATGTGTCTATATAAAAATTGACTTTCGAAAATAAATCTTCCCTCAATATTACCTGGAGTAACAAAGTGTGAGAACTAGCCCCGTTCTCCCCTACGCAATGATTGATTCTGAAGTGTATATTCAGGACTCGGTGTTGAGGTCTCCAGAGATGAAGAAAACCTTTGAGCCCAGACACAAGGACGGTTTTATCCTTGTTCCCTCTGTAGGTTTGCATTGATATGTAACATTTTTGTTTATTGCTACAAAAGCACACTTCCTGATGCGGTGAGTGTAAAATGTTTATATTGGTCAATAACAGGCTAGCTGAAGACTTGTGCCTTCTATGATTTATTTCTGGTCACTGAGATCTCTTCTGTCATTTTTTCACCATCTTTATGAGGACAGTGACAAGCCACACAAAACAACAGTCATCAACAGCAGACATGTATAATCTCCAACACAGTCTCAGCCAACTAAGTCATACAAGATGGTGAAATTGTGAGATATCATACAATTTGCTTGTAATGCTCGAAAAGTCAAACAATCAACAAACAGAAAGTTGATACAATACAGGCATCAGCTTTAAGCTAGCCTCCTATCCAACACTCTATTTTAATAAAGGAAATATCTGTGAACAAATTTGGTTACACTTTCCATGTTTATTTATGCAATGCAAATGACTAAGGTATGTTAATAACCATGTAATATGCTTCCCTCGTCTGGTTCCAAATGCCAAAGTTTTCTTTCTTCTGTGGTACACAAAAGTTATTTTCACATTAAAATCATGGTTAGGTTTAAGGTTTGGGTTACGGGTTAAACCTTAAAAAAATCCTAACCACGTGGTTTGTTGTTGTTTATTTTGTATTATTATTTGTATATATTTGTCTCTCGCCATGGGAGTGTAACATGATATGGATGTGGCCATCCCAAGGCAAGTGAGCCAAATGTTTTAAATATCGATTTTATGAAATTGTCAAGTATAGGAAATGCTGTTTTTATTATTATTCATAAAATATAACATCAAGAAACATTATGTTCCTTACTTTAAGTTAACCTCCATATTGATCTCAACTGTAAAATAAATGTTTGTCATGCTCATGTAGAAATCTGAATGGTTTGAGAAAGTGATTTTAAAAACTTGTGGATGCAGAGTTTAGTCTTTTTATAGTTGATAGTCATTGAGTGTCTCCACTCCCCCATTAGGATCATATCTCACAAGGCTATCTCACTGCTGAGACCCCCTTTCTTCCCTCAACATGCCTGGAGGCAGTATGGTTTAAACAAGTGGAGTGCTTTTTGCTTTTAAACTGATTCACAACCAAGAGTCAAAACAGTCATTGTTTCATGCATCCTAACAAAACGGAAGGATCATGATGAGAGGCAAAAATGGAGGGTTTGTGTTGCTTCTTTTGTTACCTGCTTCAGTAACATAAATTAAATTAACCTTCGCAGATTATGTTTCAGAGACACTGGGCACCTCTTTTGACCAGACTGAGCATTGAGTCTTATCTTGATTTATGGTCATAAATAGATTATATTATTTATTTATTATTATTATTATTTTTATCTGATATTTTTGGTTTGTTAATGACCGATTTGACAACAATTAGATCAAGCATTAAAGAGAAAAAAAAAATCTGCCATAATTTACATTCATGTAGGTAGCAAAACCATCTGAAACACTAAGTAGAAGTTAAGTTAAACACTAAGTTAAGTAGAAGAAGATGTTAGGGACTAACAGCCTCAGTCCCCATTCAATTTCACTGTATAGATAAAAGTGAAGCATCAACATTGTTCAAAATATCATGTAAAAAAAAAAAAAAAAAAATGTATATATATATATATATATATATATATATATATATATATATATATATATATATATATATATATATATATATTAAATATAAAAAATGTGTGTGTACTATCCCTTTAAGAAGAAAGAAATATGAAAGCAATTTAGCAACATGTTTAATAGGGGGAAAATACACTTAAAACATCTTCATTAATCGCTCTCTTATTCTCTCTGCACAAGAAAATCAGTCATACATGTTTCTGACTAGGGCTGGGAATCGATTCCACAAAGAATCGATTCCTCGCTTCTGAGGATTTGGGAATTGAGAATCGACTTGAAACGTTGAACCGGGGAAACCGGTTGATATTTTCGGACTGTGTTTATTTCCTCGACCACTGAACTACTCCACGTTTTAGAAGCCTAACATCGCTAAAACAGTTTATAAACCTTAATGGCCATCAATCTGACTCCGAGTCAAATCCACACCGTGTGTTGATCTGTATGAAGTAATCCCACAAGCCGTTCACCACATCTGCTTTCCAGAACTGGATAGTCTGCCGGTATTTTACTTTGGATTAAACTAATAATCAAGTAACATGCCAAAATTGTAACAGTAAATTTGCATACAGTAATAACATCCACGATGTTACAACACAAGTCTACAAAAAGGAGATGATGGCAGAGTTGAGTCAGCTTCCCAGTTCACATCAATAAATCTGTATGTTACCTTGACAATGTCTTGACATTTTTAGTGTTTTAATACCTTTTGAATATATCAATTTTTTAATTAGTCTACACTGTAAAAAAAATACAAATAAAATTGTAGCATAATTATGTAAAAAATACAGTAAATTGTTAGCAACTTTACAAAACAACCTGTACATTTTACAGATTAAAACTTGTTTTTGCATGACCACGCTGGCACTGCAAAAAAAAATATTAAAATAGGTTCAATTTACAGTAAAAAAAAAAACAAAAAAAACAAATGCAGTAAACATTAACTAAACTACATAAAATATAAAACAAAACACTCCAATGTACGTAACTGATATTACAAACAAGAAGAAACATAACTATAGTTCAATAGTAAATGTAATTCATTATATTATAAACAGTGCAAAGAACGCTTTGTAGTGTGCTATTTATTATGAGATTTAACTTTCCCTCCCATTTTTCTTTTATCGAAAACTAGTCTGGAATCGACTCTTGGAATCGATTCCAAAACCATGAATCGGAATCTGAGTCGATTCCCAACATTCTGTAATCGAACAGCCATATTTCTGACACTTTTGTTAATTATCTTTTAAAAAAGTAAAAATGGCCAATGTCCTATTAAGCTTAAAATCACGGTCATTAAAAACCATCACATAGGGGCCTAATTGAAAATGACTGAGGTCAGTTTTAGTTGTCATTTACAGTAATTTCATTCACCATTCTCCGTGGGTAAATGCAGTCCTGATAGGACGCAGTAGCCTAAGTAACACTGGGGTTCTTCTATTGAAACCACTGCACACTTAGTCAAGAGTGTCCATTTCCATTATCCAATGAGCTTACCACCATAATCAGCCAGTCAGCCAGACTGCTGACTTTTTCTGTCTCGCTGAACATGACAACTATTTGATTAAATTCATGAGATGCAAACATTAATATGCAAAAAAAAAAAGACATCTCACAACTAATTTGACTATAATGATGGGAAACATCTTCATTATTACACACATAATATTGGGATTTTCGGTTTTGAGTTGATATTCACAAATACATGAAACCTCAAATTCTGTTTTCTGTCAATACAATACAATGTCCCAGGGTCACGTTCCTCCATTCAGACAAGACATGGAGATCACAGGGGACTCACAAAAGAGGTTTGGTCTAGACAAAGTCCCCTCACCCAGCGCTCATACCACGGCGGAGGTCATGGGAGACCCATCATTCATTTGTTTCCATATTCTTTCACTATTTGCCTTGTCAGACATCAAATGTCGTCTGATAAACTCACTGAAGCCTTCAACTTGAACTTGAGACGTGTTTCCCTCTCACTGATAAATAAAATTATAAATATCCAGATTATCATGATTCCGATTCTGATTTAAAATCAGTTCATGATATATATATATATATATATATATATATACAATTATTAACGTTATATGTATATAAAACTAATGTAAACATGAATATTGCATTTTTCACTTCTTTTGAAGTTTTCTATGATTTATTATGGCGCACATTTCATATTTTCAATTGCACCTTGTTACTTCTTGCAGTTACCTGACAATATACAATTCTTAACCGAGGAGTTTCAATTCTTATTCCATTTGTCCTGCTGTTAAATTTTGTTTGTGTATACCGTAACTGTAAATTGTGTTATATGCCTCTCTCTGTATTTTTCTGTATCAAAATATGTCCTTGTATATCTATACTTGCCGAATAAAGTTGTAAATTCTAAAGTGTAACGTTCAGTAGCTAAATATAATGACACACTATTATAAATCTGTGTAGCTGCTTTGAGATTTTACCGCCTGCAAAATAACAATTAATGAGTGATGTCTTCTTTGATTAAGATAACAGGTGACTAGACAAGATGACGTTTCTAAGACACTGTGTATTTGAAGACAGACACCTGCACACACAAGACATCCTCATTGTGTAAACTGAGGGGGAGTGGTCTACTACGCCAACCCCGTTCCACTCTGTCTGTATTCATGTGTAGGAGAGAGGCCTAACCATGGCTAACTCTGATGCAAATCACCCTGAGAGCATGGGAATATTTAACTGTGACTGTGTGTGTGTGTGTGTGTGTACAACTCCAACCTCTCCATGCTGTTTGCATCGCCTGAAGCATAGATCAGACATGGACCTTATGGAGGGACATCACAAAAAAAAAGAAGAAGAAGAAGAAAAAAGGCCATTTCAACCTTGTATACTACTATTAATAAGAAATTGAAGAAGAAAATCTCCAGACTGCTAAAGGCAGCTGGTTTCTGCATTGGCATATATAATTAAATCCCAGTCTTACGATACATTATTCTGTGTAAAGGGATCAATGGAAAGGAGGAGGCGAGAACCGGCTTTTCAATATAAATAATAGTTTAATGATAAACTTAAAAGACAACATACAATACAAGCTCAACTGACATCATTTTGTAGCATAATGTTGATCATTAAAAAAAAAAAACACAAAAATTGCAGTTACAGTAAGGCATTACAATGGAAGTTAATGGGGCCAGTCCATAAACATTACAATGCACACTCAAATCAAATCAAATCACTTTATTGTCACACTACCATGTACACAAGTGCAACAGTAGGTGAAATTCTCGTGTGCAGTTCTGAGCAACATAGCAGTCATGACAGTGACGAGACATATACCAATTACAGTAAACAACATATTTACAAAAAACAATTTACATATCAATGGACACATACTTACACAACACAATAATTATATACAATGTACAGTAAACAATACACACAATATACAATACACATACAATATACAATACAATAAAGTAAAGAGTATATGAAATATATATATATATAAAGTAGTTGTATTGAGGAGAATATGTTGACAGTCCAGTGTGAGATTATAGATTATAAAGTGCAGTGCTAATTATTGATCCTGATAGATCAAGTGTTTCAAAATGTACGTTAAGGTGATTTCAGTTATCATGATAAAATCTCTGTTCTGCACGGTTCTTTTTCTCAAACATATTTTATAACTCTAAAATCATGTTAACACGTAAAGTGTTTATATTTTGGACTATACATTTGAAACAATATGTGTTTTAGCATATACGGACTGGTCCCATTCACTTCCATTGTAAGCGCCTTATTTTGTAGTGAATGAAATCAGTCCCCCTAAAGTTCAGTGTCCTTACTGAACATGTTTAACAATTAGAAAGTGACCAATTCCAAGCCATATATGTACATTTGAAAAGTGACAAAATTATTTAGTGTGTGCATGCCTTCCTTTAAAATAAATGCCACTTGGTTTGGTGTTTTCTTATATAATGCAAAGACATTTTTAAATGTGGCTTATTTGACCAAAAACATTTTGGGGCCACAGTATAGAGTATATTTAAATAGCAAATACCCAGGTCATAAATCAGGAAAATGTACATGAAATTGTCAAACCAGTGGCTTTGAGAAAGGCTTCAAATTCACAAAACAAATCAGTTTGATTCTGATGTTAAATCTATATATAAATTAAAAATAAACACACACACACATACAGATACACACATACATATATATATATATATATATATATATATATATATATATATATATATATATAGTTTTGTTTTCTTGCTGCTCACATTTAAAAGAAAACATCTGATAAAAGTCTAACCCCTAGAGGTCTCCACTTGCACACAACCTTTCGAAAGTGCCCTCATCTGTAAAGTGCTGTCCAAGGTACAGTCTCATACTTATGTATGCGCACAGCCACATATACAATATAACCTGGATTCATTTGGAGGACTGAGTCATAATCTATTTTCTGTTGTATTAATGGGGTCTTGAGACAGACCTGGACCTTCAGTGTTACTCATAAACTTGAAGGAAACTATGAGTCATCATCAACAAACTCCGCCACTGCACCGACATCACCCTGCCATGCCAAACACACATATGGGGTACCCAAAGATGGCATCACTCTCATTTTAAGTAAAATATTGTAGAGATCCTTGAAATGTGTACTGGCAAATGACAAGGACTGAGATATTATCACAATGAGAGGAAGTTTAGAGGACACTCCAACAGCTAGCATGATAGAGAGCTAGAATCATTGCCGATTTTTAAAAAAAAGATGCCAGACCTGTGCTGATTTCCTTCAAGAGAGAATGAGCGAGAGAGAAACAGAGATAGAGAGAAACATTAACATTAATGCATCATTCAAACATAGCTTGAAGAGTAAATAGCAACCAAATAAAAAAAGAAATTGTATCACATTTTGATATTCTTGATTAATTTCCCAGTGCCATAATGGCCAGAAGTGATTGATTGTGATGTTATTTATGTCATTGATGTACAGAGGTACTACACTGCCACTGAATACACACACACAAACACACACACACACACGTGTGTGCGTGCACACACACACACACACACACACTTGCAGCATAGTTTTCAATTGCACAGAGAACCTAGAGCAACAGCTGCCTACTAAATAAGAAAAGAGAGAGCAAGGTTTTTGTGTGTGTATGTGTGTGTGTGTGTGTGTGTGTGTGTGTGTGTGTGTGTGTGTGTGTGTGTGTGTGTGTGTGTGTGTGTGTGTGTGTGTGTGTGTGAAAGAGGACCAGAGGCATTGAATACCTCTCCTGATGAGAGATGGGGCATATTGAAAAGTTTATTAAATTACCCTGATTAACAATTTAGCCACGAATAGTAGAGTGGTGGAGGAGCTCTATGAGAAGGGCCTATCACCATTCATACATCGAGCTGTAGGGTCAAAAGGTTCCTCAAGTTCACATGCTCTAGGGCCTTTGTTATGCTAACACTCCAGCCCCCACTCCATGGCCAGACAGAAACTATTCCTTGAGAACTTCTCCAGCGGGTCGTTGTTCCAACAGGGACAGACATTGCAGCAAAGCAAGGATCTAGATAAATAGACACATAGCTGCACTATGTGCACATAGCTTTTGAAATGTGGTCTAAACAGACGTTCATGAAGATTTTTAGCAAAATAAATGAGTTAAATGAGCAGTCAGTGAGCTCTGGTCTCTGGAGACAGCTAATCAATATGACTTTAACAAGAGCAGGGCAGCAGATAACATGCCTAGAGGTCAAGGTCAAATGCTGGCCAAACACCCTTAACCCAGAGGTCAAGCTCGCTATCAACACAACACGTGTTTTTAGTTAGTCTAGATGCTTTACAGACTTCAGCTTCATACAAATATCAGATTTGTTTACATAAGGTGAACAACAGATTATTTCGCTTATCCTGCAGGCTATAGACTACATTAAGCTTTTGATAAATACTGGTGACAAAAAAAATCACTCAAAAAGAGTACAACATTTTTTACTGCATTTAATTTATTTCAAACAGAAATAAAGAAGAAAAGCATTTTATGTTCTTTCTGCCATTTATTTATTGTTTTCCAATGTTAACATGTGCTAGATGCACCACTTTGACCATTGCGTTTTTTAAATGCCCTGTCAAGTTACAGAGACACCTGCATTCTGTTATATTTGTTGCTTTAATCTAGCTGTTTTTATGACGTTTTCTGTGTGAATGGCCCCTTAGGCGTAGCCAACAGACAGCATACCGTTGTTGGCGCCCAAACTGGGTTTTAAAGACATATGGGATAATCTGAATAAAACCTGAATAGTTGTTCAAATGGTTTCATCAGTAGCCATTTACCATAAATGTCAGTGCATATTATTATCCTCTGGTACCACAAAAAAAATAGTGCCATAAAATAATCACATTAATATACAGCATTATTATTCAGATACATTTTTCACCAAATAATGATAGATGTATTCAGATATTACAAAGACAACAACTCACCATGTTCTCCATCATGATTGGTGTGGTGGTCATTAGCTCCGGCCTAACTTCCGGCCTGGCACTGCTGGCCTGAAACTGCTGGCCTGAAACTGCTGTGACTATGGCTGTGCGGCTCTGCAGTTGGATAGCCTACTATTGGGTGTGCGTTTGTCCATGATTCCCTTTATATCCATCCTCCACCCAATGCAAAATAATAAGGCTGCTGACTGACTCCCAAAGCTGGGCAAATTACCCAATGAAGATAATTTTCTCTCTCTCTTTCTCTCTCTCTTTCTTGGAGAGCCCACCCTTGCCTCTCTTTTAATGATCAATTATCAAGTACTATACATTCTCACCAATGGAATAGATTTGGCTTTGATGTGTGTGTGTTTGTGTGTGGTGGGGGTGTTCCCGGAAACTACACCCCTGCTTATCACGTAGAGCTGATGCAGAATCTATTCAAAGTAATGCCTTCAGCAGCATAGACTTAATGCAACCAATGGGCCTTTTGGTCAGGATGTCTTAGTGTGGCAGCTGGACTTGATTTGTAAGAATGGCATTTGAGAGTCATTTAAATTATACTAGAATTTTCCAGCATCCATTTTGTTTGGAGTTCTGTGGCTTATTTCAAAAGAAATGCTTAAAAAATGAAGCTCTATCTCCATTTCAGCTGAACAGCACTGGGCTTAAGGGGCTCTGGCCATTAGGTAGGCACTTCTCTGAGACAACAGAGTGGGGACCAGTAGGGAGAGATGGATTGTAAGGTGTGGGAGTTCACAGCAGGGGATCTGTCTGACCCGATGGACCCACAAAGCGGCCCTCTCAGAGACGGTCCACCCCCCTTTCAGAGCTGCTTGGCATCTGTTCAAAAGGCCTCACTCAGAGGACACTTAAGGTAAAGAAAGACGCAGCGCTACTCTTTAGCCACTGAATTCTGTTGCACCATGCCTGTGAGCCTGTGAAATCCTTTGACTTGTACATGCAACATTACAATTTGTAAGTCTTTGACGAGAAATGAGAGTGTTAATTTAGAATTGAATGTGCTTGTCCCAAAAACAAGCCCAGAGCCACAATGATTACTTCTTTCCCTGTGGTTTCACTAAAGAAAATGCACATATTCCTTTACATGGTATTCCTTACATTGTCCCCTGTGTAAGGGATGTATGGGGCATGCAGCCAGGGTCTAATGTCAACAATGCACTGAGGTGACATTTACATTGAGAGAAGTCATACATATGCAACAAAAGCTTCACCAGTGTAATTCCTTTAAATAACATTGTCTCTAAAAAAAATCGGATGACATTTGATAGGAATAGTATGATACTTTTTAGTGGACTGGATAACATAATGGCATATAAATGCCACACTTGCATTCCATCAAACAATAGAGAGGGAATTTGAAAGCTGAACTGTTGTGAAAGTAGATAAGAGCAGGTTTATTTCCTGCATCTTTAAAAAAAACAATATAATAAAATGGAAAACATTAAAATATGTATATCTTTTATTATGAAGTCAAAAGTCCACCCCATAAAACAATAATTATAGACTAGAAAATGATAACACCCTTCACATTTTAAGTAAACCATTCCGTAAATTTAGTTGATGAAACAACAGCAAGCTCTTTGTCTTTTAATAAAAGCGAAAATTAAAGCAAATGCAGAAATCATTCAGATGTGTTTGCAACTGATTTGTATAATGTGTTTGCATTATAATTTAAATTATGTAGATTATAAACGTACATAAAGAGAACCATAAAATTCAGCTGAGCTATTTACTATAGAACTCTTTCTCCCTTCCTCTGTTTTTCAAGGGCAGAGCAGCTGGGGAACCCTGGCAAACATTTCAAATAATGTTTAATTAAAAAAAGATAGAAACAGGATGCAATACCATTAAAAATAATAAGTGCTATTCAGAAACAAGGGTGTTTGCCTTAATGTTAACAAAAGCTCTAGGTGTTTTTTTTTTGTGTGTGTGTATTGTTATTGCAGAACAAGGGAGTTGGACATAACACCAAGGAGAATGCTTGAATAAGAAGCAGAAATGCCTGTGAAAGTTGTGATCTGTTATGACCCAGATATGGTATTTCATCCAAAAATAACATGCAGCATGGATGTTAATGAAGGCAACTCACCACCACACTGTACAAAAAAAAAAACACAAAGAGAAGGGAAAGGTTCATTCACGATTTTCACTTGTGTATTTCAATTATAAAAAAGATTTTAAGTTGAGCCATCCGATTTCTTCCATTTACACACATGCATATTCTCAGAATTACCTTGTTCTGTATTAGTCATGCTTCTAAACAATTATTTCTGAACAGGACAGATGCTTATAAGGAAATTTTTATTTCAAAGGGGAGAACATATTTCTCATGTGTTGTGGTACTGAAAACGGTGTGGATGCACTGAAATGAATGCGGATCTTGCACCAAGAGGCGTGCCCTTTTATACATGTGATTGCAAGAACACACACACCTCATTAAAGAAATTGTGCCCTCCATCCATTCTGATCTCAATTTAATCAAACATGAAAAATGATACAAAGAAGGTATCAGAGATATGTTTACTGACAACACACTGGAATTGTGTAAATACATTCAGTGTGTAATTTTACAAAAGTATTCATTCAAAATAATTGTTGTTATTCTGTTAAGAGTCATTAATAAGTCATTAATAAGTAGCTCACATAAATTACAGTGAGAAGGATTAGTCTTCCTATAGGGGTATTCAGATTTAAAAGGTTTGATGGTTTGGTGTTGATGTCTAGCTGTGCATAGACCTTATCCAGATATAGAGGAAGACGCCCCCTTAAGATCAATGTGCATATATTAATTTGTAACATATTTATAGTTTTGAATTTAGCATGTACAAAATCACAAAATATGAAATATCATAGTATCAAATAATGTCATCAAATAAAGAGCTCAAAATCTATATGTTAATATAGTAAGTAAATATATTAAGTAAATATAGCATGTATAGGATAATGAAGCATCACACAATTTACAGTTAGAATAAAAACAGTATAAATAAAAACATTTTACAATTTGGTCTTTTTGGCAAGAAATTAAATAAAAAATACAATAAAATAAAATAATTAAATAAACAAATAAATACAAATCATGTAAGGTGCATCATGCCTACAAACATTTCAATTATGAAAAAGAACATAAAGGGACAGTTCACCCCAAAATTAAAATTCTCTCAAATTTACCCTCAAGCCATCCCAGATGTGTATGACTTTCTCTCTTCTACTGAACACAAACAACATTTTTAGAAGAATATCTCAGCTTTGTAGGTCCATACAATGCAAATGAATGGTGGCCAGAAATTTGAAGGTCCAAAAGATAGATAAAGGCAGCATAAAAAGCAGCATAAAAGTAATCCACATAACTCAGTGCTTAAATCCATATCTTCAAAAGCGATATGATAGGTGTGGATGAGAAACAGATCAATATTAAAGTCCTTTTTTACTATAAAATCTCTGTCCAGTAGGTGGTTATATGTAAAAAGAATGTGAATCATGAAAAAAGAAGAAGAATGTGGAATTGAAAGTGAAAGTGTAGATTTACAGTAAATAAAATGTCATTTTAAAAAAAAAATTAAAACATCTTTGTGTTCAGCAGAAGAATGTCATACACATTTGGGATGGCATGAGGGTGAGTAAATGATGAGATAATTTTCATTTTTGGGTGAACTATCCCTTTAAGAAGTTGAATTTCGCCTTCACCCTATAAGCTGGACTCCATTAGTCATCAATCATTTACTTTCTTAAATGAGTTTCCAGGGATAAAGGAAAATTAAGAAAACACAAATCAAATCCATTAAATAAATCTGCTGATTTGGCATGCTCAATTGGAAAATAATGATGGTGATGATGATGTTTTGAAAGCTACTGATTTCATATAAGTGCTTACAAAATGTGCAGTGGAAATTCACAACATAAAATAAAACAACAGCCAACATCCCACAAGGCATTACATCCATTTGTTTTAGATGGTCAAAGTCATCAGTTAGACAAACCCTCAGTATACATGCTTGTCTTTTGTGTATGGTAGGGGGAGATCTTGTTTATAGACAGTAGCACAGGGACATAGGGGATAGAGGCTGAATTGATGAATGACAGAGTGCTATCTATACTGCCAGTCAGAAGTGTGGATACACCTACCCACTCTTTAATATTCCCATTTTCCACTAAACCACTAAAACTATTAAATAACGCAATCAAATGCAAGTATTGGAATTATGTAGTTCCAACAATAAGTTAATCAAAATTATCTTATATTTAAGTGTCTTCAAAGATTGGCCTAGATCACAGCTCTGCACACCCTGGGCATTTTCTCAACCAACCTCATGAGGAATCCATCTGGGATGCTTTTTAAACAGTATTGAATGAGATTTCCTTTATTATGCTAGGCACTTTTTGGCTGCGCTTCCTTCACTATCTGATCCAACTTATCCAGTACAACTTGTAAATTGTTTAAAAGTATTATTCCATTTTCTATTGGACCCAGCACAGGGTTGCCACAATGACCCAAACTGGGTAATTTATTGAGCTAGCATTTTTTGGAGTGAATGATCTTCCAACATGCAATTAAACTCCACAATGTATAACTAATATAGCAGTTTCAGTTCTTAACGATCCATGTTAACATTATACCTGACAAGGTCCCTGTTACAAATATAATAGACATAAGGCAGCATAGGCTAAGGCAAGTGAAGTTGATATTTCATCTCACCTTGTCTAATAAGGTTTATTAACATGTGTGATTATTTTTTCGTTACAAATGGGTGTATATTTTCACTCTGGATTCCAAATGATCTTGCATACGGGTTTTATGGATATTTAGCCTACAGAAAAGAGCCAGCTTAATACACATTACATAAACAAGTAAATTAACTAATAAAAATAACGCGCATAAATATAAAATTATATAAATAAATAAAATTGGAAATATAAAAACAAATTAACCAATCAAAACACCTCTAGATTGCACACTTTTGAACAGTTATTTTCAAATAAGTCATTCTTTCTTTCTCTCTCTCTCTCTCTCTCTCTCTCTCTCTCAGAGAGAGAGTCTTATTGTGTATTTCTATATATATAATATTTTCTATTGACTTTTTTTATTTTATTTATTATTATCTCTGTCTTGTTGTTGAATTGTTTGTGCACTTGAAGCTTCTGTCACCAAGACAAATTCCTTGTATGTGTAAGCATACTTGGCAATAAACCTCATTTTGATTCCTATTTGAAGATGCCTAGAACAAGGAGGTCATGAAGTAAGGTATAATCAATATAGAAACCCCTAAAGTTGTGTCATGAAACAGTAGCATTGCATTTGTGTATGATCTGTCCACAAATGGTGCAACATTTTAACACATCATCCATCCACAATACAGTAATAACCACCTAAATAAAAAGTTTGTTAACCAGCACAGGGTTAACAACACCGGTAGGAAAACGTCACGTGTGCTCATTTCCCTGCTTCCGGTTAATGTGGTCCTACAAGATCATTTAGCCGCCCATAAAAGTGCCTGTTCCAAATTTGAGATGGTTATAATGTTATCTTTCCAAATATATTTCATAACAGAAATTTTTACTAAAATAAATGTCTTTCAATCAACCTTAAAGTGTATTTTTGTATATGTATCCATGCTTAGTACGCTCTTGCAGTCATTAAACCGTGCAGGCTGTCACTGGAAGCTCAACACTCAGAGCGTTGGCGTGACCTCTACTTCATATGAAAACACACAGTGGATTTGCGGGTGAATCGTTTGACTATCAGTCGGGATGTTTAGTTAGGCGTGCACATGGTTTTCATTTTACCTGTTTACCCTTAAATAACATCAACGCAAGACAGGCCTATGTGCTCCGTGTCGCTGGATTTCCGTCTAGTGGAGATTATAGTGTTAGCCGGCGTTGAGATCTGTCACCGTACTGCAACATCACTATGGTGAGTGATGCACAAATCTGATCAACTGCTGATATAAAATGCAAAGATTAGTGTTATTTTTTCATTAGTGTATACTGATAGATGGGTTTATTTATTTGCTCATTATGATGATAGATGTCTCCTGGTAAGCTGCTCGTTGTGCAGATCTGGGTCATATATTACTTATTTTAATTGAGCTGACCATTATATCCCAGGGTTGGATATGTATGTGTGTTTTTTAACCAAATTTAAGAATGTCATAGTTCAGTGTGATTTCAGTGGTTGTTGTAAGAGCTGGAAATATCATGTTGATTTTTGCAGAAGGGGGAGTTGTGCCTCACCTGGTGCAGGTAACCTCCATTAGGGCTCTTTTGACCTCAGAATGTCCTCCAGTGGGAAATCGTGTGGATGGGCATTGAAAGTTGGGCATTATGAAAGATCCCTCATCCCACAAACCAAAAATAAGAGTTATATTATTTCTTAACAGCATTGAGATTATAACATCAGTTGAGTATAACAATGTGTTTTCAGAACTTTTGACTTTTCCATAAATGTGTCATCAATAGTTATCCATATTTATCTAATGTATGAGGCATTTTAAAGGGATAGTTCACCCAAAAATGAAAATTCTCTCAATTACTCACCCTCATGCCATCCCAGCATAAAAGTAATCCATAAGGCTCCAATGGTTAAATCAATGTCTTCAGAAGCAATATGATAGGTGTGGATGAGAAGCAGATAATTATTTGAGTCCTTTTTTTCTATTAATTCTCCTCCCTGCCAGTAGGTGGCAATATGCATGAAGAAAGTGAAAGTGGAGATTGATAGTAAAAACTGACCTAAATATTGAACCGTTTCATGTCATTTCACTTCTGAAGAAATGGATTTAACCACTGGAATCCTGTGTATTACTTTTATGCTACCTTGATGTGCTTTTTTGCCTGCAAATTTCTGGACACTATTTACTTGCATTGTATGGACCTACAGAGCTGAGATTTTCTTCTAAAAGACTTTGTTTGTGTTCAGCAGAAGAAAGAAAGTCATAAACATCTGGGATGGCATGAGGGTGAGTAAAAGATGAGAGATTTTTTTATTTTTGTGTGAACTATCCCTTTAAGGTGGTATAATTAATGTTGCCTGTTATTAATACAATTAATAGGTTAAAGATTAGTTTTAAATGTATGGTTTTCTTCTATTATAATATGGGCATTACCTTGTTTTTGTACCCTGCTTATGTTATAAGCTACAACACATCAGAGTTAAGATGGTTAATGAAATCAGGTGAATTACAAAATCTCTAATAATGACATAAAATCACAGGATATTTAAAAAGCTCAAAATCTACACACTGCTCCATCTGTCCATTATCTTGTTTGGTGACTGAGCTTGTAGACCTGCTGGTTATCTTCATAGCTCATTTGGCGCCCTTGCTCTCTAGGTCAATGCCAGTGAGGCAGATAAGTGTCCCATGCTTCTTCAATTACCACTCCTGCCCCAACCTCACATGAGCTTCCATGAGGCCTTACATTGACAGATCAAACTTGGCCAACAAGGGTCCCATATTTTTTATACCACAGTTTTAATGAGAATGGCCAGGCTAGGGTATGTAGGTATCCTAAGGTGTGACACTTGTAAGATAGTTTGAGCTTAGTAAATAAAATTTACTTTGAAACCACCCCAATAACATCCATGGACAATTCAGTTCTGGCAAATAAATTAATATTTGGAACTCTACTTTTAAGAATTGTACTATTTGCCAGATCCTCAAAGTTCTCATACTGAGCTCTGAATGAAAAGGCTGAATTTCCTCATTCCTCCCAAGTCCCAACTAGTGGTCGACCAATATATCGCAGAGGCTGATAAATCGGCCGATATTCTGACTTTATCATCGGTCAATAAAATTTCCCAACTGTCCGAATTTTTTCTTGAGGTCGGCAGAAATCGTCTGCTTTCATGTGAAGCGACTGAGTGAATTGTAAACTACCAGTCACAGTTTGTTTTGTTGTTACGTGCCACTGTGTTACTACAATTATAGACCGGTGTGCATCTCAGAGCCAACGGTTCAGTATAATGGTCAAAAGTTCCTCACATTCACAAATCATGACGACAATCCAAGCAGGTGATCCAGGCCATTTAAACTATCAGGAGATGGATCCACACGAGTGTAACTTCAAGGCTGCATCTGAAACCAGGAAAATGCTGCATGTGGAGGCTGTATACAGAAGTAGGATGAAAATAAGATGCTTTTCAAACTGTTCGGAGACCAGTTTCATTAAGAGTTCTATTCATTCAAAACAGATGTCAGTTAAGCCATTAACTGATTAGGCAGCAAGGTAGGAAGTCAGCTGCCAACGTTTTCAGATGTGCCCATGGTAAAAGCACTTCACGTGTGCTTAGGGTGGGCGGTATACTGGTAGACATGAAAAACCGGTCGAAATTTGCCAATTTAGCGTTACCGCAATATAGACGATAATCCAAATTGGATTATCGTATGTGGTAACGCTAAATTTCCATACGATAAATGTGTACAGCACATAACACGTAGGCATTACACAACCTGTCGTATAAATGGAGGAAGGCAGAGGGAAAGCTTGTTCCTTAAATACATGTGAATGAGAAGATGAGAGGAGATTATGAAGGAAAAGGTGCATCCTCCATGGTGTGGAATTGGTTTGGCTTTAGAAAACGCGATACCGAGCAGAAAACAGCAATATGCAAGGTTTGTACATTGTATGTCGATATATCCATGTGTACGTATATATATTAGTGGTCAGGGCTTCATGCGAAACAATGAAACGCATATTTTCACTGACAGCTGCGCATGTCATTAGATGAAAAGCTTGTATAGAACGTGAGTAGAAATTTCACTTGAGCCACCGTAAAAGCAAATTCAATGGCATGCATGAATTTGAAAACATGCCTCCCATCCAAACACACACAGCTGTGTTTTGTGCAAGTGTTGCGCATGCACATGCAATCTGAAACATGCAAGTGCGTGTGAGTATTGAAGTCATTCCAGTCCCTTCATTTTTGCTCCCTTGACAGGAAAAGCGCAGATCACACCCTCAAACTGGTTTCTCGCGGTGTCAAGTGGGTTTTTAAAATACACATCAAGACCCTTTCTAAAATTCTGTTTCAATGATCTTTGATATCAGGAAACAAACCAGCTATCAGATATTTAAAATTTTCTTTATAGAGATGACAAAAAAGTTTAATTAAGTGTTTTTTATGGATTTATGTTTATTTGTGTTATTTAGCTTTTTGCATTGCTTAGAGATGTTAAGTTACTTGAGGAATGTTATAACAATAATCCTATCAACATCAGTAATAAAAAATATGAGAAAATGAAGAAAATTTGTGCACATCATCAGACTGAAATGAAATGCATTTTGTTTTTTGACTGTGTTTGCCAAGTTCAAAATAAAGATAAATGATATAAGAAGACGTTTTCATTTATAAAGTTACACATTGCGACATAGCTTAATATATAATTCAATTTGATTGATTTTTCGTGATATATATCGTTATCGTGATATAAAATTACTCCTATTATGTGATTATAGGATTTGTGTCATATTGCCCACCCCTACGTGTGCTATAAGAAAATGTCTTCACTGTATGTACAATTGGTTTGATTAGTTAATTTTTGAGGAAAAAAAGATTGCTAATGTGGACATGCCATCCATGGTTTCTGGACTAAGGTGTGTACTGTTATTTCCTTCCTAATATATTAACAATTTCTTCATGTGCAACTAAATTACTAAAATTTGATGACTAAACAGAAATCTGCTCCCATTTAAAATACAATATAATTTTTTTTGTTTTGTGTGAAATTGAGTAAATATAGCACTAAATAAGAGTTTATAATAATTTGTTTAGCAATTTTGTATTTGTTATTTACTATTGCCGACTGTGTGATATCGGCCACAATGCTCTCTGGATATTGGCATCGGCCATTAAAAAAAAACCCATATCAGTCGACCACTACTCCCAACCAATGCCTGACTATTTGAGAGATGATGAGCAGTGTTGTAGTGCTGGATCAGTAAGATGGTTGTGTGTGTGTGTGTATGTATATATATATATATATATATATATATATATGTATCACATGTTTATGTTATTATATTATTTCTTGGGGAATCTTTTGCATTGCTGTTTTTAATGTTATGTTATTAATGTTATGGCAACAGTTAGTTCTGATCCTCTAATTTGATCGGTTGATTCTACTTTGGTTTATTTTTTTTACTATTTCTGTTGGTGTTGCAAAAATATCTAAGTAACTGACCATAGTGTGTCTATAAAGTAAGCTATTTAATAGTAACTTTAAGTTTTATATAAAACTGTTGTATTAAATCAACATCACACTTGCAAATGTGTTTTTGTAATGAACCTCTGTTTAACTGTACTGTACTGTACTTCTGTGATTACCTGTGGCACTTGGCCTGCAACTTCATGCCTAAATCCTAATCACAGCTATGCTAATATTCAGTACATGCTTTTTCATTTCTGTTATTGTTTAACTAAAATATTTGTATTTTTTATTTTTTATTTCCTCCCAAATAGTTATTATTCAGTGTCAGTCCATAAAATCTGAATGGAAGATTTGAAAGTTAGACCACCCTAGAGACATTAAGATGTTTGCTGACAAAGGCTACGTGTGTGAGATATTTTGTGAGATACATTGCCTAAAGTCAATTATTTTCTGTGTTCCCCCTATATGCGTTCTGCATCAGCGCCGCTGTTAAATTTCACAATGTTCAGTTAATATTCTTGATGCAACATAACACTTGCCAGCCCCAGTCAGCTGTGTGCTTTCTACGCTGCGAAAGAGACCCCATCACGAGCGCAGAGCAGGTGCATTAACTTGCGGACCACAAACTCACACAGATCATTATCAACTGCACTAGGTGCTACATGGATCAATTATCAACACAGTAGAATGGAAAGAGGTGGGCAAGCACAGGGCACATGTGGGTACTTGAAGACTGGTCTGAACCGCACATTATTTGAATGCGCTTGTGAGAAGCATGGTGTGGATCACGAAACCACGTGTTTGAATGCAGTACAGAATTATCTGTTGCAATTGTCTCATGATGAAACTAGTTTAAACTAAACAGCCCCCACATCACCGGCACCTGAACGAATTTTGAAGCGGCCGTCGGACCACACTCACGCCTGGGCCATTCCCCCGAGCTTCACTGAGCCCCTGATTCACCATGAGGATGCCAGAACCCCTTTTGTTTTGGACACTTTCCCCCATGTGCACTTAATTTCCCCTTTTGGGGAGCAGAAACAAAAATGTCTAATAGTCGCCGATCCAAGAATAATGGAACTCTCAAAAACAATGTGCTAACTTCCCATGTGATCATGTTGAACCTGCAGGTTAAAAAGCTTGTGGCTGCTCACAAGCGTGCGTGTGCGTCGTGCGTGCGTGCGTGCGTGCGTGTGTACTTCTGTGCTGGAATTGGCATTTTTCAAAGTGGTGCAAATAGGGGTATAATTAATTAAATAATGTAACAGTGTTTGTGGTGCTTATTTTACAAGACTGTCAAGTTCTGTTGCAGGTGGTACTCAGTGCTGTTTTGAGCTAAAATATTGTGGAAGATGGAGCTTCAGGAGCAATTCCAGGACCATTGTGTATTGTGACAATGGTACGTGTTTGGCAGTCTTGTATGTGGAAACAGTTGGGTTAGTGCTGAAGTACAATCATTCGGGTATTTACGTAAACGTTAATGAATGGAAGCTGAATAATCATTAACAATGACAATAATAAACTAATTATTTTTGGGTTGAGTGGAGCAATGAGGTGATGAGCATTTCAGCACATTTGAGCTGACAACAGCTTTTTTGTTCTCACAAACTAAACACAGAAACAGCAACACTCACATATAATTGTCCCATCAAAATTATTACAGACATATTACTATTGTATAATACAACAACAATAATAATAATAATAGCTGTAAGCAGCAATTGTCTGTGTTCAAGCCTTTCAAGAACTTTCAAAGTATGCAAAAAAGGTATGTATTTGTATATGTAATTTGTAAGTTGCTGAATTTGCAAAGCCCCTTTTGTAATGCCCCCCTTTAGGCTAATTATTTTCATGGTTTTGCATGCAGACTAAAAATGTCGACACCTGACCAATTTGTTGGCTTATATCTTCGCAACGCTTCATCAAAATTCCTGTGATAACTTTTTGTCAGGAGGGCTCATTGTAGACACACAATAATTTTTGTGAGAATCGGATATACGGCATAGGAGTTTAAAAAAGTAGCTTTTTTAGAAACTATGAATAGCGGATACATTTTATAAAATGCAATAAAATGAAGATATACATTTTGTAGGTCTTGGTGCAAGGAATTAGAGGAAACAAGAATTTTGAGATTATTCAACTCTGTTGCAGAGTTATTGGCTGAAACGTAAATGCCCTTGTTATAGTGCAACCTTGTGGATGATTTTCATAAAACTTGGTACACAGCCTCATTCTGACACTGTCTACAAATGTATCAAGTTTCTTAATGGTCGTCTATTTAGATTTGATGTTATTAGCTGCTGAAATTTGATTGGCTGCTGGTGGCCATGTTTTTTTATTTGTTGTATATTGAAGGATATGGTTAGCCTTTGGCCCCTACAAGATACATACCAATTTCCAACCTCATTGATCATACGGTTGCGGAGTTATGAGTGTATTTTTTTGTTATAGCTCCCCACTATATGTGAATTTTTTTTTTTAACTTTACATGCATCTTCAGAATGTTCTGTTGTCTGTGTATCAAGTTTCGTACATTTGGCCTTTTCATTTGGTAGATATTGGTCAATACGTACAAAATGGACTCATAATTCCTTTGATAAATTTTTGTCAGGAGGGTTCATATTAGACACACCCCTGTTTTCGTGCGAATCGGACATAGGATGAGTTTGAAAAAGTAGGTTTTTCAATTTATGCAAATTAGTGCAAAAGTTGAATTGGTTAGGCTTTAGAAAACATGTTACCGAGCAGAAAACAGCAATTTGCAAGGTTTGTACATTGTATGCACGACAAACAGTTTAGGATTTATGGGCCAAAACGTAAACCTGATGATTTGGGCTTGAACCCATAATAACATTAAAAATAGATTTTTTAAACAGTACTCAAGTGTGAACACCCTAAAGAGTAATTCCGTTTGCAGTAAAGAATGGGCAATCATTTATTAGTTTGTTGTTCTAACACCTTGTAAATTCCTCTCTCTCTCTCTCTCTCTCTCTATATATATATATGTATATATATATATATATATATATATATATATATATATATATATATATATATATAAGTGATTAAATATATATTGTAGTGAGTGATGTGTGTAGTAAGAGAAGATTTTGTCTGATTGAACTGCTCTAGAACATTCATAATTCCCTCTTTCTGAATGACGTGCCAGCCATGTTGCGGTGTAAATTTCTTTTGTGTGAGTTTTACGGCTTGCTATGCACATGGCAATTTGTGTGGATCAGTGATCGTTTGAATGCACGTCACCGTCTCAACACAGGGAAGGATGCCAGGACTTACACGGGCAGTTGGTGAGATTGCCCATTGATGTCAGCAGTCCTCCCACGCTAGCTGGGATAGTTTGATTGTGGGGTGTTTAAAGCAATTACATAGTAAATGCTTGACTGACGAATTCAAGATTATTTGCAGAGGTTATTACCTTTGCAAAAATAATTCATTGCCTTTTCCTTGCCCTTTAATTTGCAAACAGTGTAATAAAAGAATGTTATTGCTGTGTATTTTGCAAGATTGTCAACTTCCTTCGAACTTCGACTTGACAGTCTAATATTTTGTCTGGCTCTAAAATCATATAGCCTTTTCTAGCCAACCATAGATTAGTTACTAGGTTTGTCTGAATTCAGGTTGATTTATACTAGTCTGAATGCTATTCTGTATTCTTGCTGGTGCGATTAGAAAGTGTCCTAATATTTCACTCTTTCCCTTCAGGGTGTGATCAGTGTGCAGCTGGTGGTTACCATGGTAATGGCCAGCGTGATTCAGAAGATCATACCTCACTACTCCTTTGCACGATGGCTCCTCTGCAGTGGCAGGTAATGAGGAAGTACAGCCCACTGTGCCACTCCGACACCCCTCTCAACGGTCAAACTAAAATGGCATCTTTATTTAAAAGGCAGCCATAACAAAACAAACCAAAAAAAGCTGCTCTTCTTTGCAGCCATATCCCATGTTTTTTTGTTTGCATTATGAGCCCATCAAAAATGCATCATTGAGACCAAAGCATATCATCAAAATGCGCTATGACCCGAGAGAACCGCTAACGAAAGTACAAGCCATGCTTGTTTCCCCCTTTAATTAGTGCCATATGTGTTTATAGTAAACAGCTCCTCCGAATGTGCAAAATAATTCATCAGGGCTTGTTTTTGGCTGTAAAAATACTTTCTGGCTTGAGCGCAGGGCTTGAAGTTTTGCCCAGGAGACTTTCATAATTAAGATTTAATTAGTAAGTAAACAAGAAAAAAGAACTGAAAGCAGCACAGCCCTCTTAGGGCTTGTGACAGGACGGTTTCTAAACAAAGTTGAAGGGGTTGTGCTAAATGTTTGCTGCCAAAAGTTGCAACAAAGAGCTGCTCATTTTGTTCGCATCAAGTAAGCATTGTAATTCAACAGCAAACCTTTTTAAATAAACTACGCTGAGCAACATAAGAGTAGGGTTCAAACGTTCACTTCTTGAAATGCTAAATTAATACTTTTTTCCCCATTACAAATCAGCATAACAATTTGAGAGAAGTTTAATTGAAAAATAAATGTGAATTTAACAAATTCTTTGTATTTTCCATGTCCCCCTTTCTTTTTTTTTTTATTCCATCATGCACTCGAGCTGGCATGGACTCCACAAGTTTGTGCAAAACCTGATGAATCCCAGCATGATTTAAGAATGCTCTAAATAGAACCTTCTGACCTTTCGTACAAAGGAGTAAACAAATTTTCATAAATCTGTTTAGTACGTTAATGACCTAGGAAAAAAAATGCAAAATAATTAATATTTTATAATGTTTCTTATCATTTTTCATGTACATAATTCTAAAATGTGGTTTATTACCAGGTTTAAATTAGATTTTAATTCCCAGATTTTCACTTTTGAAACCCCACTGTTTTTGTTTGTTTGTTTTACATATCAAGTCAACTTATTTGTATTAACAAATAATAACAAGTTATTTTTATTTGTATAGCATTTTTCACAAAATATGTTTCAAGGTAGCTTTACAGAAAATCATTATTATTGTATTAAAACCCTCATTGAACAGGCCAAGGAGTACAATGGCAAAGAAAAAAAAAACTCTGTAAGATTGTGAATCTTGTTGTTTTGGTTTTTGAGAGATACCATGTCTAGAAAAAGTATGTAAACCTTTGGAATTAGCTGGTTTTCTGCATTAATTGGTCATAAAATGTGATCTAATTTTCATCAAAGTCACAAGTATAGACAAACAATGTGCTTAAGCTAACAACACACAGACAATTATAATCTCATGTTTTTGTAGAATACATTTCATAAAAAATTCAGTGATGTGGAAAAAGTATGTGAACCCTTGTCCGATCCTCCGTTGGCAGCAATAACCTCAACCAAGCCTTTCTGGTAGCTGCGGATTAGTCCTGCACAATGTTCAAAAGGAATTTTGGACCATTCTTCCTTACAGATCTGTTTCAGCGGAGTCATATTCTTAGGATGTTTTGTGTGAACAGATCTCTGTAGGTCATTCCACAACATTTCTATTGAGTAAAGGTCTGGGTTCTGACTGGGCCACTCCAAAAGATGGATTTCCTTTTTTTGAAGCCATTCTGTAGTGGATTTATCTTGATGTTTTGGGTCATTGTCCTGCTCCATCACCCAACTTCTACTGAGCTTCAACTGATGCACAGAAACCCTGACCTTATACTGTAGGATACTTGGGAATTAATTTTTTCCTTGATGATGGCAAGCGGTCCAGGCCCCAAAGCAGCCCCAAATCATGATGCTCCCTCCAGCATACTTAACCGTTAGGATGATGTTTTCATGTTGGTATGCAGTACCCTTTTTACACCAAACGTAGTGCTGCTTATGCTTCGTAAAAAACTCAAACTTAGTTTCATCAGTCCACAAAACATTTTTCCAGAAGCGTTGGTGTCAAGGTGGTCTTTGTCAAACTTCTGGTGCGCAACAATGTTTTTATCAGAAAGCAGCGACTTCCTTCATGGGTTCCTGCCATTGACACCATGTCTGGTTAATGTTTTGCATATAATAGACTCATGAACAGAGATGTTAACCAGTTCCAGTGATTCCTTCAAGTCTTTAGCTGTCACTCTAGGGTTCTTTTTCTACCTCATTTGGGCATTCTGTGGTGTGCCCTTTAAGTCATCTTGGCTGAACAACCATTTCTAGGGAGAGTAGACACTGTACTAAATTCTGTCCATTAGTTTTGGACAGTTTGTCTAACTGTGAACAGATGAATATCTGAGATCTTCTAGGTAACTTTGTAACCCTTTCCAGCTTCATGCAAAGCAACAATTCTTGATCGTAGGTCTTCTGAGATCTCTTTATTTGTGAGGCATGTTCCACATCAGCAGATGCTTCTTGTGAATAGCAAACTCAAAATGTTTGAGTGCTTTTTATAAGTCAAAGTAGCTCTAACCGACACTCCAATCTTGTTTCATTAATTGGTTGCCAGGTTTGCCAACTTCTGACTCTAATTAGCTCTATTGGCATCCATTAGCCTATGGTTTCACATACTTTTTCCAACCTACACTGTGAATGCTTCAATATGTATTAGAACGATACAATAATGTGTGTGTTATTCGTTAAATCGGATTGTGTTTCATTATTGTAACTTGGATGAAGATCAAACCAGATTTTAAGACACATTTATACATAAATGCAGGTAATTCCAAAGGGTTCACATAATTTCTTGCCACTGTTGACCAATTTGAAATCAGAATTGATCAGATAACTTCTCTTTATGTTTGGTAGTCTGCGTTGGTACCAGCATCCCACAGAAGATGAGTTGAGGGCCTTGGCTGGAAAGCAGCAGAAAGGAGGGAAGAACAAGAAGGACAGGTATCATGTAGAGGAGCTTTATTGTTGGTTTTCTGTAGATTTTTGCATTTCTGACAAGCATGTTAAGCTCATTTTGTGGGAACAACAAAAACAAACAGCAGCTTTGTTGCTCATATTCCACTGTGGATGAAAGCTGTGTACTATGCACACAATGCTAATTATGTGAAAAGGTAGACCATTCTGTGTCTAGCAGCTTCGTTTTGATCCTCAGCTCTATTATACCTACCTCATGTTCTCAGACAAAAGCCCATTTTGCTCCGCAGGGAGCTCTTGGGCCATTTTGTCTGGCAGGTATGCTGCGATCCAGTGCAGAGAGACTACTATGCCCACAGTGCTTTTGTGCCGTTCATCATTGTGCACACCGACTTATGTAAACAACAGAGGCCCAGAGGAGAGCTCCAATCTCAGGTTCAACTGGCTCGGCGCTAAGGGGCAGAGAGCTTGCATTCTAGACCCGTTCACTCTGTGGCCTGTGCCCCTTTCCAATATCCCACAGCTCCCAGCAGACCCTGACATTCATTTCTCCATTCTTTGTCATGCAGACAGCATTAGGGATGGGTGAAAATATGTTTGATTTGAACATTGTATGGATTTAGCTCTTTTTCAACAGCAAGGAAGGCTCCTCTAATCCCCAGTAAAATGTGCAAACTCTAATGCTTGGTTTCCAATAGAAACAGAGCCTACTGCTAGGGCTCCACAAAATCCACTGTGGGCTGGTGCAGACCCCACACGTTGATATATGCTTTTCATTTTTTAATTGCATCTTCTTTCTTGCACGTTAAGGAATTTTATATTTGTAGATCAATAAAATGGGTTATTCTTATAATAGGCTTCTTACAGTATAATTTCATTATTAATCTTTAGAGAACCACCAAAATACATTTTAAAGTACTGAAAAAATGCTTGTAATTGTGACAGAAAAAGACTAACATTGAAAAAAGTGGATTTCATTTAATTATATACTACAAAGTATTGCATAGTTAATGGGATAGTTCATCCAGATAATACATATTCTGTTATCATTTACTCACCCTCATGTTTTTCAAAACCTGACTTTTCCTCCTGCATAATGTTAGCCTCAGTCACCATTCACTTTCATTGTATAGACAAATCTGTATTGGAAATGAATGGTAACTGAGGCTAACATTCTGCTGCATCTCGTTTTGTGTTCCACAGAATTAAAGAAAGTCATTTTGGTTTGGTACAACATGAGGGTGAGTAAATGATGACAGAATTGTTATTTTTGTGTGATCTATCCCTTTAAGAGAAATAGTGATTGAAATAATAGTGTTTCTATTGTCGTCAATGATTCAACGTTACTAACTCTGGAGTATGTTTGCTCTTTTCCATTTAAAACTCACTTTAAAGCTTAAAAAACATCCAAAAGTGTCATAAAATTAGTCCATCATATTAGTAGGATCATATTCCACTCTCAAATCAGATTAAATAAAATCATTGATCAACTCTATAAACCGAACACAGTATTGTTTTTCTTTTGATTTCAGCCTAGAATTTTCATTTCAATGCATAGTATTGTTTTTGCTGATTTTGCCTTTTACATCTCAGAAAACACAATGGCCACTTGGAAAACAAGCCAATGACTATTCCCAAAGACATTGACCTTCAGTTGGAGACCAAGTGTATTGCTGAAGTGGACACACTGGGTAAGTCAGCGAAATACTCTTTTCATACCAGCTGGAAATCTTCATAATACCAAACCTAATGAATATTCAAGGATCTGTATTTTTTTACAGCTCTGCACTACTTCCCTGAGTTCCAGTGGCTGGTGGACTTTACGGTGGCAGCCACAGTGGTGTATCTCATCACTGAACTGTACTTCTGCGTGGCTGAGCCCAGTGGGGAGATGAACATTAGTGTGGTGTGGAGTCTGCTGGTCTTGGCCTTTGTCATGTATCCCTTTTGAAGGAATTACTGAAGGAATTATTTCTTCCCTTACTGAAAACTCTTCCCTTACTGAAAATCTCAAGATGCACTTTTAAAAATGTACATGACCAAACGCAACGCTTATAGTGTGATACTCTGAAAAAAAAAAAAACTCCCTAAAAAACAGCAGAGACAAAGACTTCCTTTGTATGTGTATATAGACCAACATTTAAACAAATAGTACAGACCAGATCCAAATGCAGCATTCGAATAGATATTCGACAAATATATAGGCTCAAACACTATAACAACTCTCTCAGAAGTTGCATCCTGTTTAAAGCTCAAATGTTTTTCAATAAATGTTTTAAAAGTTTAAAATATTTTTAGATTAAGTAGTTTTCCTCAGAAATCGTCTAGTTGGCTGGTGGATGACTAGTTGACCATTGTTATCCATCCCTTTTCATTAATATTAGTTAAGTGCTTTGCAATTTTAGTAAAGTCTAGTTGCCGTCACCATGTACCTTGAAACTTGAGAAATTATAGGAATAACCAATTTTTAACAGCTGATGTTACTGTCATTATGACTCCTAATAAAGTGCATCATTTTGTTATTTTAACAGAGCTATGGAAGGAAACCTCAAAGAACTTTATTCTATTATGTGTCTGGTCCTTAAATGTAAAAAAAACCTTTGTAAAAGACAACCCTTGTCGAGAAGCTCCATTTTCACTGTCTCCGAGCTGAGACAGTCTAGCCTGTGAGTGATGAAAGCTGCACCTGTTGCCTTCTACCTGCTACTTTCCACTTCTAGTGGCTCACCAAATCACACACATTAACCCCGGCGCAGTCCACAGAGATCAATCTCCACCGCTCGGCACTGCCACACAAGATTGGAGGCCCAATTTTCACAGCCCACTGGACTGATTTGCCTGGAAAAAGGAGAGGCAGGAAGGAAGGAAGGAATGAAGGTGGCTGGTAGGGTGATGAAGATGATGACGATGATGATAGGTCTATATGTGTGCAAATGAATGAATGTGGACAGGAAGGAGCCTTTTCTCCTGATCTCAGTGGAGAGTGTGTGGTGGGGAAAATGGCCTTGTCAAAGTGATGGTCACTGAAACATTTTCTCAGATGGCTGTCCGCTTGCTTGTAGATTTGCACAATGGGGCCACGAGTTGAATGATTGACCCTCAACCAGTAATAGAACATGGGCACATGCATGCAGGCCAGTATAACTAAGAGGCAAAGCTGGGCATTTTTACTCTGTATCTGTAGTATTTTTTGTTGTTTTCTTTTTCTAATTTGTTGTTTTTCATCTTGTGGAAATTCGCTTTGACACTGTTTGATGGGCTGAGTTTTAAATGTTCACCCAAAAATGAATTCTGTCATAATTTACTCACCCTCATGTCTTTACAAACCCGTATGACCTTCTTTTGTTAAGCGGAGCACAGATTGAATTTTTTATTAATATTCTGGTTCAGTTAAAAGTTTAACTGAACCAGAATATTGTCTTTAAACAGACACTACTTGGATGAGACAGGCCACTTCTATTAAAATTAATGGGAGAAGTTGGAATGCCCAATGTTCAATAGATGTATAAAGGAATTCCTGCCTTACAGGTAAAAGAGCCAATCACCTTTTAGATACAGACATTGCCTGTCAATCAACTCGAGTAGGCTCATGAACGTTAGCTATACAAATTCTGAAAATTGCTTCTTTTTTTTTTATCATAATCTGAGGTGAAGTTCCAGTGTTGATTCCATATTTTACTGCTTATTTGATATATGTTTTTTTTCTCCCCAATTTGGAGTGCCCAATTCCCAATGTGCTCTTAAGTCCTCGTGGTGGCGTAGTGACTTGCCTCAATCCAGGTGGCAGAGGACGAATCTCAATTTCTTCCCTGTCTAAGACCGTGAATCCGCGCATTTTATCACTAGGCGTTACCGTGGAGATATAGCGCGTGTGGAGGCTTTATGCTATTCTCCGTGGCATGCACGCAAAACTCGCCAAACGCCCCACCGAGAGCGAGAACCACATTATAGAGAGCACAAGGAGAACACCCCATGTGGCTCAACCTTCCCTAGCAACCGGGCCAATTTGGTTGCTTGGGAGACCTAGCTGGAGTCACTCGGCATGCCCTGGATTTGAACTCGCGACTCATTGGTTGGTAGTCAGCGTCAACACTCTCTGAGCTACCCAGGCCCCCTTAAATATGTTCCTTGATCGTAATCTTGACCAACCGTTTTGGAGTATTCAAGTAGATAGGAGCTGAACTTGTATGCCACTGTATGTTCATGCAGTGCAAGTAAATGGTTTGCAAGAACTTTGAAGCTCCAAAAATCATTAAGGCAGCATAAAAGTTTTCCATATGATTCCGGTGGATATATATCTGTCTTCAGAAGCGATGCAATCCCTGTAGGTGAGAAACAGATCAATAGTTCAATCCTTTTTTCTTTTTTTCACTATAAATCTCCACATTCAGAATGTGAAAGTGAAGATTTATAGTAAAAAAGGACTTAAATATTGATCTGTCTCTCACCCACACCCATTATATCACTTCTTAAGACATACAGGTGAAACTCGAAAAATTAGAATATCGTGCAAAAGTTCATTAATTTCAGTAATTCATCTTAAAAGGTGAAACTAATAAATTATATAGACTCATTACAAGCTCATTATGAAAACCCCAAATTCAGAATCTCAGAATATTAGAATATTACATGAAATCAATAAAAAAAAAGGATTTTAAATACAGAAATGTCGGCCTTCTGAAAAGTATAATCATGCATATGTACTCAGTACTTGGTTTGGGCCCCTTTTGCATTAATTACTGCCTCAATGCGGCGTGGCATGGATGCTATCAGCCTGTGGCACTGCTGAGGTGTTATGGAAGACCAAGATGCTTCAATAGCGGCCTTCAGCTCTTCTGCATTGTTTGGTCTCATGTCTCTCATCTTTCTCTTGGCAATGCCCCATAGATTCTCTATGGGGTTCAGGTCAGGCGAGTTTGCTGGCCAATCAAGCACAGTAATACCATGGTCATTGAACCAGGTTTTGGTACTTTTGGCAGTGTGGGCAGGTGCCAAGTCCTGCTGGAAAATGAAGTCAGCATCTCCATAAAGCTTGTCTGCTGAAGGAAGCATGAAGTGCTCTAAAATGTCCGGTAGACGGCTGCGTTGACTCTGGACTTAATAAAGCACAGTGGACCAACACCAGCCGATGACATGGCTCCCCAAACCAACACAGACTGTGGAAACTTCACACTGGACTTCAAGCATCTTGGATTGTGTGCCTCTCCATTCTTCCTCCAGACTCTGGGACCTTGGTTTCCAAATGAGATGCAAAATTTGCTCTCATCAGAAAAGAGGATTTTGGACCACTGAGCAACAGACCAGTTCTTTTTTTCTTTAGCCCAGGTAAGGCGTTTGACATTTGAAGCCCATGTCCAGGACCCGTCTGTGTGTGGTGGCTCTTGATGCAGTAACTTCAGCCTCAGTCCACTCCTTGTGAAGCTCCCCACACATTTGAATGGCCTTTTCCTGACAATCCTCTCCAGGCTACGGTCATCCCTGCTGCTTGTGCACCTTTTTCTTCCACACTTTTCCCTTCCACTTAACTTTCTATTAATGTGCTTTGATACAGCACTTTGAGAACATCCAACTTCTTTTGCAATTACCTTTTGAGGCTTTCTCTCCTTGTGGAGGGTGTCAATGATGGTTTTCTGCACAACTGTCAGGTCAGCAGTCTTCCCCATGATTGTGAATTCAACTGAACCAGACTGAGAGACCATTTAAAGGCTCAGGAACCCTTTGCAGGTGTTTAGCTGATTTGAGTGTGACACTTTGAGCCTACAATACTGAACCTTTTCACAATATTCTAATTTTCTGAGATTCTGAATTTGGGGTTTTCATAAGCTGTAAGCCATAATCATCAAAATTATATCAAATAAAGGCTTGAAATATCTTATTTTGCTTGTAATGAGTCTATATAATATATTAGTTTCACCTTTTAAGTTGAATTACTGAAATTAATGAACTTTTGCACGATATTCTAATTTTTCGAGTTTCACCTGTAGATTTAACCACTGAAATCATATGTGATTTTTGTAGCTTCAAAGGTCTGGCCACAATTCACTTGCCTTGAATGGGCCTACAGAGTATTTGCAAGTATATACATATACAACATAGAATGGTATGTGATTGTTGGAGCTGATTAGGACCAAAACATCTTGAGTATTTTTGTGTAGAATCCAATTAAAGCAATTGCACTTGATTAAGTGAAAGACAACTTGTTATTTCAGTAAGATAGTGAGAATCAAAAGTTTTGAGGTGAACCTTACATTTATGGCACAGAGCAAATTGTGACCTTACATCAGTCTCTGCGAGAAAGTCTGGAGTTTTATTTGATGTATAACTTTTTCTTTTTTCTTTGCATTAATGGCAACTGCAAAATTTGTATGCACCTTCTTCAGACCTGTGTGAAATGAATATGTTCCTTAACTTCAGCTGCTCTCAGGAAGATCCTTTTCTCCCTCACGGCTCACTACTTCAGACTAGAGGAGGGCGGTGAGCGATCCCTCTGCATAACCTTTGCAGCCTTCTTCTTTGTGAAAGCCATGGCTATTCTTATTGTCACAGAGAACTACCTGGAATTTGGCCTCGAGACAGGTAAGGTACTAAGCTGTTGTACCAAATTTGTCTATGACTGTAATTCCATGATGTATTCCTAATGGAATTTGGTGCTATTTTATTCTAACATGGACTTCTTTTATAGTTATAGGAAAGGTAAAACAATTGTGCGCACCAGCCAATGGCTTTTGAATTTAGAAATTATACTGGCCATAATCCTTTCTTACTAGAAACTGAAACTGTATTTTAAATGGTTTTATAAAGGAATCATTTAGATGTACACTACCCAGTGTACTTGCCGTGAAATGGCACCTCGAGGCCCATAGTGACTTTGTTCTTCATATATTTTGGGGGGTTGTCACTTAAGAGTGTTTTACCACATATAGTCCTGATGTTGAGACAATAAAATTAGCTTCCTAGTTCTTCAAATTCTGATGGTAAACTTTCAGATATTGTTAGACAAAACGTAACAGTCACCAAACTTTTATTTAGTAGATAGCTAAGTGTCAATAGCTTTCCGTTAATTACAGTCGCTCGTATTACTTATATCAGCATGGGTCAGACTATTGATCTTACATTGCAATTTTATCCTGTAACTCCCTTTTTATGACCACAGTCAGTTTTTACTCTCATTTGGTGCTGGGCGAGTGTTAATTTGGACCTTGGTTGTACGTTTTATTTGATCAGTTTGTATACATTTTCTTCCTCTTGTAGGCTTTGCAAATTTTTCAGAAAGTGCCGTGCAGTTTCTGGAGAACCAAGGCCTTGAGTCCCAGTAAGTAGTATGACCAGTATACCCCCTTCCTCTTTGTCAGTACCAAGGGTGTGTGTGTGTGTATACAGTATACCATGTTTCTGTGTGTTGGAATTAAGCCGTGTATGTGATGGTTTGTGCTTCCCTGCTGTGAACAGGCCTTGCTCTCTTCCTCTGTCTCCACAGGGGCCCCATATCCAAACTGACCTTTAAGTTGAGCCTGGCATTGCTCTGTTCTCTCATTGGAGCCTTTCTCACCTTCCCCGGCCTGCGATTGGCCCAGATGCATCTTGATGCCCTCACCCTAAACAACTGCAAAGTCACACAGTAAATAAAAAAACAGCAACCATATTGATCTGATCCTCGTTATATTGACAAAATGCTGTAATGTACCTTGGGTTTTACTTATAGGAATATTCTGGGTTCAACACAAGTTAAGCTCAATCGACAGCATTTGTGTATGCGTGTTAACATGATTTAAGTGTGCTAAAATCACTAACAAACCTTTTCTGTGTAAAGTTATATCCAATTTTACAACTTCATTGCAAGGATGACATAAAAACGAGGATTTAAACAACTTTACAGGTCAATTAATACACAAGTTTAAAAAGAACATTTAATATAAGTGCTTTTATACAATTACAAGTTTCTCGTTTATGCCTTTTAAAATCTCAAAATGTTAGTCCCATTCAGTTCCATTATTAGTATGTCACTGTAACCTCAGATTTTGACAAGTCAAAATCAATTTTGTAGTAATCAGCATTATGCCACAAAAATGCTGTCGGTTGAGCTTAACTTGTATTGAACCCAGAATATTAATTTAATTATTTTATTACATAAACTGTACTGAAATTTAATAGCAAACATCTTAAGCATGCATTGTGGGTTTTTCTGTCTCTTCAATTTAGACTTGAAAAATGTGTTATGATATGGAATAATATTTTGATTTGAATATTGATTATTCTTTTAGACCCTATTTGCACTTGGCATTTACTATTTACATCTATTTTGGGTGATCCAATCACAAGTGGATGGCATTAAATACAGGTGTAAACAGGGTCTGAAATTTTATTGTTATTATCATTATTATTATTATTGTCATCGTTAACTTTTTTAGCTTTAGTAACAATGCAGTAGTAAGTGATGTATGTAATAATGAATCGGAGACCCTCAAAACCCAAAAAGAGCCCTCAAAGTTTTTGTTGTTTTTATTGAAATATCGTTGCCACCAACCTATATAACCTCAGCAAGATACATATTATTGCAAGTAGACCTGGTCTCTATTTTCATGGCCAGCATTGGGCTCTAGGCTACTGTGCTATAAAAGAGTTAGGCACAACACATCAAAACTAGCTAATCCACTTCAGTATGGCCAGCTCCCCATACGTGCTTCCTCTACACATGTCTACATCTGTACACTGTCAATGTCCAATGCCAGCTCTTGCAACTAGTTGTCTTTTTTATATTGAAAAGCTGAGCGTCTTTACTTGGGAAATGGTACGTTTTTAAAGCGGTCTAACTTTGTAATTGCTGATGTTTACTGGTCCATTGATATTGATGTTTGTTGCCAAGTCTAATTGGTTCTAATTGGCTGTTATAATCGGTTTATCCTTCAGGACTTTGCTGCATATCAACTTCTTGGGCCCCTTAATCATGGTACTGCTTTGGGTGAAGCCCATAACAAAGGATTATATAAGTAATCCCTCATTTGGGAAAGATAATGTGCCTTTGTGAGTACTCCATCATTCAATATAGCAAAATAATCAAAAATAAAAAAATCTTTACTAGTTTACTTTTAATTGTTAATTTTCTTTCAGAATGTCTGAAAAGACATACGACACATTGCGTCTATGGGTGATCCTACTTCTATGTGTGCTGAGACTAGCCATGATGCGGCACCATCTCCAGGCCTACCTCAACCTGGCCCAAAAAGCTGTCTTGCAGATGAAGAAGGAAGCTGGACGCATTAGCACCGTGGACCTCCAAAAGATGGTGCGTAGACTCTTATCACAAACTGTCAAATATCTGGCTATGTTCTTACTGATAAACAAAAGTATGAAAGTGACTTTTATTTTTGTCATCACATTAAAACATTGCAGCAGGGACCTGGCATCATGATTTAAGATATCTGGGTAAACTGTCGATATGATGATATTGTGAGCCTTTGTGTTTAGTTATTGTGATTCAAAAACTTAGCTGTAAACTAAGTACACAGTCTTGTACCTTTTTTAATCTTTTTTTTTTTTTTTGATTTTCAAAAGTTTATGATGATGTGATTTACCCCGGAGCTGGTTGGTTTGGTTTGGTTCATGGCTTACAACTCTTTTGAAGAATTTAAAGAAAAGTCTGTGGGGGAATAAATTGTTACTCTGAGTGATGGTTAATTTCTTTATTCCCAAAAAGATTTAATGTGAAAAATTTAACTAAAAATATTGATTCTTGGCATTAAAATATGAATAAATTATTGTGAGGAAGATTAACACGATACCCTTTTTCTGCATTTTTGTTTCTCCCCCACCTCTAGTAAGCATTCACATCTTCCCTGACATAGACTACGTTTACATGGACACCAAAAAGCAGCTTATTGTGAGAAAGCAATATTACAGTTTAAATGCACTGCATAAGCTACGTACTCTTTACTTCTGTACACATCCGGCTCGGTCAGTAAGCAGCTTTCTCCAGAGCAATGTAATTTCCCTGCAACACTTGTGTAAATAACAAGCATGGTATCTGAGGAAGACGTTACTATTTTATTTCCCGTTGCTTTGTTTTGTTTTGTTTTTTCTGGACATTCCAGAGGTGTTGCTGTGTTTGTTTCCTTAATTTACTATCACAACCTGCAGCGGAATTGTGCTGCAATAGTGGGATTTCCCCTCTTACATAAAACTCTGGGGTTCCCCTCCATTTACGAGCACTTGTATGTGAACGGGAGGGACCGTCGACATTTTACATTGGTGTGTATAAATGGGTATAGATAATAGTTGATTTGCTTTTCCCACTGTACTCCCAGAAATGTTTAATTCTTTCCACTTTGTTGCTGTTGGGCTCTATCCTATGACGTTTGTTATCTGGTCTGTTCACGCACTAGAATGCTTATGTGTTTACTTGGCCACATTAAGCCGTGTTCTCTGGGAGAAACCTGGGTGTGATAAACTGCTATCTCTTAATCCCATAAACAGCATGAGGAAATTTGCATTCCTGTTTACATGATGTTTCAGAATGCCGCTTTCTGCAAAAACCCTGGAATAAACCATTTTTTAAGTGCAAGTAAGCGTAGTCATAGTAATGCTGATAATTTACAATTATTTATTATGCAAAGCCATCTTATTTTGCCTGATATAATTATTACAAAAACGTCACCTTTAATAGAGTGCCAAGATATTTCTTGTGATGTCTCATCTGATACTGGTTAATAAATGCACTCACGAATCCCTCTTTGGCGCCCACTCTATGGGCCTGCATTACTATGTTGACATTCCTCCGAGGTGGAAACATGTCTGTATAAAAAAACAAAAAAAAGGACTGCGTGGCTAAAAAGCTCAGAAATGAGGATGCTATTTGAGTTTAGTGGAGAGCAAGGATCAAACCCACAGCACTCCACAGCTGGAGCTGAGGAAAAAGAGCCTGTTTGATGTTCCAAGCAATAAGTGAGACTCACAAATGGCTGTAGAAGTCACAGGGGTGTCTGGTCTTACATCTGCTCGCAGCCTCTCTCTGTACTTAAGCTCCAAGTGATGGCTTCTGCAAGTCTGTTTGATGAGCTCCTCTCCTGCGAAGCTGCTTGTTTCAAAGTGAATTTGCCTAAATGTTCTAACTGCATATTTGTTTTTCCACACAGGTTGCACAAGTCTTTTACTACCTATGTGTAATAGCTCTACAGTATGTTGCACCTCTGGTAATGCTTTTACATACTACTTTGCTGCTTAAGACATTGGGTGAGTGTATTAAGGTTTTTCTCTACATATTCATGCTAAAATAAGTACAATTGCCCCTGTTGAGTTTCTTGAATTTTTCAGACTCTTTGTTTTAACCCCCAGGGGGATATTCCTGGGTGATTTACCCTGAAGAGAGTTTGCCTTGTCTAACAAATGAGGACTCTAACCCAGCTGAGGTGGGGCAAGCGGAGATGCAGGCTTCTCACACTGTGGCCCAGTTATCAGTTGCTCTTGGGGGACTGAGGACTGTTTTCACCCCCCTACTTTTTAGAGGGCTTCTGTCCTTCATTACTTGGTGGATTGCCGCCTGCCTGTTCTCCACCTCAATCTTCGGCCTTTTCTATCATCAGTATCTGATGGCCGCATAGCATTGGGAGGGATTGGGGCACCCAAGAGCCTGGACTCTTCTGACTGACCTGTGCAGCACAAAGCCCTACAACATTCAGTTCTTCTGTGAAAGGCGTCTGCCTTGGACTTCGTTTCTCTTTTGCGGACAAGTAGTTTAACCTAACTAATATAAAAATAGTAATATTCTGTCATATTCAATTGAAGCATTGCTGATTTTATAGGGGTTGGTGCCCTTGAACCAGCAGACATTTTCAAAGGTTTTAAAGTCTTGGCGAACTTTGGGAAAGCAAGAGATCACACTTGGTCATACTGTATTTAATTTTTTAGAGTTCAAAATGGATGATATATGATTCAAAAGAGCTAAGGGTTTTTAAAGTGTTTTTAAAGTTGTTTTACTTCTCCAGAGTGGAAATTGCTGGAGGGGAGATTGTCATGACTCGTACGTTAAAAGGATAGTCCGTTAAAAAATGAACATTTTCATTTACTCAACCTCATGTTTTTCCTATTTGACTTCACAATCAACATTCGCTTTTCATCTTTATACCATATAATAAAAGTGAATGGTGACTGAGGCTGTCATTCTGCATAATATTTCCTTTTGTGCCCCACAGAAGAAAGTAAGTCATACGGGACAGCATGAGGGTAAGTAAATTACAGAACTTTCATTTTTGGGTGAACTGCCCAAACAGAGTTTTAGTTGAGTACAAGTACATTATGGGGAATAATCAGAGTATGTATTAAAGGTGTATTTATTTGTCCATTTGTCCATTTCAGAGGGACTGAAGCCAGCCATTTCATAAGAAGCGTTTAGTTTGACTGTAGAAGACTGAGAGCTAATTTAAGTATGTGTGTGTGAGTGTGAACGAGTGACGTTTGTGTGTTAACATCAGTGCCTGCAGGCTCGGAGTGACCCCTGCTGCTTGAGGGTATAAATCTAAAAAGGGCATTTTGATCAAGTAAAAAAGCTCACTCCCTGTCTAAAGCAGTGGCTTCCCTGTCGTTTAACCAGTCAAATAATTCACTTTAAGTTTCGGGTCCATTGAGATCAAACAGATCCTGAAAGCACGTTCTGTGTTTCCGTGCGGAGCCTATTCATTTTCTGTAATAGATCAAATAGCAGGATTGGAATTGTTTTATGTGAAGGTGCCAAGTAAGCTTGTATTCCCCTGTCTCCTGTGTGTGCAATACTGTACATCCTGCTGAAAATCAGAAGCACACACACACAAAGTCGCTCTACAGTGTACAGCAGAACATGGGGCTAGATCACACGGATAATATCGTCTATGTCAATGTTGAGAGATTTTGGCATTGCAGTTCCAAAATACAGCACAGAAGCATATCTGAAGTGTTTTTAAGCTGTTTTAGTTTGTGTTTGTCTGTTGTTGTTAAGTGTTATCCTACTGTAACCGTCTTTTTGTTTTTTGGAAGGTATGAAGACAATGAATGTATTCATCCTGCCTGATTTTTCAAATGTAGTTACTGTGTATTGATTTTATGTTGCGAATGAATTACATTACACTTGGGACCCCTATTAAACATAGCCAAATATGACATAACCTTGGTGTTTAAAAACTATCAGTTAAATTTATGCTTTAAACGAGTGTCTGTTATCATCAACAGCACACCTTACAATCAATGCTTGCTAATATAGCTTAAATCATTTTTTTCTAAACATTTGAGGGTGGATAATTTGTTGATTATCGAGATGTGATGATTGATGGACCTGAAGGGGTTTTCCTTTTAGCTGTAAACATTCACGACTTTTGACAATCGTCAGCCGGGCCATTTTAGTTTTGCACCCACATGCCGGGTTTATTCATTTGCCTTATTTTGATTCTCCCCCACTTATTAAATCAAAACAAGTGACCAATATTGATTGAAAATTAAGGTATTTTCAATGAGCATGTCTAAGCATTTCAAACTCTAATGGGGAAAAAACTGTATATTAGGCTCAGACCTGATCCGTATGAAATTGAGATGTTCAAATCACAAAATGTTTTTTCCCCTTAAATCTTCAGTATTCCAATAGGGATGTAGCTGGGATCTTGTTTTAAAATCCATGGGCCTAAATGGATCTGTTGGTCTTACTTTAAATGTATTTTAAGAACTTTATTTATTACTTTTCAGTTTGTTTAATAAATGATTATTAAGGAAATGTCATGCCTTTATTTCTTTTGTCTTAATTTTCTTTTCGTTCCATATTTTTGCATGTACATTATTCTTGTTCTGTCAGTATTCGCATACTATTATTTCCCCCAGTAGTGTGTGTGTGTGTGTGTGTGTGTGTGTGTGTGAGAGAGAGACAGGCATGAGTAACAGAAAATGAGTTTTCCAGATTTCACACGGTGAGTAGTGCTCGTTCATGTGATGCTGGAGTAATGTTTTACTGAGTGCTATTGTTTATATGAAATGAAACATTGGGCCTCCTTTTCTGGTCGTCGCTCTTGGATCAATGAGACAAATTCCAAAACAAACAGCCAAAGAGGCCCCTTTCTTTGCCTGAGAAGACTCCATTCACACAAACTATTTTATCTGGGCCTTTTTGAGTGTAATACCGCTTGAAAGGTATCTTTTTAATGACCGAACCACTGTCTGTGCTAAATAATGAGTTTCATTATTGTGTTAGCTCAGTTGAAAGCGCCAAAATAAATAATGAGAACGTGTAATAATGGGGGACCTAACCTTGTCCTTTTTGTCCAGAAATGAGTAGACCGAACACGGACGCTTGGCGAAGGTAAAGGATGCTTTCAAAAATGTAAATACACTCTGGAACATTACGTTCACATGCCTGCATGCACATTATACTTGGACAAACAGACATTTTTATTTGCTTTAGATATGTGCTTTATATAGGCTATGTCTTTAATATTGTATTAAAAAAATATGGAAAGGTATATTCAATGAAATAAAACAGGAAAAATACTGGAGATAGAAGCTCACAGCAGGGCATTTGAACAGAAGTGACTGCCCTCTAGTGAAAGCAGCATGGAATGACAAACTTGCCATTTAATGGATGAAGGTTTCCTTCAAACGCAATATTAACCTTAGGAGACATTAATGCGTTTTACGTGATAAGTATAGTTAACATTTGTTCTATATGTATGCGTTTCAACATTAAAATTGAGAGACATAATTTTTACATGATTAGTTAATATTTGTTATAGGCTGTTAAACACTTGAATAGATTGTAAATTAAGAAAATCTGGAAATCAAAACAAGGTACTGAGATGTAGTATATATAGTATAATGATAATAGTAGAGCATACATTATGTACACTCTTATTTTCTGTGTTCACTGATCTAATCCTGATCTTTAGCCCTCAGTTGACCTTAATGTGTCCCTTGTGCCTCTTGTTTGAACTGTGGCTAGCGGTCCAAGGGGAAGCAAAGGTCAGCAGCCAGTCAACTGAAGCCCCGTGGGACACTGACGTTCAGATTCCAGCACTATTAGCGAAGATACTCAAGTTTGTGGACAGAGCAAGTATACGAAATTATTTCATTAATGAGGAAAGAAAAAGAGAACTTCCCTAAAAGTCAGTGACAGCATCTACCTTACAAATGAAACAAGCAGCAGAGAGCCTCTTTGCTGTTCACCATTTGAAAAAAAAAAGGAAAGAATTAAAAAATATACAAAATTGAGCCAGTAATGGATATTTGTCAATTTATTTATTAATAGGTAAAATTATATTTATTTCTCAATGAAAAAAATCAAACCAAAGAAAAAATTCCATACAGTTCTATTATTTCTTTAAAGGGAATCGTCCATTAGATGCATGTGATTAGTGAGTATTGATTGTATTGTGCCAATGCGTGACTAAATTAAGCCGTCATCTCAACAATGTGTTTACCAGGAAAGAGAGAACTTTTTCTGCTTAGAGAAGATCATTTGGACATGACATTTACATTAAATGATATACATAACTACTCTTCATCAGCTGTGCTTGGTTTATGTGTAGCCATAGCGATGATCCTATGCGTACAGAAGTATTTGTCATAGGGAAATTGTTGCCAATGGAGACAGTTGCTGGGGCGCAGTGGCTGGAGGCATGATCCTTCTATGGTATCTCAGTAGGCCACAGGAGCTGATTCCCCATAAGTCACCTCCGGAGGTGAAAAACCCTTATTATGTCCTCTATTTGCAGGCCTGAAAGACAGGGGTATATATAGATTAGTCTGTAAGTTTGTAAGCGACATTTCAGTACGGCAAGGAGGTGATGTGCTCCCATTGTGTGAGTTGTCCCTGCTCACTTAGCTAAACCCTGCCCATTTGGCAACAGATTGCCACTGTTACCTAGCAACAATTTAATTAAGATAGTCCACACAAGATGAGGCTTTCTCTTAAATATAGAATTTTATTCAAATGTGTTGAAATTTTTCATTCATTATATAAATGTATTATGTAATTTCTAAATGTTCAAATGTAGGAACAAAAATACTGTTTGTCCAGAATTCAGAGGACATACATGTGTAGAACAGAACCATATTCTTCTATATGTACATACAATACATGTATTTACAATCATTAATTGTTTGCGTAACGGGAACTGGCACAGTTATGATCTGTCAATATTATCATTGCTTTAAAAAGAATTAAAGATGAGAAAACTTTCAACTACTGTCAGAAGGCTATGAAATGAAGCATTTGTTTTAGAGAAAATTATCGATAGAAAATTATACAGTAACATTTTAACTCACTTGTAAATTTTAAACATGTAACTGTACATCAACAAAGCTTTGCCATGGAGTGTCAAAAGGGAGTGGGAGGGTAAGTTTAATTTCAATGTGGCAAATAAACTGACTTCATAATTGTAATGTCTCATATACAAATGGCTCACAGAGTGTCAGTTTCAGCAAATCAAAATTGAATACATTCTGCCATCGGCAACTTCCTGTCCTAAAAATGTGATGAATGAGAATTTTAGATTAAGCTTCAGGAATGACAGAAACCTCTGTAAGTGTTTTAGATACCTCATCATCTGCTGGTGTTGTGTGTTCCATTATTATGCTGTCAATTTAAAGTTGTAAAAAACACACAGACTGTTTTTACAGTATATTTAAAGAGTGGCACAAGCAGATGTTACAACAATCGTGGATAATATATTTTCATTATTTGACAGCTGACACCTAGCAGTTGGGCTCCCTGGCAAAAAAATAGCTCCTCACATATTAAATGTACTTATACCACGGATCTGTTGAATGCTTGATTCTGATTGGTTCATGAACGTTCTAAGGTGTGCAGTTATTTTCCAGTAAACGCACAGCTATGAAGTAGTTCCAGGTACTGACGCATAACGGTTCCATATCGCTTCTGTTATTTCAAAGAACCTACAGGCTACCACAACGAAATAACCAATTAGAACAAAGACATTGTTTGTCATTCTTAACCAGTTTAATTTTACCAATGTCTAAAATATCCTACATTTATATAAATTTCGGTTAAAAAGAGCCCTTGCGCTCCCTCGTCTCCCCCACACTTAGTCTCAGTGTGTGTGTGTGTGAGCGCGAGCGAGCTTGAGTTGCGACCAGCAAATATGGCCGCATCCCCACGACTTGATCAATACAGTTTCTATCATTCAAAATAACTTTTAATGTTTCAATGTATTTTGCTCTAATCAGCCTCACATAGCTATAGTGGAAAAAGCATTGTGCTACCCCTCCCGCTCTCTTTCGCTCTCACACAAACTCTCTTGGTAGCTAAGTCTGCGCTCCCCCTTGACTCACTGCGATTGTAAACCAATACTATTTTACTATTACTATTATTTAGCAATAGAAATCTATGGGCGAATTCCCAAACATTTTTGCGCCTTTTGAAGGGCACTGCGGGAGAGGGATACCACACGAAGGGGGGTTCTAAATGAAAGTGAGCAACTCAAGCCCTCCACGAAGGGCCCTTCCACAACGCCTTTAGCGAAGGGTACACGCGATGGTCACTTCGAGGAAGTAATTTGACCGTTTATGATCACGTGACCCTGGGTGGCGTGGTGGATATATTTGAAAGCAAGGATGTCTATCAGAACATATTACATGTTCAAATGCGTGACCATCGCGCTATATCCCTTTTATAACGGATTCTTCTCCTCCACAGTTTACCTTCGTCCTCATACATAAGATAGTTGACAGCCATAAGCAGAAAGATACTCCAAAAACAGGGTCCACTTTTTTTCCCTGTAGGATAATAATAAACCCTGTGCTTTATTATTATTATTTTTTATATATTAATAAGACCGCTCATGCACCAAATAACTTTCAGCGGGAAACATTAATTCATGCATTTTATATACACTTATGTACAGATATATTACTATTATTGTTATTATTATTAAAACAGCAACAGTAAGCAATTTTAAATAAGACACAGAAGGCAAAAAGTATATTTATTTACAACAACAAATTAACAGCAATAAATAAGAAATTCCTGTTGTTAGAACAGCTGCGCTGTGGTAACGTTTCTGGAGACGATAAAGTGGAAGTGATGTATGTCTTTCTTTCATTACTCCCTTCATCAAGAGTGTTTCAAACGGCCATACATGAGACGTGAGTGCCCTGCATCCTCCAGAGTTCCCACTTCAAGGGCTCAGCCCTTCGGAGGGAGTAGGACATAGCAGGACATCACTTCCTTTTAGAATTCACCCTATATACAAGAATGGTGACACTAGCTGCTGCTGAGACTTAAAATTACACTTTGGCAATATGTTATTTCTGAGGAGAGCCACTTTAAACACAGGTAATTAATTCCACACACAATACCTCTCAGTTTCTCACTTGCTCACACACACGCACATACACACACACACACACACACACTACCTCGTTACTCCAATGCCGAAAAGCAGCGCATCCTCTGTTGCTTGTTCTAAAGTGATATTTTCAAACTAGCAACGAAGGCATGGACTGTACTAAATCAAGACACTGAATTTGTGGCGAAAGAAAGTAGTTCCTTTCATAAGAGCGTTTTAAGGACGGAAATCAAAAATTGAGATAAAATGCTTAACAATGTCTTAAGGTGTGGTAACCGTGGTATAAGTGGAATAATTGACTCCGGCCCATTGAATTATTTAAAAATAATGCACACCTGAGGTGTAACGGTCACTCCGCTGCACGTTGTGAACAAATGAACACTTCGGGTGTGCATTATTTTTCTACAGTTCAATGGGCCATCATCAATTATTCCTTACATATTGGTTAGTCTAAACACTGTATGTGGAATCGTAGTGGCATCAAACCTTTTGACTCCCTTTACTATTCAGTATTTTGCCATTTCTGATACAATACAATTGACAGAGACATTTAAAAGACTTCAAACATTTTTCCTCTCTTGGCCAAGTAACTCAAAGCATTTGACAGGATCTTAGTTAAAGGGTTAGTTCACTAAAACATTTGAATTCTGTCATCATTTACTGACCCTTATCGCATCCCGTATGACTTTCTTCCATGGAGCAATTTTGAAGAATATTGATGCAAATCTTTTTTCTTCAATGAAAGTGAATGCAGACTGAGGCTCTCAGTCCCTTACATTTCTGCCTAAACTAAATGAAGGTGAGTAAAAGATGACAGCATATCATTTTTTGGTGATTTATTCCTTTATGACATTAAAAGTTCTGGCTGAAAATTTGGGCCTTGACATTAACAATGACTTGGCAAGAAAACATTAGCAAAACTGATGTCTGATAGGGGTTTGTGGGAAAGCCCACAAGTAGTTGTTGGATCATGTCACACTGCCGTGTGTCTAGTCTTCCAGACTCATCGCCTATCCTACAATGGTGACAATGATGGCGGCCCATCCTGCCCCTCCACTCCAGATAATAGGAAAGGCCTGGGGTCATATGCTGAGCCTTTTGACATAGGTTTTTTTTGCAGGATCATCTGTGGGAAAAGAGGGGATGAGGACTATGCCAGACAGAGAAGGTCACAAGGGTCTTCTAAAATCAGGCTAAGGAGCAAACGTGATTGAACTACAAAAAATATGCTAAAATGGGAGTGAATAGGATAAATGTTTGGATGCATGTTTTCTGTAATGAGAACTGCTAAAGTCTACTTTTTTTTAATCAAATGTAAGTGAATTATACAAATTAACTGAATCACAAAAATGTGTGTTTTCTTAAATAAAAATGATGTTATATCGCCATGCTGCTTCAAATTAGTATCTATTACTTGCCGGGTTTATTTTAAGAAGAATAAATAACTTCCCTCATCATCTTTCAAACAAAAATATGCTGTGCCATTATTGTACGCGGTGATAAGCATGGGCGATTGTAGATTGCCTGTTTGGCTTTGTATGCAGTACAAAGCCAAACAACTGGACAAAAGATAGTAGGCCTTAGGCTGCTCTACCCTTCCCCCACACTTCAGTGTCCCCACCTCCCCTCAATACTATGCAAATAACCATCTCACTCCTGGTACCATGTTAATTAGCGTGTAGGTAACTAGCGGCACCCTCCATTTGCGCTTTCATACCTTTTTATTTGCATTACACTGGTTTGTGGCTACCAAGCATTGGCCTGTTCTGCTACGATCTCTTGGGCCCCTGATTAAAAAGAGGACCCCTCAGAACACAAATCGTCTGTTCCCTTTCATCGCTGGCCTCGTATAACTTAATTCTCTGATCCATGCTGGTGTTGCTAACTGTTAAGTACCTGCTCTTTCCCTTCTCACCTTAAGCCAACGCCATTCTAGCTTGCACCCCACCAAGGGAGAGTAATTGATGCTTTCACCTGAAACCCAAGCCTTACAGACTTAATTCTGACATATGGTGTCGCAAAGCACAAAAGGAAACAAAAAAAGTGGGTCAATGTTAGCATCCAACAAGCTAGCTTCTTTTGTGAGGTCACTTTGTAGCTTAAAAATGTTCCCCCTGTTATAATCCACTCTCGTTGAGAGAATTATTTCTCTGTGGAATGGATCACACCCTCTCTATATCTCCCCCTCTCCTTCTCTCTGAAGGATCCAGACCCAATTGTGATCCCCCTATGCAAGCTCAGCTTAACAGGGTCTCCTCCTGTCTTGCTCTGATTTAAAGGTAAAAACGTCTCATTAGCTCTGGTCCTTGAAAGACGCCCGCTTCATCTCATATTCAGTTATACATTCCCTTTGAATAGCTTGTGAGAGGCAGTAAGAAAGATAAAGGAAGGCAGGGGTGAGAGCTGATCCAGCTACCTGAGAGAGTGGGAGAGAGGGGGAGGCCTGCTGCTGAGGCCTCTGTAATTTCATGCAAATCATTACTGCCTTGTGCCACAGACACATTCGACTGTCATTTATGCCTTACTTGAGGATAAAAGCTTCCTAGAGAAAGGAAAGAAGAAAGTGTCTCCAGTGTTGTATGGAATGGTATACTAGAGATATGAAAAAGCCACACTGTTTAATGATTAAATTGTTTAAAATATTGCTAAAAGGAATTAGGAGCACGCAACATGCTTTTACATCATTGTGTGACACCTTTTATAATTATCATGATTAGTATTAATATAGTTAAAAGTATTGGAAACTACTCCACATTGTGGTTCATATCCAATCAGAATTCAAAGCGTTGGTAAATGACTAAATGCACACCTTTGACCGTACATTCTTTATTAATGTTATGTTCATGTCATGTCGGAATTACTCTAAGTACGAGATGACAACTTGAAGATTCTATTCAGAGCCGTTTACGTCCTCAAACCTCAGAAGTTATTTGTTTCTGTGGCAACACTCAAGCACCAAAATCGCTTCATTGTTAATAACAGCAATGCATTTAGCACTACCTTCATTCACCTCTATATGCGCTTATCAAATGTTTAAGGACAAAGAAAGCACTCTTATGGCATGATAAAATGGCATATGAAACTGAAATATGTTGACTACCTTTAAATTTTGAGGCCTCTACTTAATCTTATAGAATGTATGTAAAATTAAGAAACGTTACTGTAACTACATTTTGCAAACTGAATTCACGTAGGGCTGGGAATTGATCAGATTCGATTCACAGAATCTCAAGTTATAATGTCCCTTTTGTTCACATATAAATGCTCTGTTCATTATACATGGGACTTTGTAACTTGGTAAAATATTAATTTGACTTATTTTATTAGATTTTCAACATTTTGGTCACATTTTAGCCTTTTAAAAATGAACAAATCAAAGTATTTAATCAATAAATATGATTAGATTTGCATACAAATATAACATTTTGATATATTTATTGTTTAATAGCGTAATGTATACTATTTACAGGTATTTACATTGATTTGTTGAACACGTGCTAAAAAACGGTATTGTCTCTTTAACAAAACCAGCATTTCTGTAAACGGCATCTTTAATTTACCACATGTTAATGAGAAAGACTCAAATGGCTTTATCTTATCTGTGCTATGCCTGATTAGAATTTTATGTTTATTTTTTGTAATTTTTGGTCAACAACTGACTGTAGAGAACAGAAAGGGTATTAAAAGAGACATTATTCAACAAATCGGATGTGTGGATCTCATCTTTGGACACACACAGAACAATTTTTACTCTCAACAGGATCTCGCTGCTGAATCCACCACTATACTAAACAATTCATTGACTGATGAGTGAAATCTAAACATTTACCAGCCAGTTGCCAAATATATACATTTTAGTTGCATAGCGTGAAATTTGGTTGCAAATGCAAGTGATTTCCTCTAATTGTAGTAGAGGGTTGCACATAGAGTAAAAGATCGAATCTTGAGATTTCAGAATCGATATAGAGATTGTTCAAATGAAGATTGCAATGCATTGGGAAATCTGTATTTTTACCCACCCTATACTTTTACATGCCATAATGCAGTTTCCTGGTGAAAATAACACTAAATGAGCTACAACAACAGTGCGTTTTATTTACTTCTAGGCAAATCACGACTACAACGGCTGTTTATGACTTAATAAACACTTATTTTTCACACTATTACTCACAAACTGCTATGTTATGATATAGAAACACTTTTACTATAAATTATAATTTGAAAATTATTAATGCTTGTATTATCAGACCCAACTACATTTACACACTTATTCAAACATGATTAACTTGCGAGGTAGTTCACCAGATAGAGTGAATTTGGATTCGGAAAACCGAGCCTCGAGCCCAGCCAAAGACGTCAGCCGGCAAGTGAGACGAAAGTGTCAGATAAGCAACATGAAATTATGTGCTTGCTTCAGAAAATTTGCTTTTCATGTCACAGTTGCTTTTTCCACACTATCAGTTAAGTTTAGGCATTGGTAAAGGGACAGGATGTCTGTTTTGTTCACCTTTCTTTTGAATTTAGATCACTGGAATTGGTTATGTTTTGGTTAAAGTTTTAGGTCAGGGTGGTACGTTTTACTCAAAACCTCCATCTAATATTCCCCTTAACCTTGTCTGATTATGACAGCATTTCTCTCGCTTATGGCTTACTCCGCTGGACATTTCATTAGAAAACTGCTGAAAAACATGTAATGAAGCATGTAATTTTGTTTTGCAAAATGTTGCCACAGTCAAATAATGTTCATGAGATCAGGGTGCTTATTGGTTTTGTTACGTGACTTTCAAAGATTTCAGAGTTTAGAGTTTGTAATTACGAGTTCTACGATGACGTGAACACTTTTTATACAAGTCAGAATCTCATAATTATAGGCATTCCAACATGATGTGAACATACATTGTGACATGTTGCTTTGCAACCATAAATAGCCAACAGTTAGCATAATGAACGATATTGCATGATGGAAGAATTATTTATTTGTTATTAATGTCACTGTTTATTGAACATTGTTGTGTTTCATCATATTGCGGTTGCTGCCATTTTATAAAAGCAATAAGCCATTCAAGCCTTTACATCATGCAAGAGAGCACCTATTACCCATGATAAAATCAATGTAACGCACAGGCTCGTTTTGCTTTATTATACATCATATACATTTTTTTATACACATTTCGCTTGCTTTGCAGCACTGGAAAACTCTAGTAACACAAACATATTACAAAGTTAAAGGGCTAACCCCAATGATTTTCTCCAAATTTACATATGTTCTATCAGCAGGTAGATATGGACCATTTTCCTACAGTTCATTCCCATTCCTGAGACATCAGGCCTTGAGCACTGACTTGAGCACAAAGCTTGACTGGGAGCCACTTTGATGTAGACCTTTACCTCAGTGACTAATGAGTAAGCCAGACCCATCTCTGAATAAGCTGAAAGAGTAGTGCCATCTCTAATAAGGACTCTATACCATACAGAGCTTATAAGGGCTATCAGAGCTGCAGTAAGAATACGGCAAAGTCTACAGAGATGTCTAGAAAGCAGAATAGCTTTTTTATACACCAAACCCAGTTCAACTTAGATAAGAACATGCTCAACAGTGATAACTAGAGGGTTTAAATGAGCTTAATGGTCACTGATCAGGTCCAGAATGGACGGGTAAAGGATAGAAATACATCTTCACATCTTTAACTATTTTTGGTGCCATGATTTGATTTATGGTACTGTTAGATCATCCCTGAGACCCAAAGTTTTTAACCAGGGTCCTAGAGGTCCATGAAGACATTGCAGGCAGTCTGTGGACTGATAATAAAACATACAATTTCTGTAAAAGCATAACAATATTCGGTTTCAAAAATATTTCTAAATGTAGTTAATTTGGTATATAGCCTTTTTTGTATTTATGGTTGATTTGTTTGTTAATGCAATGTTACAATTTTTATATTAGAGGGTCCCTGTTGGCTGAGGTTTGACATGGGTTTGGTTTGACAACCACAGATCAAGATCCTTTCAAGACAATGCCTAGCTACATGTCGTGCTGAGATCAGTGTACTTTTATAGAGTTGTCATCCGTAAGTCAAGGAGTAGTAGGTAAGCCTAAATTAGGCAGTAAGTGCCCTATAACTGACATCGGGATGAGCTAAATCAAAGCAGAGGGAAAGAAATTACAGAGACCCAGAGGCAAAAGCTTTCCACTGCAGGTATCACTTCTTGCCTTGCGGCACACCACGGGGGCTAAAATGTTGAGCCCAATCATAAGCAGCATCTGAGCATGCAAAAGGTGTACCGCGGATTAGCTGCCAGCACTGTAGCTGAGAGCTGTAGCTGAGATTCAAGTGTGGGCCGCTTTCACGCATGTGTTTTCCCCTCCACACAGCGCAGAAGGGAGTCGCTGTGGATGATCGACTCAAACACCCTCTCGGGGAGAGATGAACACACACTTCAAAGATGTCCCATATATGAGGATACTGTCAGAAGAACTGTCCCTCTGCATGAAAGACAGAATTTTCTCATAGATTAGTTACTATGGTAACTTATAGATACACTCTCCAAAAAGGCATGCGTGTATGAACTTTTTTTAAGCCTACATTTTTGGTTAAAATTTTTGTATTTTAACAGCTTTTTGGGTAAATATTGTTTGCCATTTCTTTAAAAAAAATGTTATACCACAATCTTTTTTTTATTATTTCACTAGGTCATTTCAATTGTCCAGCAGTGTGACAGTTTGTAAACACAAATATTCCATGTAGTCTCTCAAATAATACGAGGTCATGAAAACTGCATTCAGATATTTATAGACATTTGTAGGCAAGGCAGCTTGGAAAAGCATTTAAATGAATGACCAACTATTGATAGAAAATATGTTAATTTAAACGTGTCATCTTTTAAGATTGTAGCACTTAATTAGGAACAATATGCTCCCCGATGGGGTCTTCTGCTGTTGTAGCCCATCCACCACATGTTGTGCATTCGGAGAAGCTATTCTGCCCACTACAATTGTTCAGAGCGGTTATCTGAGTTTCAGTAGCCTTTCTGTCAGTTCAAACCAGTCTTGCCATTCTCTGTTGACCTCTCTCATCAACAAGGCATTTCCATGTGCAGAACTGCAGCAGAACTCACTTGATGTTTTTTTTTGTTTTAGCCACCATTCTGAGTAAACTCTAGAGACTGTTGTGTGTGGAAATACTCAAACCAGCTCATCTGGCACCAACATTCATGCCAGGGTCCAAATCACTGAGATTTTTTCCCCCATTTATTCTGATGGTTGATGTGAACATTAACTTAAGCTCCTGACCAGTCTCTGAATTATTTTTTGCATTTCTGCCACACGATTGGCTGATTAGCTAATCGGATGAATAAGTAGGTCTATAGGTCTGCCTAATAAAATGCTCAGTGAGTTTACTTCTAAACAATGTGTAACCTTGGCCCCAGTAAAGTAATTACAGAAAGGGGCTAGAAATTAAAGAACAGAAAGGGACTAGTGGTGTGATTTTAATTGACAAGAATGTATTTATTGTTTACTTAAACACTTTAAAATGTAAATGTATCACATTTTCAGTGCAAATACCCCAAAAACATAAAAGAACATGTAAACAATAAAACAAAATACTCTGCAGATGGCCACTGGTACCCTGTATCTTGAAGACAAAGAAAAAGGAAGTGCTCCTACGGCAACCCGCTCACTGCAACTCATAATGAAAAAAATAAATAAAGTAACCAAACCACCACACAATCCCAGACACACCTTCACCACCATCCACCGGGAAGGCACCCAGCAGCCACTGTCGGCTAAAAACAAAACAAAACAAATGCACAATAAGAGTTAACTTTACACTCTAAAACAACAACTTAATTCAACTTTTCCTGGCCTAATTACTCCATTCCAGCCCAGCATCATACAAAAAACACATAATAGAATTGAATAAGAAATAAACGGTAACTGTGCATCCCTGCAAGGGAAAACACAGTCCATTACTAACAAAAACGTGCAAAACTTTTATATTTATTGTATAACGTTAATGCTGCTGGGATTTGTAGTGTCATGAACACATCCGACAACACCTGTCGTACAAATGATCAAGGGAGTGAAGACGTAACACGTTTTACTCTTCCTTAACTTTAGGGCTGATGGGACTTGTAGTATCCCAAAGTACGTCCCGTTACAAATGCATCACAAAATTTAAACACAGAGAAAGTTGACAATTGATAAAAAAAAACTATATTTTTTCATTATGAAAATCCAGATTTGTTCCTAGTTATGAGGTCTGAGGTACAGAAATACAATATTTTGCTACCATTAATTACCTTCAAATGACAGACATTTCATCCTCGCCCTTTGCTCTCTTTTGCAATTTTACACACACATAGACACTCATATTTTGTGATTCCCTGCCAAGCGCCTGTGGAGATGAAAGCTATTGCAGCTGCACCCACCCCAGTGTTGTGCACTGGCTCTCAGGAGGGGCTCCCAGCATGACACAAAGCAATAGAGCGACCCACACACATATATACACATTTACACACATATTTAAACACCACACAAATATTGTGTAGATAACATCTCAGGAAACCTAAACAAATACATATATCAGAGACCACCAATTAAAGGTATATCTATCTGCATATCTACACATAGCAAACTAAATTGATTTAAAATGTTTTAACTCAAATATCGGACATGTACACATACTTTGCTGCATCCAAGACCACCGTAGTGGATGTTCATGCTTATTTATGCTCATGTTCTGTCTTGGATTTGAAAGGCGATTTTAGTTGGTCAAAACACATACTTAACATTGAAGTATTAGTTACATAGAACATAGAAGTAGAGTGTTTTAACTTTTTTTTAAACAGTATAACAGTATAAACTTCACTTTTTTATCCTAATTGTATAAGAGCTATTTATAAACAATATTTCAACTTGACATCATGCTTCAAATATTCTCCATGAAATTACATTACTTATGCTTAGTGTCTCACAGACTCCAGAGTAAAAAAACCATGAATATTTACAATTAATGTTCACGTGCTAAGATTTTCTTGTACACTCCTTTTTCTTGTACACTCCTTTTTTTTGAAGCACACTCCTTCAAATTGTTTATTTTGACTTGTTCTATAATATGTTTCTACAATGTGTTTTAACTTGGGTCAAACTGACCTGGATAACACAGACCTGTTATAAAAAGGTGCATGCAAAATGTGTTGTATAATGAATCAATAACTAACCATCAGAAGTATATATTTTCCCTTTTATATAGTCAAACAGCACTGTTAAACTTCGGCCTTCCAGCACTAGATTGCATTGATCTTTAAATCACTGTCACTGACGTTAGAGCCCGTCTTTTTTCTTCACTTATCCCACTGAACATTATCCAGATTTGACTAATAACAGTAGAATCAATTCATTCTAAACAATCCCTTTAAGGATTGTACAGGCAGGGCCAACAGTGAACACCACTGTGATAGTGAGGGAACCTTGGGTGTCTGGATGAATATTTACTCTGTCATCATGGCAGGGTGAAGCAGATAAATCTGCCTCCTTAGGCTGCCCATGCTAAAGATGGAGAGGAGAATGAGAATAGTAGGAGGATATGAGTGAGAAAATGGCTGACACTGAAGGAATCAGTTATTGGACATTTAGAGCTGTGATGCACACTGTGAACGGAGCCAGAAGAGCCTAGCAAATGCAGACTAGTATGAAGTATTTTTATACTTGAAGTTTTCAAATACCTTAAATGTGCTAGTAGAACCAATTCAAAGTGTTGAATTTGTTAAAAGGTTAAAAGTGTGTTTAAATACTTTCTCCAGTCCTAGTTTAATGTGCACAACTATAACTACAAATTACCCGACCCTGGCAAAATATTTTCAAAATGAAATTACCTGCATTATTTCACGTTTGGCAGCAGTTTTCCAGTGAAATGTCCAGCATGGGTCGCCAAAAGCAAGTTAAATGGTGTCATAATCAGACAAGGTTTTGGTTTTAATGAGTACAACGTATCTAACTAACCTAAAACTTGAACCTAAACCTAACCATTATTGATGTAAAATGAAATGAGAGTTAGACACAAAACATGCAACCTTACCCTTAGCCAACGCCTAAACCTAACCAATAGTGTCTAAAAACAAATTGAGAAATCAAAAGCAAATTTTCTGAAGAAAACCACGTCATCTCGTTTAGCGTCTATGTCTCTCCATCTCACGTGTCAGCTTCGGTGCTTGACTTATTTTAAATGGTGGTCTTACGAGTCCAAATCCAACAGTCTATCAGGTGAGCTGGATTACGTTGGATTAAGTGTGTAAATGTAGGAAATTCAAGCGATTGTTTTCAAATGATGTGTTAGAATAAAAATGTTTCGAATGCATAACATAGCAGTGTGTGAGTAATAGTGCGAAAAATACAGGTATATATAGTCATAATCAGCCATTGTTGTCGTGATTTGTGTGAAATTAAATAAAACGCACAGTTGTTTTAGCGCCTCTAGTGGTCATTTCATTAGAAATCTGCCAGTAAATATGAAACGCTGCATGTAAAAGTCACTTTGCAAAAATGTTGTTATAGTAACGTTCACTCTATGAGACTAAGTTGACTATAAGTCACTGTGGTGCTATAAAAATATTTCTGTTTCAACATCCTGACTAAGCTAACATAGCAACATTGGCTCAACCAATAGCGTTAGTATGGAAGCGTCTGTCTGAAAAAATCATTTTTGCAATTCTGTTTGGTGCCTCTACTGGCACAAAAATCACACACTTAACCTTTAATAGACAAAAAGCAAATAAGTAATCTATGCAACATAAGTTGTTTTGTCTAGGAGTAGATTGATAGACTATGTTTAATATTCACTTTAGGTATGTGTGTTGCAAATTACAGTGATGCTGAAGGTGAAAAGACCCTAATTTTTATAGATAAAAATTCAATGCTTGAGTGCTATTATGTACATTTATTTTCTTATTTATCTAGTCAGACAGGTTCATATACTTCTAGCTTTTGTTCTAGTTGTTTCCAGTAGTTTAATGTTAGTGACACTGTTACCTTTTTACTGGCTGCTCAGAAAATATATTGGCCAATCCGAGACGACCCATGCAGCAATGAAATCTTAGGATCTCCAACATTTGGAAGTTCTTCTGTTTTACCTTAAATTTCCATTAGGCAATCTTTTTTCTACTCTCTCTCTATCTCTCTCAATCTTTCATACACACAAACACAGTCAAAGGGGCACCCCCCTCCTAGAGTCTCTGATTAAAGACCCTGTGCTCCGAAGGCCTTTAAAGGGTCAGCAAGACAGAAAATAACCACATGCTGTCCTGGTCAACTCCACCACTCCCAGTTACGCAGTTTCCCATGGAGCCATTCAAGAATTTAAGCAGCAAGGCAGGCTGACACCCCCAGATCTGTCATCCACCCATCACCAACCCTCACTGGGTCAAACACTAGAGGAGTCTCTCTTTTAGGGAAAATAGGGAATGTGGGAAAGAATGACTGATGGAGGCCTGACATAGAGCAGGGGCAGGGCAGTTACCCCCAGCAAATGTCCTTTGAGACCCCTCTTTAATAAATGTGCTAAACAGAAGATATATATTCATTTATGCATACAGTATGCATATTCTTGATCAGGAACTAGTGTTGCAGAATTTATCATACATGCTTCTTAGTGGAATCCATGTATTGCTGGGGGGTGTGACCAGTTCATCATCAGTCACTTTAGTGGTCACTACTAATATGATCTTTAGCCCAGTGTCGCAGACTCCCTTTGTGACGGAGACAATCTGACATTGAGGTGAACTTGGACAGCAATAGAGAGTACCACAGAGGAAAATTCAATTATCAACTTATTTTGATATAGTCTTTGATATAGTTTTATTTTATTGCACTAAATGGCAATTGCACTAATTTTCCTTCACAAAATGCACATCTGAAATATAGCATTCGCTCTAAAACATTTCAGCCCTCACAGATGTGCTTGTCCATAGACATTCAGTCTAATTTTCACTTAATGCACCACCCCCATTGTTTCATCAAATATCTCAGCCTCTGAGTGGGGACTAGAAGTTTAATCTAGGCGTCATTAGAATGCTGAGATCCTCCCCTTTGGGGTGGTATAATTTGTTTGACATTTTCTTTAACAGTCGATAGCACACTGTATATATACATTTAAGATATCCAAGTTATTCACACAAGCAAGCTCACGGACCAGTAAAACATTTTTTTTGGAGAAAACCACCTCATGTAATAGCAGATATAACGTTTTTAGCTACTTGGGGCTAACAGCAGCAGTGATCGGTGCATAAAAGAGATGTTTGTATTTGATGTCTTACAGAAATCATATGTCACTTTGTAACCACCTCATGTAATAGCAGATATAACGTTTTTAGCTACTTGGGGCTAACAGCAGCAGTGATCGGTGCATAAAAGAGATGTTTGTATTTGATGTCTTACAGAAATCATATGTCACTTTGTGATTAGTATAAGAGCTTTCATTTGATATATGATTTGTCTATTTTTAGTGCTATTTAACTCTAGGTGGCGCTGATTTGCGCTGCAAATGTTTTCAGGTCTCATTTTTTTATTTTATGTAATATAAATGTAGAAGTGATGGTTATCTATAAAAAAGTTCAGATTCTACACTTTTAACTAGTACCACATATGCCTGACTTATGAATTCCCACTACCACTAGTGGGATTTCTAAAATATATTAAAATAAATCAGAAACGCATTGCTGAATAAATATTGCTCTTTCATCAGTCTCCCGACTGGTCATATTTAGAAACCATCTCATTAGTCAGACATCCCTCGCATTTTGCCACTCACTTCAGTCCAGGGTCATGTTGTTAATAGATACACAATTTGTTTGTGGTCCCCATTCTGAACAGACGAAAGCCCCTGCCTTTGTTAAAACCCCATGAGGGTCTTCTATCTAAGAGCTTGTTTAAGCTTGAACACAAGGTTACTTACTTACAAGCCTGAAACTATGACCTTCCCAGACTTCCCTTGAGTACTTTCCCAATGGCCAAAACAAAAAGGTCACTGAAGGTTGATTAAGACATAAAATGATGAAGAACAAGCATAACATCATAATGGATAAAGCTGGGCTCATATTTCAGATATTAGAACAGCTTTATCATATTACATATTCAAATATGTTTTCAAACCTTTTCATAAAATTGTTTATCAAATCATTCAAGTTTGCCCCAGTTTGGCATAAAATTATTCAAAGCTTTTGAAATTAGGGTTTATATTGCCCTCGTATAAAGGACAAACGTTCTTCAAGGTGAGGTTGCATGAGGCATGAAGAATATAAAAGTTTTTAATTAGACATTTGACCATTTGAGTAAACAAATCCTTTACATCTCAAAAATCATGAAAGATATTGTGCCAAGCCCAAGGATAATGGTAAAACCTGTGTGACTTCAGTCTTGTGGAAGTAAGTCTTTCTGGGTTAACTGCTGATGCCAAATTTATGATGTGTGATATTAAATAAACCGTGGACAATTAAATGGATTGTTCACACAAAAATTTTAATTATGTCATACTCCAATATCTTCTTCCATCGTTGGAACACCAAAGGTGATCTTATGCAAAATGTTAGACTCAGTCACCATTCACTTTCAAATGCCTTTACAGGTGGCGTACATCGGCAAGCAATTTTACCCATGTACAGTAATTGGCGCAAAGCCCCTTTTAGCTTGTATGCCCTTCACCCATCACAGATAAGAAGAACTACCATGGAATCACAATTTATGAAAGACAAGCATGCGTGTTCTCTAGCAAGACGATTGATAAGATAAAGCGATGCGATGAAGAGTGTGTTGCTGATTTTCTCAATGAGGAAAAAAACATTACAGACACTTTCACAAATAATTTCAAAGCAATAACGATTAAATAATACGACACCACCACGCTTTGGTATACTAAAGGAACACAGTGCACTATAAGTCACAGCACTAGCATTCAATATTTGGCGAAATAAAACACTTAAGATCCGTAAAGTTGGTTATTTAAATAGTGATACAAAGGAAAGATGCCACAATATACAGTATATTATATTAGACATATAACCTGGTGCGACCCGCATCCACATATGGACGTTATATTTTGGCTTCACTATAAGCAATACATACATTAAATGAATAAAAAGCAACTGAATACTGTTCACAAGACTCTAGACTGTCATTTATAGGGTTTAATTCTGCCGCACCAAGTCACGTGACACAGCATACCATTGAGTTTCTTGAAGCGCTACGGATGCATTGTCAACAAAAGTGCCTCTGGTAAGAAATATCTTTATGTTTTTTCATTGAGACCTATTTGGTTGTAAAGAGTACCGTCTCTAGTTTCGTTTGATATGCCACTTTAAAAAATCTGTTAATTTTTCATGTCAGTATGCTGAGAAACATGATAACTACATCTGTGGACACTGTCACCACATTTTCTCAAAAGTAAAAAAAAACATGTTAATTATTTTGAACACATCTGTGGGTCATTTAGATTAATTTTAATGCACATTTTGTTATGTTTAATTTTGTTATCTCTGTGCAATACAATTCTATTCATTAACATTAGTAAATGCATTCATATACAGCAATGGCTGTGCATTTTCACACTTAGAATGAATGTGTTCATCCAAAAGCTTTATTTGGAGTTAGGATGAATATAAGTTGCATTCTGAACTGTTCTGAGACCAGTGCAGACAGACACACTTGAGGTTAAGTCATTCACTAAATAGTGAGCAAGGGAGCATATATCAATCCTAAAATCCAACCAAAAGTTTCAGGCTGCAGATGATGTTTGGACCAGTTAACATGTTTGGCAGTCATGGGACAATGGTCATTAGTTCATAGATTCAGAATTGTATACTGCTAAATTTTATTTTAACATGGTTGGCTGAGATTTGATGATGCTGTACAATACTTTGAAAAATAATTATTTATTCAGCTTTACAGAAAATCAGCTGTAATATCTTTAACCTCTCAAAAACATGAATAACCAACACTCCTGGAAACATAATAAACAATTTGATGAAAACAATCATTCTATAGCTTAGTGTTATTTCAAATTTCACAACATAGTCTGACTGTCCACATATGTGGACCTTAATTTTTAGGAAAACTATTTGCTCTAGAAATTTTGTTTTGTTTGTTTGTTTATTAGGTACAACTAGTTACAAATCAAAAAGGGAAATGGAAAACGCAAACAGCAGCCACGCTCTGGTCTCAGGACAGGTCTTAGAGCTAATATAAGATTAAATGCAAAGGCAAAAAAATGCAGCAATATGGAATACATTATGACCATCTACATAAGATCAGAGAGTGTTTTTTTTATTTTACGGGGATGCAAGGCAGTAATTCAGCAAAACTCATTTACATAATAAGGAACCCATATGATAATTTTTAGGCATTTGATGCAAGTTAAATACACATCCTCAATGCTAGTTCAGAATTTCTTCTTCAAGTTACTTTAATGTTTTATGTTGTTGGTCAAAACAGCTTTCTGTGCTTTAGAACTACCAGTTATGCTTGTAATGGTAACTGCAGCAGCTCATAAGCTCATATTTCATCACTGGTCAAGAAAAAAAAAAAATCAACACACTAACCATAAAATTATTTTTATAATAATTGCTTTGTCACTGCAGGAATGCAGGAATCCATTGTTTCGATAGAAAATGTTAATCACGGCAAGAAAATCACTGCGAAAATTTGTGTTTGGTGTGCATGGTCATTCTACCTAACATGTTATTTTGTGTTTACTGCTAAAACCCTTCTGTGCTTACCGAAATTTGAACCAGTGCCCCCAGCTGCCGAAGCAGGAAGTGTTGTTAAACATATAGGCGCATATGAGCTCCAGTTTCTGAGTGAAAAGTCCACAGAGTGGACTTTTAATTGTAAATGATGTAATACAGTCACCAGGAATAAATATTTTATTCTACATATGCCCTAACCAAACCCCATCCCTATATCTAACACCCCACCTACACCAGACGTGAGCGGCGCTGTACAGCGTGCCAAAAGCAAATAATTCACATTATAATCAATGATACAGCGCTGACAGTATACGGCCAGTTTGCACTGCACACGCTGGCGGTACTCCTGCCAACATGACAAATAAATGGTTTAGAACATTTGTTTCAATGTGTCCAGTGTAGACAGCCCCAAGCCATTGCAGTACAATGCAACTTCGCTCGTGTCTGGTGTAGACAGAATGTACCCATTAGTGGAGTAAAAATGCAATCTTAGATGTTAAATTCATCCTCCTTATCACACTCATCATTGTCTTTGCATGCACTATCAGTAGCGCCTCAGGAAAAGGTAGACATTTAAATTGACGCAAATAATTCTCATGGGAGATGCCACTTGTCAGTAACTCAGAATGAGGTCGATATCAGAGTACTGGAACATTCAGTAGCAACATATTGATTTCCTATGTTATCATTTTGTAACAACATAACAGTGAGTAATGATGCCTTTAAATTTACAGTGTGGAACAGTCACAAACATTATTGTAGATGTTTTGAGACTAAAAGACCCTAACTTAAACTGTACCTGTTTTGGGTTGTAGAACGGACTATACCAAAGTAAAACATGTTAAACTAATTGAAGACAGAAAGACCTTTGTTAAAGACATGGCACACTTGATCAGCTCTACAGGTCTACTCCAACATAATAATATTCTCAGTAAGAGTGATGGACTTTTGCCCTGACCCGACATTTTGGGCCTCTTGTTTGAATGGGTCGAGCTGCAGGGGCAGTTGATGCAGGCGCCTAGGCCCCTGAATAGTCCCGCATGTATCCCCACAGTTTCTTTTAATTCTATACCTTAGCTCTTACCCCTTCCCTGGTTTCCACCCACTGTTTGTCCAACCCTGGCTGTGCACCGGTAGGTTAGGTCTCCGATCAGCCCGCCACTCACACTCCAGGATGACGGATTAGAACACGTCCACTTGCTGCCCGCTTTCATCCTTTGCCAGCGCTTGGGCAGGGGGCTCATCCGTAATAGGCGCGCTTCCTCCTCCGGCCCCTCCCCCATTCTCGCCTTACCTCGAGGAGGTGGCTTGGGGTATAGGGCAGGGGGAAAACCCAAGTGGCATGAAAAGGAGGGGAATGGGGGAGGGGCACCAAGAAAAGCCGGAGAGAAAAAGAACGAACATTGTCCTTTTCAAATTGATGGGAAACGATTCAGGGGGATTTGCTGGCAATTATACGGTGCAAGGCTAATCAATTCAGACTATTCTGGCCATGGAGTGGACTGATCCGAAAGAACAAAAGGTCAGTCAGCAGGAGAGGTACCTGAGAAATGGGTCTGTTCGGTGTAAGTAGCATGGGGCAACACCTCCCCCTCCTGAACAGCACCAGAGCATATGGATTGGCTATGAACTTATTAGCCAGAGGATTAAGGGGTAGAAGCAAGTGCTTGAGGGGGACAAAACAAACCCCTTTTGCTTCAGAGCTCAGGTTTCTTAATACTAATCAGAAGATGATGATACCATTAAAAAGACCTAAAAGAAATACCCCACATACTTCAAGAGGGATGGTACTTTAACACGTGCCGTACATGCTCAAAAACACAACTCACCAAACCCTTGTCTCGCTAAAAAGAGGGATCAGACTGCCCAGTATATTCAGCAGATCGCACACAAGGAGCTTCTTAGGACTTTGATATGATGGGGGGTGACAGGTGATCCTCTGCCCTTTCATGACTGTCAGCAAGGCTTCATCGCCTTGACAACCTCTCATCACCTAAAGACAGTCAGCAACCTGCTTTCAATGGGCTTGAGGAATCTGAAGAGGCCCAATCTGGTGCCTCCGCAAGATGATGCTCTACCTGGTTCCTCTTGATTCCAGCACAAGGTCAATATGGTCATTGTCTCAGTGTGAAGAGGACGAACTATGTGTCCTTTGATGATTCATACCACAAACTAAGTACTCCATAATGGGAATGGAGCTAGAACCACCTGGTGCTTCAGAACAGACCGTGGTGAAAGACCTAAAAGGCACCAACATAGAGCAAATCTCTCATGGACAAAGCTTTGACACACTACTCTATTTTCCTCTTTGCTTTTTTGTTTATCTACCACATCTTTTTACTTTTCTTTTTCCTTGTATCTCCTCACTCTATTGTGCATCTCTGTCTACACTGGGTCTTTGTCTTTACTCTCGCTTTGACATATCTCTCTTTATTTCTCTCCCCTCCACCCTTCTTCAAATAAACATAGACTTGCTTTAAAAACAAGAGGTTATTGAGCTTTGTAGAATGGGGAATCGAACATCATGTTGATGTTTGTTTTTCAATTCACCTGTACCCCCACCTTACCTTTTGTTGCCATGGAGGTCAACTTAAGGATTCTTTACAGAAGAGCTGAGAGGTCACTCTTTAATGACAAGAAATCTCAACAGGGCTCCGAAAGCATTAGTCATTCTCATCTGCTTGTTACATGACACTGGGGTTATTAACTTCAGATGCTTCCATCTTCACTTGCATCTCTGTAAACTTCAAGGGGAATCATAGAGTATACCTTTCTCACACGTAAACATAAAGACAATGCGGTTCCTCTACCTCCTTTCACATGTAAACACAGGATGAAGGGCCTTGCTATCTGAAATTGAAATAAAAGGGCTGTCGTTTTATTGAAATTTTGTGCTCATGAGTCCTAGTTAATATTTTCTTTCAAATGAAGGCTTCCAATGCCTATTTGAACTTTTACTGTCTTTCTATAGGATGACTTCAAAGGATTTTCTTTGACAAAAGAGCCATGGGCTAGAGCTCTATGGAGCGTCTCAGCATAATTGAAAGCCTCTTCTTATATTGACTGGTCAATTCATGGACTAACTGTTAACATCAAAGCCCTCTATAACATGTAATGCTGAAGACAGCTCAAATCCACAGGCTTTGAACCCTATATATTCAGCCCAAGCATTTGTAACTGTAAACCTCAGACATACATCCAATACGTCACTATAGCATAAAGTTAAATGACCAAAGAGGATTCTCGGCTGGCAATGAGCCACATCCATTTTAGTCTTGTCTGGCCAGATTAACTTATCCAAATCAAGTTAGCACTTATCCCCTGTCTTCAAGTATTTTAATTTAACCCATCACATATTCATCAGTGACCTGGACATACTCCAATTATCTAAAGCACTGCAGTCAATCTCGCCTGCTAATGTACAGTGATCCACGTCCAGTAAGGTCAGACAGGGTTGGGTATGTGTCTGTGTTCTTATGTGAAGGGTTTAGAGGGTACTTGAGGAAAGAAGTAATTGACACCCAGACATGCTCACACCATGACGGACACACGGTGGACTCCTGCCTACCCCCCTCTTTCCTCCTGGTGCTGTCAGCCTGGGTCAATCTGCTGTCAGTGTCGCTATGTTTGTGTGAAGTGCTGTGGCATCACGCCTGCCTGTCAGTGTGTGATAGCATGCCTGAAGGTGACCATAGGGTTGTGGGTGTGCCAACATCACCCTTCTCCCCTCTGGTAGCGACTGACATTGCCCATGCATTCTTTTCAATTGGGTATGTCAATCAGAATAAGCATAATAAAGGTAACTAACACATTACTTGTTGTCAGTAACTACAAATCAGAAGATTTTCTTTTACACATTTTTCTGTGCAATCTCAAAGGAGAACACATCAAAGACTAAGCTAAATAAAGTATTGGATATCATTTTTCTCAATATGGATTTAATTAAAAGCAGCTTTCTTGCTTGTCTTAAAAAATTTATTTAGCCAGAATATCTGTAAATCTGTTTACAGCCAGTTAACAACAACAAATATTAATAAATAAATAAATTAAATAAAATACATCTCTCGGTTTAATTGAGGAGTCCAGTTCAAACAAATAAGGCTGGGCAAAGAAATGCATTTAATGTTCGACAACAAACTCTTCAGACATGTTTTTTTAAGTTCTGTTCTATGGTTTGTGTGCAGTTATGTTTTGTTTTTAATATCACATCTATGTTGGTAATATCACTGGTTGTCCTGTTGAAAATAATAATAATTATTTCTAATTTATAATTTATAAATATATATATATATATATATATATATATATATATATACACACACACACTGAAAACTCTTTGCTTGACATCATTAGAAAATCAAATAAATCAGCCAAGAACTCAGTAAATACAAGTAAATACAATTCCTGGTTCATCCTTGGGAGCAATTTCCAAATGCCTGGAGGTAACACGTTCATCTGTACAAACAATAGTACGCCAGTATAAACACCATAGGACCATGCAGCCATCATAGCGCTCACAAAGAAGATGATTCTGTCTCATAGAGATTAACTTAGTTTCGTGCAAAAAGTGCAAATCAATCCCAAAACAAAAGTAAATGACCTTGTAAAGATTCTGGAGGAAACAGGTAGAGAAATATCTATATCCACAGTAAAACGAGTCCTGTATTGACATAGCCTGAAAGGCTGCTCAGCAAGGAAGAAGCCACTGCTGCAAAACTGCCATAAAAAATCCAGACTACAGTATCGCAAGTGCACATGGGGACATAGATCTTACTTTTTCTCCTCTGGTCTAATGAAACAAAAATTTAACTGTTTGGTCATAATGACCATCGATACTTTTGGATGAAAAGGGTGAGGTTTGCAAGCCGAAGAACACCATCCCAACCGTAAAGCATGGGGGTGGCAGCATCATGTTGTGGGGGAGCTTTGCTGCAGGAGGGACTGGTGCAATTCACAAAATTATGTGGAAATATTGAAGCAACATCTCAAGACATCAGCCAGGAAGTTAAAACTCGGTCATAAATGGGTCTTCCAAATGGACAATGACCCCAAGCATTCCTCCAAAGTTGAGGCAAAATGGCTTAAGGACAACAAAGTCAAGATATTAGAGTGGCAATCAGAAAGCCCTGACCTCAATAAGATAGAAAATTCGTGGGCAGAACTGAAAAAGCATGTGCGCGCAAGGAGGCCTACAAATCTGAGTCAGTTACGCCAGTTCTGTCTGGAGGAATGGGCCAAAATTCCAGAAACTTATTGTGAGAAGCTTGTGGAAGGATACCCAAAACATTTGACCCGTTAAACAATTTAAAGGTAATGGTAACAAAAACGAACAAAGTGTATGTAAACTTCTAACCCAATGGGAATGTGATGAAAGAAATAAAAGCTGAAATAAATCATGCTCTCATCTATTATTCGGACATTTCACATTCTTAAAATAAAGTAGTGATCCTAACTGACATAAGACAGGGAATCTTTTCAATGATTAAATGTCAGGAATTGTGAAAAACTGATTTTAAATGTATTTGGCTAAATACTTCTGACTTCAACTAATATATATATATATAGTATAATGCATCGATGTGAAATTATTTTAAAGTGCATAGTAACAAAGGCTATTCCATATAATCTGCTGTCCCATAATACTGTATGCTTTGATTTTAACATCCATTAGACAAAACAATATATATATATATACATACATACATACACACAATGTATTGTATGCACTCATTCACTAAAACCGCTTTGATGACCAGCATTTTTAATGGTAGGTCCCACCACCAGAAAATATCAATGTATGGAGGTGAAAATCCAGGAAAGGTGATCTAGAGAAACAAACTGTATGACAGATTTCTGATCAAAAGTTCTAGTGTGTATAATTGTCATGACCAGAGGCACAGCATCCAGATGTTAAGATGCCATACCTTCTTTCTCTCCTTCCCTCTCATACACACACAAACAATAGATGGTTGCCAAGTCACTTAACAAACAACAAACACTACATGGAAGAGTAGGTGAAAAAGAATTGTAATTTGAAGTTTATCACTCATTTGAATGACAAAAACATCCATGGTAACTCAATGATAATGCAATCGATTTGCACAAATTTACAGCAACAAGAAATGAATAGTGAAATTATATAACTTTAAACTCTCCAAAACAAGTGAACATGTTATTCTATACAAATCGCAAACTAACCAAAGTTATGATGACCATCAACAAGGTGAACAATTCTATGATTTTGCTATTTTATAATGTTTAATGCAGAAAATATATAAAATATTTAAGAAACAATAGATCAATATAAAGAAAGCAAGAACGAAAGAAAGTCTCAGTATCTCAGAATTAATCAGCAAGCAAACTATTGCAGTAAAGCATATAAAATACATCTTTTCCTCTTGCTTTCTATCTGTCTGTCTGTCTTTCTCACACTCATTCACTACACACAAGAAACAAAGGCTAATTGAAGCCTACTGTTAAAAGGGATTTACATTTTAAGAGGGGCTCACACAGCTTTTGTTGATTTAGGTTTTGCACCATCTATCAATGGGTTCATAGGAAGAGGTTTAAGCAGGTAGGAAACTACAGACAGAAAGAGGTGGGACAGGGTATTGTGTTGGCGTCAAAGCAGAGCCAAAAGGGGCGCCTTTTCACGTTTCTTTACTTTCACCTGCTGGGATCCATTTGGTCTCTTTCAAGAAGAAAAAGGGTGAATGCAATGCATAAAGAAAGACAGAGGAGTAGCCCTTAAAACCACTATCTTAATCAACAGCCTCTTGTAATCACCACAGTTCCTTACTCCACTGGCAGCTTATAACAATTTAAACTTTGCCCTCTCTGTTATAGATAGAAGTACATAAACAAGCTAGAAGAAAAGAGAAAGCAAGGTTAAATATGTTTAGTTATGCTTAACTAAAGGGAAAAAATTATAAATGTCTTCAAATCAGACTTGGGCATTTTGTATCCTGTTAGCCACACAGATAAACAATGAGGTTGTTGCACCATCTTGAGGAGGAAGTGGGTACAATTGCCATGTCTTTTTCTTAAAAATAAGAAATAAGTATTTTATAATACCATTAATTCAATGGTATTATAAAACATGAAAATAGGGCCATTAAGAATTTTTACATTGTGATATTGCTTTCATGACAGTTGCACACATTTTGCCCCCCAAATCTCATTACTGCAATGTGAAACGATAGTCATTATTATGTTCTCAATACCACAATGTAATATATATCTATATATATATTGTGTAACGTAATAATAATTATCATTGAGAACAATGGAAATACTAAAAGTAAAATGTCCAGATGCATTACGGTAATACAAATTGTGCTGCTTAAGTGTCCTGAAAACAATATCACAATGCAAGAAATCTTACAGGTTCAAAATGTCTACTTAATTTCTATACTGCAAAATATAATTTCATATTTAGTTTAATTTTGCATTGATTTAGGGTTAAATATGACCAGGACATTTTGTTTGACAGGTTTGTGAGAATTACCCTATTACTCTTACCCCAATTTACAGTGAAAATTAAGTTAATAAATAATTTGTGTTCAAGATGATGAATAGTTTCTGTTTCTCAGTGGTTGTAAGCCCTTCATGCCCAAGAAAGACCACCTTTTAATGTCATACAGCCCAGTAAACTGCAGTCTGATTTGATACACTGTATCAACACTTTCAAGGTTAACAGGAAAATGAAATTTCCCCATTTGAAGGCTTTATAAATAACACATTTATAAATCCCCCCCATACACACACACCCATACATTTAAAGCAAAAATAAAAAAAAGTAAAGAAAAAATAAAAGCCATTTAAAGAAATACTGGACTTCATTCGCATAGACACACACTCTCTCCCACAACACACTCACACATACGACAGGGTCAGAAACCAAGAACATTTTGAAGACAGGCCATACATTATTCTGCCAGGATTGTACATGCATCTGTGTCTTGAGAGTGCACTGGCTATTTGGAGAGCTACGGACATGGCACATTGATAAAAGGGTCATTCTGCAGGCTTTGCGGGGGCTGTGTACTGTGAAGGATTGGATTTTCACATGAATGCTTGCACTATCAGGCTGCCCGTCCTCTTCCTCGTCTACACCAAGATAGCCTTTGAATGGCAGATCTCAATTTCTGATTGCTGTGATTATCTATTCTGCTCTAGCTACATTGACAGGGCACATTGGTATAAAGAAGTGTATAAGAATGAGAGTGGGCAGAATTTAGATTTGGCAGCACAAGCGTGTCCACTTATAAATCATCTCTTGCAGCAGTAATGAGATTTGTGACATTAGTGGCATAATATTTATTACCACAAAAAAAGAACTGTCACTCCTTTTCTTTAAAAGCAAAAATCGAAGTTACAGTGAGGCACTTACAATGGAAGTGAATACAGCCATATTTTTGGAGGGTTAAAGACAGAAATGTGAAGCTTATAATTTTATAAAAGCACTTGCATTAATTCTTTTGTTCAAACTCATGTATTATTTGAGCAGTAAAGTCATTTTTAGTCATATTAGGGTTTGTTGACATTACATCGTCATGGCAACGAAGTTGTTAATTTGGCTATACATTTTCACAAAAAAGGTTTTTAATCACACTAAAATCATGTTAACATGCACATTGTTTATGTCTTGTGACTATACTTTTAAAACAGTAAGTATTTTAACGTTAACAGATAGGCCCCATTCACTTCCATTGTAAGTGATTTTTGCTTTTTTTGCCCCTCAACCAGAGAGGGCAATTCAAAATAAATTTTTGTGGATATCAATGTTACGCCATAAATGCTGTCGATTGAGCTTAACTTGTATTGAACCCAGAATATTCCTTAAAGAGAGAATTAGCGAAATACGCGATGTAAAAAAATAAATAAAAAAAAAAAAAAATAAAAAAAAAGAGGTTGTCCTTTATCCCAGAAAGAGTTCATTAATGAAACTACTAAAAGCTTCCATTTCTTTTTTAAATTCTGAAACTTTGCACAGGAAATATTGTATTATTGTAATATTGAGATATTTCACAGCTGGAAAAGCCCAGAATGCAGGAAGCAAAAAGGATGTCAAATGAAGCTATGGAATCTAGACCCGGTTAAAAAGAGGAGACTAGGATCTGCAAGTGCATTAGTTGGTGGGGGAAGGATGCCCAATGCCAACCTGAGACATTTTGATCTCCACACTTGAATTCACAGCATAAATATTCTCTCGCTGACAGACAAGACACACTAATATGCTTCCACACACACGCTTAAACACACATTTGGTCATTGCAGGAAACATGACCTGGGTGGCAACAGTCAACACTATGCATGGTGCTAAGAAGCCATTTCTGCCTGCAATACAGTCACAATGAGTAACACAAGCCAATAGCATCTTGCAATCTTCTGAAAAGTGCTCAAAGAATATTTGTTGTATTTTTAGTTTTTCTCCAATACATTTTTGCAGTCATTGTTTGCATGTTTTCCAAATACTGTATACCGTACTCTATAATATTTCAAGTAATTTGTTTGTGAGTCAAACAGTGTATCTGGCATAAATCCTCAATGGTTTTCATGTTGAAATTGTAAGTAAGCTATGAATACATTACATCCCTTGATCATGGCACAGTGCCAGCCGGTCTGCAAGCAGACTAGAGATTTGATGAGGTCATGTGATTTAGTAGCTGTTTGCTTCATGTAGAGAGCTGCACTTGTCCATATTGTAGCAGCTAATATCACAACAGCACTCCGTCGGTGTCCATGGCAACGGCGAGAGAAAATGAAAGGAGGAAATTAAATCATGCTGTCATGGGGGTGAATGCATTAATTTTGCATAAAGAGTGGATGATATGTGAATGCCCAGGCTTGCCTTTGTTCCATGCCAGTGTCTGGTACACATCAATATGACAAATTCGAAAATAAAAACTTGTGTTTTAAAACAGTTATATATATATATATATATATATATATATATATATATATATATATATATATATACACACACACACTTTCAGAATGTTTTTACTGTCAAAAAACAATGTATTTGTAATTGTTCTGGGCAAAAAACTTTCAGGGACAATTTGGTTTTGTGGTTTTATACAAGTTAAGCTCAATCGACTGCATAGGTGGCATAAATATTTTGACTCGTAAAAAAAAGAAGAAAAACAAAATCGAGGTTACTGTGAGGGCGATTTTTTTGGAGGGTTTAAAGCCAGAAATGTGAAGCTTAAAATTTTATAAAAGTACTTGCATTTAATTCTTCTGTTAAACTCATGTATTATTTAACAAACACTAAACACCATCAGGGTAACACATGTGAAATAAATATAATGTAGTAAAAATAACTAAACTACATCAAATATAAAACAGAACAACCTAAAGTACATAACTGATATTAAAAATAAGAAGAAACATAATTATTCCCATAAAATATAATGAAATGTAATGGGTCACGCAGGGAATTCTGGGAACACCCATTTACTGTTTTTACTGTAATTTTAACAATAATTTACCGTAAAAAGTACATGTACGCTCTTGATAAACATAATATACATTTTTACCGTACATGAGAAAATCATATTTTTTTATTTTTACAACATTTTACCATTAAACTACATGTATTATCTTTTTAAATAGATAAACAATTTACGTATTTTACGGTAACTACTCGTTAACCAATTTTCAGTCTTTTCCCATTTTTTACAGTGTAGTTTTGGGTGTTAGGGTTTACAGCATTTTGTAGTCATGACATCGAAGTTGCAACACTGGATTTAACTTTACATTTATTTTATTTCATCAAATTTTATTTATCACACTAAAATCATGTACATAATGTTTATGTATTGTGGCTATTCTTTTGAAACAGTTGGATTTGTTTATATTATGTATTTGTGTGTAAAAAGAAAATGTACAAAACGTGTATCAAAAGAGAACTAGTAATGTACTAGTGAACATACAAAGGATGTCTAAGATATTGCACTACAGTGGCTGAGAAGTAGGCCTACTATAGGATATGCATTTACATAATCGAACTCATTTACATAATATTTTTCTAATATATTGCACCAAACTGTGTGACTCCAGGTTCTGTAGATTCAGAGGTGAAATTATGTTGATGAGTTGTCAGTTGTTAAGAAGGGCCACAACAGATCATCAAAAACGGATGTTCTTACAATATGTATGAGCTATTATGTAGTATTTGTAACCTATAGACAATCATTTTCATGGGTAATGTTGACTGGCAATATGAAAGTAAACCCTACTGAAGCTTTTCCAAGGCTTAGCATTGCCTCTGCTCCCAACGAAAGAGCTTTCTGAAATCTGGTATAACAGAAATATACATAGGGTCAATGCCACTGCATCACTCCTTCAAGATGACTTGAGTCACCGAAACATACTTTCAATATCTGCATAAAACTTGTTTCAGCCCGAATGCAATATAACACGTTTATAAGAGCCTTATTTATTTGCTCGGAGATCAACAAGGAGCATCAGCACAATAATCTTCAACTTCTTTCTTGCATATTAAGGGCGTCAGGATGCACAGTGGCAGTTGTTTATCATAGAAACAGTCATTTCTATCGCTGCCAAGCCTTGACATTGATTTATTCATAACCATCAGCATGTATCATTTGTCGAAATTATAGAGCAGATATATTGACAGGTATATAAACTAAGGTCTCATCCATTTGACTTTTCTCAGACACAACTACAAGCCAACAGACCTGGTTTTAACAATACCCAAAGTTATCTGACACAATCTATTTAGAATTTAGGAATAAAACCACTGACACCTTTCTCTTCTCCATCTGTATTTAAAACTAATACAGACAAAATGTCAAGCTGTAAAATCCTTGGCCACCCAAAAGCCAGCCTTTCTGGGCTGAAGGCAGTGCTGACACCAGAAATCAGCTGCTGCATGACAAATAGATCATGCAAATGACCTCAGATGGATTCAGACCCTTCCACGGCAGCAGAATGGAGCTAGTCTCTCTGTTCAAATCTGCACTACATGAGGTTTTAAATCGACTAACACACTTCATATTAATCTAAACAGCTTTCGTAATAGAGATATATTTAGTTTTATATTTGACATCACTTTTGGTGTAGACAATACACTCGTGATGCACAACTTTCCAGCTATCTATATCTACAACAGAGCTGGGATCTCATCAATAATGCAACAAAATATCATGTTTATGCAAGTCACACAATGACAAGAACACTCATACATGATAGTAATTGTAGCCACATACGGACAAGATCTCTACAAGCATATAAAAGTCAAGAAAGTATTAAAAGGTAATAAATACTCACCTTTTGATTCTGTTTTGTGCAGGCTCTTATCGCTTCATGGTAGCACAGCACACAGGAAAAATAACTGTAGTGCCATGGTGGGGATATGCAAATTAATGGATCACGCTGAATACAAGGGCATTTATTATTCATAAATTACTCATGTTTATGCAAATTAGGTTACACAGTGCTACTCAAAAAAGGAGGTTGGTAATTTATTCTGTCTTGCAGCTAAAGGCTTCAGTGGCTTGATCTGCTTTTAAAAAGCAAATATTTTGTGTTTTCATGGTTATTTGGTTTGAAAAGAGAGAAGGAATGTGTCAACAACACGGTATTCTTTATTAACAGCTTTGGAAATATTACCAAATATTAGAATAGATATACAAGATTCAAATGTTCTCTTTTCACAAAATGAAGTTGAACCCTAGAACGATATCTATAATGAAGAATCTTACTAAAGTGATACACATTAATGATAAAGCTGGATTAAAAATAATAGGCTACTTGTATACTACATACATTTGACTTATGCATGTACTATAAAAACTTGGCGCCCCCATGTGGCCATTTGAAAGAGCGCATATGGCAACACTAAACGAACAGTGCCTGGGAATTTCTTTTTGTAAAGCCTTTAGAAACAACATAAAGATTCAACACTCAGGAACTAATGACACTTAAATATGATTCCAAAGAAAAAGTCTATCTGTAACCATAACTATGTCCTTAAATCTAAGATACAGGTACTGACAGATAGCATCCACGTGCTGAAATTGAACGACCCCACAGTGACATTCACTGTGTACTCGGATCAGGAATAATTCACTCAAAAATTAAAATTCTCTCATCATTTACTCATCCCCATGTCAACCCAGATGTGTATGACTTCCGTCTACAGAACATAAATGCAGATTGTTAGAAAAATATCTCAGCTCTTTAGGCCCATACAATAAAAGTGAATGATGACTTGAACTTTGAAGCTCCAAAAAGCATATAAATGCAGCAAAAGGCAATCCAATTCAATATATCAGTGGTATAACCCTCCTATTGTCTTAGGATCATTTCATGTACCTTATACAAACAAATGAAAAAATAAAATTTATTTTTGCACACGTTTCAAACTATAGGAAGTGTAATCGAACTTGAAATCATGATCATACCTAGAGACTGCAATGACAAGGTGTAACGTGAAAAAGGAGTTACATTACTTCAGAAGTAATGGATTTAACCACTGGAGTCTTATGGATTACTTTTTTGCTGTCTTTAAGTGCTTTTTAAGCTTCAAGGTTTTGGTCACCGTTCACTTGCATTGTGAGGATCTACAGAGCTGAAATATTCTTCTAAAAATCTTTGTGTCTGCAGAAGAAAGTCATACACATCTGGGTTGGCATGAGGGTGATGAAAGAATTGTAATCTTCGGGGAAAGTATCCCTTTAAGCCCACAATTAGACTTGAAAAATGTTTTGTGTTTCCAGGGCCATTGATTTCCTGACAACATTATCAACCTCTTCTTCAAACTGTTGAAGAAGTTTAAAGTTACAAAATCCTCTGCAGAGTAAACCTGTCGACAAAGTTTCCATTGCCTCCTTCATTTGCGACAATGACGGAACGGTGACAGAATGTGACGTCACGTCGATGTCAGATGTGTGCAAGGTAAGTTCGATCGATTCATGTTTTGTTATCCCTCCGCTTTGTTCACTTTCGTCATTTTTTTGTTCAGTTACGCTCATGTCGTCAGATTGTTCAGTTACACTCGTAAGATCTGATTCACTTTGGAATTCAGTTTGTTCAAACATTTCATAATCAGAGTTTTCACTTTCAGTTTTCACTTCCGTTTTGATTCTCAGGACCGTTACAGCCTTGTTGTCAAATTCGGGGTCTTGTGATGGATTATGTTGACTGTCACCCTCTTCCCGGTCGATGTGGAACATCTCTCGAATTACTCCCTCGCGGGTTTTAAATCGTGTCAACCAGTTGCTCCTTGCCCTGAAGTTTCGGAAACCCATCGCCTTAGCCAACCGAGTTGCTTTTGAACGAATCATCGAATCATTTACGATGATACCATTTTCTCGTGAGCTATCGATCCACGTCCAGAGTGCAGCTTCAACGTGTGGCGTCTTTGCGAATGCAAAATGTATCCCTGGAACTACATTTACCACATCATTTTCAGATTTGGGCTCTTCTGGTGGACCATTCTGGCTGTCGTTGCCCTCTTTTCGATCTATGTGGAAGGTCTCTCGTATTAATGTCTCCCTGGTTTTAAAGTGTGCGAACCAGTTGCTCTTAGCCCTGAAGTTTCGGAAACCCATTGCCCGAGCTAACCGGGTCGCTTTTGAACGAATCATTGAATCATTTACGATGATGCCATTTTCACGTGAGCTATCGATCCACCTCCAGAGTGCAGCTTCAACGTGTGGCGTCTTTGCGAATACTAGATTTATCCCTGGACGTGGTACTAAATTCACTGCCTTTACATTTTCAGATTCGGCCACTTCTGGTGGATTATTCCGGCTGTCGTCGCCCTCTTTTTGGTCAACATGGAACGTCTCTCGTATTAAAGCTTCTCGGGTTTTAAAGCGTGCAAACCAGTCTCTCTTTGCCCTGAAATTTCGAAAACCCATCGCCTTAGCCAACCGAGTCGCTTTGGAACGAATCATTGAATCATTTACTGCTAAACCTTTTTCGTGTGAGCTATCGATCCAATTCCAGAGTGCAGCTTCAACGTATGGCGTCTTTGAAAATGCAAATCCCACCCCTGGTACAAAGTTTAACGCCTCCTCATTATCCGATTTGGGCTCTCCTGGTGGATTATTCATGTCTTCGCCCTCATTTTTGTCGATGTGGAATGTCGCTCGTATTGATGCCTCCCGGGCTTTGAAGCGTGTAAACCAGTCAGTGTTCGCCCTGAAGTTATGGAAACCCATCTGTGCGGCCAATTGAGGCGCTTTTTTGCGAATCATTAAATCATCTAGCTCTATACCATTCTCACGAGCATTATCGACCCACCTCCAGAGAGCAGCTTCAATTTCATGCGTCCTTGTGCATATAAATTTTTGTTTTGGCGTTGGTTTTTCAAACCGGACCACCGCATTATTGTCAGATGAGGACTCTTCTGGTGGATTGTTTCGGTCGTTGCCCTCTTTTCGTTTGATTTGAAACATATTTCTTATTGCTGTCTCTCGGATTTTAAAGTCTGTCAACCACATTGTGCTCGCCGAGAAATTATAGAACCCCACATTTTCAGACACCTGAGTCGCTTTTTCACAAATCATAACATCGTCGACGGCAATACCGTTTTCACGCGATGTATCGATCCACATCCAGAGTGCAGCCTCGAGCTGATGTGTTTTGTCAGATTCAGCAGCCGTCCTAGTCAAGTAACACTTGTCTTTTTTAACACTTCGATTCCGGAGCCGCCAGTACTGAAGCAGGGTTGGTGAAACATTTAGCAGACGTGCTGCAGCGCTTTGGGACATTGTTTGAGAAAGTTGCTCATATTTCTCGAGAAGACTCTCTTTTTCTTGAATCGTTCTACGGGTATATTTCCTTGTGGCCATATTTTTTTTTTAAAACGTCATCAGTGAAGCGCCAAGTGTCGTGAACCACGTGCGACGAATTCTCGCTACGTTTTAAAACACTGATGAAACAAAGATGCGCAGAGGATTGTTTTGAAATACGTTTGACGTTGATTCGGCCAAACTTGATTTAAGACAGACAGAACTGTCACCGTGTGCCCAGGAGGTGCGTGATAGAAATATTTACCATTAAATATGATGTAATTTAACTTTAAAGATGATATCTGTTATCGATGAGATTTAAAAGCATTGGTTTAGTTGGCGTCCTCGGTATTTCGCCACACTAATTTGAGCACTTGTGAAGCAGTCAGATGTCAGATTATATTCGCAGTTTTGTCACACTGACTTTCAAGCTACTTAAAGCCTGATCACACTTATTAATGTATTGTTCCATCCACAGCCTTAATCGCGACCATGTTCCACAACAGCTCTCAGAAGAAATTCTGGACTTTTGAAAATGAGGAAACATTAGAAAAATTAAGACTAGAGGCAAATCAGAAGTTCTGCTCGAAAGCCCTGTCCAGTGCAAAAGTAAGCGCAATTGAACCCTAGTCTTTGGACTATTGAATTTAGTTCACTAATTGTTTTATAAGTGTTCGATCCTCACAAGTTCTAACTTGTTTTTCAGCCTGGAATACATGAATCCATGTTGCTCAATGAACGGGAAGAGAAAGTGCTTTTCAGACACTATGAGAAGAGATTGCTAGATTTCTGCACCATTTTCAAGCCTGCAATGCCAAAATCTGTTGTGGTAATCAATATCAGATCTATATGTGTCCCCCCTTCCCCTTGCTTGTTGGAGTTTTTAATCCTTCATTCATCTTTCAGGGCACAGCTTGTATGTATTTTCGAAGATTCTATTTGAACAACTCTTTAATGGAGTATCATCCTCGGACAATAATGTAAGTGGAATCTGTGCATTATAAGATCATGCATTATATGAGACTTTCAAGTTCTGACTTTCATTCCCTTCTTACCCTTGCAGGTTGACATGTTCATATCTGTCCTGTAAAGTGGATGAGTTTAATGTGTCCAGCACTCAGTTTGTGGGGAACCTTCAGGAAAGCCCTGCGGGACAGGAGAGGGCTCTAGAACAGATTCTGGAGTATGAACTACTCCTTATCCAGCAGCTCAATTTCCATCTGGTTATTCACAATCCGTATCGACCCTTGGAGGGCTTTTTTATTGACTTGAAGGTGAGTCAGATTTAACACTTAACTTCTGCTTGCTGACAGTTGTTCTCAACATCTTGGGAAGGTCACTAATTTGTTCAGTCAGACGTACGTTATTGCTAAATAATCCTAGACAGGGTGATCTGGACCAAATTGAAGGGGTTTATTTTGCAATAATGACTGGCTGACTGCATATCAGGAATGGCGACTACTCGCCTTTCAGCTAAAGTCATATTTTCTGAAGCTTATTTGCCCAAATTTCCACACTGTCTTTAATTTAGTTTTTTTGCACTGTACAATGCATATACAAGACAAAAATAGACCTTTTTCACACTCTGGATTTTGGAACACAGAAGTAATTGTTTGCTGGGGGAACTTTGACAGCAGTGAATGAGAGATGACAGCAAATATTATTTTCATTTGCTCAAAGACCAAAATAAAAAATCTACTCTTTTGAATGACTTTCCAGAGGAAAAAAATAGAGAGTGGTAGATTAAGACAGATGGGAGAAGATGCCAAATTTATGGTCACACTCTCAGAAGCTGTAATAGAAACCCCCTTGCAGCTGTGGTAACTTGTTTTTTAAAACTAATTCCAGGGTAATATAACACAAAGTGTAATGTTATAAATTTACACTCAATATTTAAACCATATATAAAAGAAAAAAATTGTGATATTTACGCTGCTAAATAAGGTGGAAACGTATCATCACAGTCTGTGAAAAAAGGTCTGTTGTGCAACAAGTTTGGCAAAACAAACAATGAAGTGACTCTGAATCAACCTTCAGCAACAGATGTGAAGAAACAGCAGCTAGCATTATACAGGGCCACACCGCCCCTGCAATGGCAAATTTATTATGAATGCACTTAGAAACGTGAAATTGGAACCCTTATAAAAAGGAAACGCTCAACTAACCAGGAGAGAGAGAACAGTGCTGCAGAATTCTCTTGCAAACGAAATGCAAGAGAAACACTAAATAGTTTACAGGGAAGGTAACACACAATGTCCTCTTTATATATACACAATTTATCAATCAAATACTTAACGCACTGCACACCAATCACAAGGGAGAAGCATACGTGTGCTCAATAATGGAGAATTGAGCTTTATATTAGCAACCACATTCTCTAATATGAAGCGCACATCAAGCGTGCTCAATAAGGAATGCAAAGACACTGACAGACATAATAATGATTAAAAAAACACATTAAAAGCATCTTATTGGTCACTTAGAATTATGATGCATGAAATTGACTAGTTTAGGTAACTAGTCTTAATTTACTGATGTATGAAACAGCAATAAAGTCATTCAGGAACACAGTTCTCAGTTTTGGATGTGTAGCCAACATAAAGAATATGACATGCAGTTGATATTCTCCAAATAAGTTATTTTATGTAAATTATATTAATCAAAATTAATCGCAATTACAATATTAAAGGAGTCATGGCATACACTTTGTGTGTGTATATATATTTATTTATTAGGGCTGTCAATCGATTAAAATGTTTAATCAAATTACATGATGTCCCGATTAAGTCCCGACATATACAAATATTTGTTGAGAGAGCCCCTCTTATAGCAATAATTCAATATATAATGATGAAATAATTATACATAGTTGTCTTTTAAATATTTAAAAATTACAAAATAAAATACAAAAAGCGGCTTTAGAGTACAATGTATTGTTTACTGCCATATTATTGATCATAATCCAATCATTGGCATACAGTTCACAGCAATCCATTTCACAAGTGAATTTGTCAATCAGATTTATTATGAGGGCTTGTTTAAGGGCCCGTCAATTTACACCTGCATCAGACATGCTTGTGTATCGTCTTGGGTGAGTTGCGTCATAAACATAACATTTTTAGGTCACTGTGACAAGTTAAATATAGTTTAATAATTTGAACACATATTGAGATCCATTAGTTCGAATTTGCGCTTCAAGTGTTTTGAACGCAAGAACGTAATTCATGTTTGTGTTGTTCTGCTGCTGGATGGTGATTTTCTACACTGTATAGACTGCGTGTTGCAACAAAGCTGAAATTTCAATTACTGCCCTCTGGAGTAAACAGGTGGTACTACAAGCTTGCATTTCTCAGGAATCTTCCTTGATTCAATCCGGGGATTGCGATTTAATTGCGTAAAAAATTTTGTACGCGTTATTTTTAATTAAATTAATCGCACTGAATTAACATGTTAAATCGACAGCCCTAATATATATATATATATTTGTATTATCTTCCCTGAGGTCCACTTAGATGCTAGTAAAGTTTTTTTGCACCAAACAGTAATGATTTATTCATAAATGTATATAATAATTTTCCACCCTTTCTCTGGCCCTCTGTCTGCAACATTTAGGTTTTAAGCTGTCTGGCCCTTAAAGACTTCAATGTAAACGCCCACTGTTGTGATTGGCTAACATCATGCAGCCCTTCCAATACAGACATATTTTAAACTCCACACAACATTAAAACTACATCAGGGTTAACGCATAACATACACCCAACACATTTCATCTGAATGTATCAAACTGTTCACTCAAGCATAGCATAAACTCAAAGTCATGACATTTAAAATATTCATGAATTAAATTAGTTACTTGCCGTTTTTCATCCAATAGTCCAATTTTAACTGCCCCATTTTCAGTAACGGTTCTTTACAAAGCTTGAATCATATTGTGACAGTTTCACAAGCAATTCACACTGAAACCCTCTGAATACTCAAATGTAATACAATCCACAGTTATGTTGGGCGCTTCAACAGGCCAAAGCAGAGATGATGGTCTTCACATCTATCATTTTCCTGGTTTGTTTACACACAGGACTGTATGTGTTTCTCCCAGTTGGTGGCAGCAGCTGAATGAGATGCGTTTTTGAAAGTTGTGTTTGTACTGCTCTTAAAATGCAGTGCACATCGCCAGAAACGCATCAAAACGACCAAAGATGTCCGACAAGTGTATGTTTACAAAAGACCAACAATTAAAAATTGCACAGATGGGTGCAAATACAGTCCAGGACGCCTTCAAATCAGCACAACAAAAAGAAAAAAACACAATGGGGATCCTTTTTAGAGTTATAATTGACATTGCGTTTTTTTAAAGTGGCACGAGTTGTACGATAATAGTCTAAGCCATTCGTCCAGACAGGCACATGAAGGTGTCCTGTGTTTGTCCACTTTGGATAAAGCTCCCATCTCTCTCTCTCTCCTCTTCGCCTGTGTGACTGACTGAGCACCAGTTGACAAGGCCAAGGGTTCTGGAATGTACAGTATGTTTTGTACTCTTAGTAACCTCTTATATGTAAAAAAAAAAAGGAAAATGTTATTCCTCATGTCATTACTCCTTAAAGGCTAATTATGATTTTTGTCATAATCGTGCAGCCCTAGCTGTGATTTGAATAATCAGAATCAAGTATATTAGAGTGCTGCTTAAAATGCTAGATTTACTTAGTTACTATGTCCAGCTGAATTATGTTTTTGTGTAAGGATCAATGCATGTTACTAAATGGATCATTTAAGTGCATGGTTTCTTTCTCAGACCAGATACCCATTGTTAGAGAACCCAGAGGTGTTGAGAAAGAGCGCTGAAGACTTTCTCAACAGAGCAGCAATGACGGATGCAGGGCTTCTCTTCTCTCCATCTAAGATTGCCCTTACCGCCATCCTCAACAGTGCTGCACGTGCTGGACTCAAGATGGAGGCGTAGGTTTATCAATCCACAGCATTCTTAAGATTCTGACAGTGAAGATGACAGGATGATGAAAATGTTTCTTTGACATCTACAGATATTTGACTGAATGCATGGGGCTTAAGGAGGACAAAGAGACCCTCTCAAAGATGTATGATTCAATGAGACGTAAGTATTTTTTTCTTTTACCTTCAGGCAAACTGTTAAAATGTCAGTAGATACAGTGCCTTGCGAAAGTATTCGGCCCCCTTGAACATTTCAACCTTTCAAGGGGGCCGAATACTTTCGCAAGGCATTGTAAGAGATGAATAACTTAGAAACATGGTTAGAAATGGGTTTGTCTGGTAATATGTACCCTATAATTTTATCAAAATAAGTTTAGTTTATTAAAGATTGTGTAAATGATTAAGTCCGACTGAAAGTCTACCAGTTTGATTTTGAAAGTCAGATTAATGTAATTGTAGCTTGGCTTCATCCAGCGTGTATACATGTTAATCTGACCAGCTGCAACAGCACATCTTGATGGTCACTTGGTTTAAACTTTCTATGTGTGTTGCATCATGCTGGGTGATTTCACACACAGTGAAATCTCATTGGTCTAAAATTACATTCCATATGACTGTATAGTTAAACATTAAATGTTCTGATTGTGACTGTTTGTATTATAGGAATTACAGGTCTTATTAAAGCGTATGAGCTTCCCAAAGCTGAGGAGGTCAATACCTGCAAACAGAAGCTGGAAAGGATTCATGCTGAATTTGCTATAAACTTGTGAGTACAGTCCCAAAAACAAACTAAAAGCTGGAGGAAAATTATGATTGCAAAGTACTTACAGTTTTGGGCAGAGGAAAGCATCCATTTAACAGGATTCGTACAAGTGCTTTAAGTATTTGAAATTGGCTTTTTCAAATTTAAGTCCTGGAAAACCCTTGAAAATAGCCATTTTTACCAAGAGGTGCTTTGTTAGTATTTGGTAGCATTACCTTTAAATTGTTTAACTTGGGTCAAATGTTTTGGGCAGTCTTCCACAAACTTCTCACAATAAGTTGGTGGAATTCTGTCCCATTCCTCCAGACAGAACTGGTCTAACTGAGTCAGGTTTGTAGGCCTTGTTGTTCGCACATGCTTTTTCAGTTCTGCCCACAAATTTTCTATCTGATTGAGGTCAGAGCTTTGTGATGGCCACTCCAATACTTTGACTTTGTTGTCCTTAAGCATTTTGCCATTTGGTAGACCCCTTTGCGACCAAGCTTTAACTTCCTGCAGGGTTCTTACAAGGTGCTTGAAGTACTTAAATTTGGATTTTTCAAATATAAGTCCTGGAAAACTGTTAAATAGCTATTTTTACCAAGAGGTAATTATTTTTATATATATATATAGAGAGAGAGAGAGAGAGAGAGAGAGAGAGAGAGAGAGAGAGACTTAATTCGTTGCTTAAATCATTTAATAAATTAAATGTGTTTATTTTCTGTGAAACACGACGACAGACCACTAGACCAGTGCTGAAGCAGGCAGCGCATAGACGGCGCTGTCTCATGGCACCTGTTAATTTTGGCAGCGCTGATCAGAATGGGCCAATCACAATCAATTGTTACTGGAGGATTTAAAAATATATATTTTATAGAGACTGCTGTGGCGGATTTAACAAGTATGAATCCTTGCAGCTATCAGTTTTAATTAAAAATTACTCTCCAGAGTGGAAAATGTATATGAGATAAAATGTTTTGGAGGATTCAGTTTTGTGAGCCGTCTAGTGCCCCCTTGTGTAAAGACAGCTTTGTGTTTCACAAAATATGTTATTTCTGACAAAATTTGGGTCAATATCAAAATATGTTTTGTCATCAATTTTTAGTCATGAAAAAGCATTCAAATAGCAATTTTTTTTTTTAAATATCATTTTTAATTTTAAACTAACCTGTAATGATATGAAATGGCTTGACTGTTTTGATTTTTTTTTTGAAAATATATTTGAATTTATTAATTGCCTGAAAGAAATCCTTGTCCCCTTCATCTGGTACACCACTTCTATGACATTTAAAGTTATTTTTGTGTTTATTTTGGACTTATTTTTCATAAAAAAGTTCTATCGAACAATCTAAATAATAATTTAAAAAGAATGTTTGCCCTTGATTTCATGTTATTGGTTTTATCAACGTTATTTAATATATAAATATTTTTTTAAAGTTTAAGTTCAGAGGCTGCTTAAATATGCATATAGTGATTTTTCGCAGGATGTTAAAAAGTTATTAATCACATTTTAACGAATATTTTCACACGAAAATATTTGGTGTTGTACCCCATTGAACCCTCAAAATGTGTTGTAACCCATTTAACCCTCATTAGTGCCAACTTGCTTTGTTTGGGAAACAAAATTAAATAATAAACGAAAGAACAACAGCCAAGTTGTCATTTATGAATAAAATAATGTCAACCATGTTAGAACATTTTTACCCTCAGCGTTTATATGCAAAAACTGAACTAAATGGAACATTTTTATATTTTGTAAGTTGAGAAAGTCAAAATATTTTGAGAATGACCCATTTGCAGTTTGCCTGAGTTCCTCACATTAATCTCTTGTGTGACTTTAGAAAATATGGAACACAGCACATGATTCAAATGAAGTACAGTTTACGGACCCAGTTATTAACTTTTGTTGGAAAGCGAAGTGCTTTTTAAGGGAGCACACTACAATTGTATGAATCAAGAATTGTTCCTGAGAATGTGTAGTTAAAGATGCACATTGAGATTTGTTGTACTTGTAATAAGTGGTATTTATAACAATAAATTAACTGAATGTATAAAATATTTTAATTTAAAATGAACAAATAAAGAATTTGTTTTAATGATATCTTGAGCATAGTACTTGACAACAAATACAAATGTGCTTGAATAGTTATTGAAAGTTCTTGAATTTATCTTTGAAGCACCTTTTCAAACCCTGATTTAAAAACCACACAAAACTAATGATAGGAAGAGTTTTATTCAGACAGGTTAGTCACTTGGTGTTTCATATCTAAGAATCAAAAGTCATGTTTTTTTTAAGTACAAAATATAAAAATAAAAATACATGAACTACCTGAAATACAAAACAAATAATAAAAAAAATCTGTTGCATCTATGTGATGCTGATTCACATATTTGCTGGGTCATAAAATGCAGCCAAATGTACTTTAATAGAATCTCCCAATGCAGCTGGAGGGGGGAAAACAAAACACGTAAAAAAAACAAGTACAAGGGGAGCTTTTTCATGTCGGTGGTAGTGAATATACAAACCACAAACAACATTTTTAATTGTATAATGTTTTTACAATAGTAATACTGCATTTTTTTTAGACATGTACATATTTAAAAATACCATGGTATTGCCATCTGACAACATCACTGGTTCAACCATTATACTTTTTTGAAAGGGGATCAGCGAGGACAGGACAATGTTACTACCTGTAAAATTGATTTTAAAAAAGACATTGTAGAATTATCTAATAAATTGAAAGCATTACTTAAACTGTATAGTCAGGTTTTGAAACACTGATGATTCAGGGAATAATAATAATTCACAAATATAATTGAGCAGATCTGCTAAACATAATCAGGCTGATATTAAATTATTTAATGTAATTTGATAGTCTTGATGGTTTTTATTATTTCTCTAACACACAAGCAATCAGGAAGCCCACAGTCTATTCCAACAATTCTGGAGTAAAGAAACAGAATTTAGTTGAGCTGAAGTTTGTTGGAGTTGTAGGTTAGGTGGATGAATGGGGGGCAGGTTAAGTAGATGCATGCACCAAGCAGTAGGTACCACAATCTTGTAATCTACCCTCCAAAATTTAATCTGTCTCACTGATCTGCTCATGTATCACATGCAAACAATTGTTTGGAGATAAAAGCCAGGCTGCAGCATTATCTTGTCAGGCAAAGCAGCCCAGAAGGTAAGACAGGAATCGGTTGCAATCTGTAGGATCTAAGCCTACCTGCACCTGAAACTGCAGTTGAAAACAGGATGAGGTTGTGCAGTAAAATGGAGTGTAGATGGTTTATTAAGGCTTGCACATCTTGCTTCCCTGACGGTCAAGAGCTATGCAGTTTGGAGGCTGCAGATGTCAGTCTAGTTGACGGCTCCCAGGTCTGTTAACTAATGGCTTGTCCATCACCGACAGCGGTATTGTTTCAAGTTGGACAAATCCAAGTTGATTTTTCAGCAGTCTCCATTAAGATTTTGGAGCTTTTCAATGAGGAGCCATGGAGCATTTCTGATTTATTCTTGAACATTTGGTTGACCGTTATGATTTCTTGAAGTTTCATGATTATCCAGGAGATAATCTACACAGAATTAATGCTTTGTCTGCAAATTCAAGTTTTTCAACCGTTTTGTTGAATTCATGTTTGGCATTGTGTTGAGTCCGAGCAGAACTTCAACACATATGTGATTGGAGACCTTAAGTCAATGGTTCACACATCCAGATGCAGTGCTTGTCATCTGGGTAGAATGGGACTTGCTGTCTTTGCTATCGATCATTTGTTTCAGAGGACCTGGATAGTGGTGGCTACAGCCATAAAGGTACATTCAGTTCTGCAAAATAAAGAACAATTCAAGGATGGTAACCATTCTGGATTATACACATTTTTAGGGATTGGTGGTGAGCCATAGATGAATTTCAGACTCCTTCAGAAATGTTGTGTTGATCAATGTTAGGCATTAGCATCTCATTCATTACAGATGTATTAAAAGAATGTTCCAGGTTTAAAACAAATTAAGCTCTATTGACTGCAGCTGTGGCTTAACCACAGACAATTTAACTAGAGGTAGATAGACTGATATATCTGTTTCACCAATAAATCAGTGCCTTTTTGGAACTAGCAGAGCTTTATAAGTGTCCTTGTCATCTGGTCTGTTTTAGCTTTGTTTTTAGTTATTTACCAAATCTTTAGTGTTCTGATTGTTGTTGGGATTTTGGTTGAACAAGCAAAAACCACTATTTATAGAAATGCACTTACAAATAAAGTCTATGGGGCTAAGCATTCCAGAGGGTTTAAAGCAGAAATGTCCAGCTTGTATTTTTATTAGTGCATATTAATTCTGCTGTACAACAATGTTGTATTTAATGCTCATGTTAACATTTCTTTTTTGCTACATTTTTAAATCTGTGACTTAGTTTTGACACTTTATCCTAGTGAAATGTCTCGCTCAGAGTTCCTTTGTACAGTATGTGCATTACTGTAAATACAGTATTGGCTTGTTTAATCAACATATCACAGAGGATTTTGATAGAGCTTCACTTGTATTGAAGCTGTAATGTTCCTTTAAATTTGAACAGTGTGCTGATATTATCTTGATAATGTGCTACAAGCTAATGAGTAAGCTTGTCCTATTTTAAACTCTTCACACACTTTTTGTTTTAAGATTAAATTGATTAGATTTCTACCTTCTGATTCACAGTTGCTATAAATACCTTTTCTGTTGAGGTCACTGTGAAACTACCACAAACTGACACAGACATTAACAAACTACACATATATGATGTACACATAACTACAGTGATGCTCTAGCTTGCATGCTTGGATGTCTGTGAGAGTGATGGATTGCCAAAGACGGTCACTAAATAAATGTAGTCCTTTGATGAGAATGGTGTATGGTGCTCTGATGTACACTTTCCTCTGTCCATGTCATCCAGGAAAAGAAAACACGGATATGAAGATGACGATCATGTTGTGAAAAGGCAGATGGTTACTGAAGAAGTAAGTTAGAACTGAATATTATGTCTTCAGATCCAAAATCATGTTTGCCACTGGACTCTTATGAATTTATATTCCGCAGGAGTGGACAGATGAGGATTTGGACGGATTGTGACTAGATGCTTTCTCAGTTCGTTTTTAAAGCATCAACATTGCTTTTTCATGGACCAAGTTCAAGGATGTGATTGCATTTGATTTTTGATGTCACTGACAGGATGCATTCATAGTCCAGTTTGTAAATATTTCAGCAAAAATAAATTGTCATGTGAACCTTTTCCTTTGAAAATAAAATATAATGGTACAATTTTTATTTTTACTATTTCATTTATAATTGTCAAGTTTTACATGCTCAAAGCTCATGGAGGGGACCTGGCTTAGCAGTTAAAAATCCATTGGGTGTTAAGCCTGCAACTGAAAATTGCAGCAACAATTTTACTTAAACATTTTATATACTTAAACATTTTTTAAGGGTGTGCATGTCAAGTAAATATCATTTAGCAGACCCTTTTATTCAAGGTGTTATATAATACATTTTACATAGTCACCTAAAAAAGAATATTAAAAATGATCAATTGTCTTTTTCTAATCACATGTCAACAAAGCCCTAGAATACCTTGTAGCACAATTGCTGTCTTGCTGTTTTCACAGGCTGATCTGAGACACACACGTCAGTCAGTACTTTATAAAACATGTTTAATAAGTGCATGCATTCCTGATACAATCTGTACTATTATAAATTGTACTACTGTAAACAACTTTAACCTGTTAACCTTTTTCCTGAGAACATGTCTGGCTTTGAATTTTTTTTTTCAGGAAAGACTAAACCAATCAAAAATATTGTACAATATGGAAAACAAATTAGGTTACCTCAAATTATATACTCATGATTCCAGCAAGAGAATTTATTTGTTCTGATATAATCATACTCTCTGAGGATGATCAAAAGAAAAACAATCCAGTCAACAGCACAATTCAAACTAAACGGAACAGGATAAAAGGACAAACACTAGTCTCGGCACATTTTGCATATATATATATATATATATATAGCCATGTAAATCAGTAACAAATTACAGTATAAAAGCATTACAGCTCAATCCAGTTATAGAGAAAGATCGCTGCAGCCTTGTGTCAGTTCAGTTTCAGATCAAGCAGACAGAGATGCACTTTGGCAACTTATATTTAAACATGGTTCTGTGGACGTTGTGGGTCGTTTGTTAGATTGATGTGTACCCAAGATACTGAGAACAGTCCAACTGAATGATCTGGGATAATAATTATTTAAGTCATTGGGGTCCAGCTGTTTGCATAGTTCTCGTGGCACAGACAATGAGGCAGAGGAAAAAGGGGTGATGGGAGATATGGGGAGGGTAGGAGATGTTGATGAAGATGGAGCATGCTGGGGTCCCATTGGCTACTCCATGGAGACAAGCTGACAGACAAAGTGATGGAGATGGAACTACCTGTTGCTGTTTGACAGGGCGTAGTGCACCTGTTTCTGCTGGAGGAGCTCAGTGATGGCCAGCAGCTTTTTCAACACATGCTGCGGAAAGAGGTGAAGCAACAAAATCCTACAGTGTTAAAAATATAAAATCATTTATATTTTTGCATCACCAAATATGTTTTTCTGCACAAGAGTATTACACAGTAAAATAGTTTTAATGTAAAACAGAGTGTGACTAAGTATCGATTCGGTTATATTTATTCATATTTGAGTATTTCGTCATGCCTCTCGTTTGTATGGAGTTCCTGTCTATGTAGCTACAGAGCTTGCGTTTATTCAAATATATCTTAATTTGTATCACTAGGCAAACCTACCTGCTGTGCTCCTCTCTCGTTGCTGAGGGTGCGGAGTTCGTCAGAATGAGTAACACAGATCTCATGCAGGGCAGCAAGGTCACGGGACAAATCTGTCCTAAAGTGCTCGATAGATTCTGGCAGATCAGGAACATTCTGGAGAAACAACACAGAGAAAATGTTCTTAGAATCCTACATAACACATCTGAGCTGCAGGCAACCCATGCCTGTTTAAAAATGGATGTAGGGCAGTTTACCCCCAGCTCATCCAGAAACATGATCATCCTTTGTTTGTTGTTCTTGATGAAAGGATTCACTCCCTCCATGTAGGGCTCCTGCAACACAAATACATTATAATAAATGCATATCGATACCACTGCCGTTACATTAGTGTGCATAGTAACTTATGATGTGAATAGCTAATTTAACACATGGAAATTAAAATACCTTAGCACCAAATTCCACAAGGTTGGCCAAATTCTGTACAGACTTGGCTACCAAGGTGAGCGTCCGACCTGCTGTGGAGGATGGAGGGTCTGCAAGACATTTTCAGTATGAAAAACTTTAACCCATTTTTTATGCAAAATTTGAGTGTAGCAAACCAAACATTTTCAAAAGTGTATTTGAACATTTATTATTTTTAAAAATCAACATAACCTCTATGCAGCTTGTAGGTAGTAGCTTTGAGCACCCTGTAATTAATTGAGACATAAATACTTTGCTTCAACCGATCTCCCAAAATAAGTCTTATAAAAGAATAGTCACAATTTTTTTTTAATTCTCTCATCATTTACCCTCAAGCCATCTCCGATGTGTTTGACTTCTGCTGAACACAACAGTTTTTTAGAAGAATATTTTAGCTCTGTAGATCCTTTCAAGCCTATGAAGCTCCAAAAAGATTAATCCATATGACTCCAGTAGTTTATCTTTTTACTTTACATCTTGCCATTGCAGTCTCTAGGTGCAATCATGATTGCCTAATCAAGCTTGATTAAACTTCCTAGTGCTTGACGCATGCACAAAGCACTAGATGTCGCTATAGGACGTGAAACTGAGCTTGAAATCATAATCAAGGGGACCGCTGTCAAGATGTACAGTGAGAAAAAAAGTTATATTTTGGTCTGTTCTCACCCAAAACCAACTGGATCGCTTCAAAAGACATTGATTAAACCACTCGAGTCGAATGGATTACTTTTATGCTGACTTTATCTCCTTTTTGGAGCTTCAAAGGCCTGATCACCATTAATTTGCATTGGACCTACAGAGCTGGAATATTCTTCTAAAGATCTTCATATGTGTTCTACAGAAGAAAATAAGTCATACATGGATGGGATGGCATAAGGGTGAGTAAATGATGAGAGAATTTACAGTTTTGGGTGAACCATTCCTTTAAGTATCTTATTTAATAGTTACTAAGACTGGATTACAAAACTAAGATTAAATAAACTATTATTTTAGATTATTCTTTTTGGAAAAACATTGTTCATGTATTGATATCTTCTAGTGTTATTTTTGTCTTGTCATATTTTTGTAAACTACCTTTAAATTACAATCTTTACATGTATCACTGAAGCATATTTTTCATTGGATGAACTTAACTGTGCGACACCTGTCTACTTTGAGTCACTTATGTTTATTTCTTTACACATCATATGAAATATGGGTATTCTAAATGTGTAGTATCTGGCAGAGGAAGCTTGTGATGCAGGCTGTTCACTCACCAGCGATGATATTGAACATTCTGGGGTTGAGAATAGCAGGGCAGATGAGCCTCAAGAAGACAAAACCACTGGAGGACAGACACAAACTCATTTTTGCTACATGTTCATCTGTAGACATACATGAAGGCAGCTTGACAATGTATTACCTCACAACTCTGGTCCTCATTGTAGTGTTGATGGGCCATTTCTGCTGCACAGACTTCTGCAGACAGCCGTAAATGTACCTCAGGGTCCTTCGAGGGGGAGACATAACAGTGCAGCTTCAGGTCAAAGCTTGACAGTAGAACAAAATAATCAATACTAGGACTGTATAAACAATGTAGAACCATAATAACAGGGTTATACAAACAGAACAACATGGATTTAACATTGTTGTATCGTAAAGAAAGGTTGTACAACCTCTTTAGAACTTCAGGGTAGCTTGTACTTAATATGTCAATAGTTTTTCCACATAACAGGTCTTTTTTATATATAAATGTATAAAGGAATGCATATATCTTGAGTCCCACAACTGGTCATTATTTATTTTAAGTTCTTCACCATTTTTGAAGATTTTTGCCTTTAAAAGTTCACTTTAAATGGTCCTGTGGTGTGACAAATGAATTTTAAAAAGTACAAAAATGATGTGTAGTCATGCTGAATATATAATAATGATAAAGAATTACAAAATGCAGTTTTAGATCAAGTATAGCCATTACACCACAGGACATGTCAACTTAAGCATTTTATGTGAAGTACCCATATATATTTTGGGCTACAGTACTGATAGGACAGTAGGATGGTGTGCTGTTGTGCTTACGGAGGCAAGATCTCAGCAGCCATGAAGATCTTCTCCACCAGCTCTGACAGGATGTTGAGCAGGTGAGCTTGATTCAGATTAACATCCTCATTCTTCTCCAGTTTAGATGGGTTCAGCTATAGAGGGAGACCAGATAACACTTCACAGTTGAGGCTACTTACAGCTAGTTCAGTCAAATCACTATCCAACAAAAACGTGACAAAAGTACATTTGCTCAAGGCAGGAGTGTTAGAGAGAACATCATGCTTCTGTTTTTGGCTCAGACACACTAAACACAACACATCAGGACAACAGCTGGGCTTCCACTCATGTCATGTACTTTTACATTTCCAAAATATGCAAAACAATAAAATAATAATAATTTGCTCTGGATACATTTTTATTTTGTACATTATTTTTTTTCCCTTTCTGAATTCTATATAAAGTTTATTTCAATTTTATCATCAAAATGATGTTTAAATACATTAATTCATTAAAACTTTAAATCAAATGAAAATGGAACAATTAATTTATAACAATATTGTATTATTTTCATCAAATGAAGTGCTTTTGGGGTGTTCGATTTTGAGTTTTTTGGAGTCGACACCGATTCCTGACTCCTGCCGGATTTATGGATTTATTTTCATATAGTTTCAAAATTCAGGGCCATCACCAGGGATGGCCATTAGTGGACAGTGCCTTCCCAAATGACATATTTTCACCAACAAAATGTCTTGTCAGGCATGAGCGTAAAATCAATGGAATTATAAAAATCCTAGTTTAATTTTCACTCCTATATAGCTCACTCAATTCGCTGCTTATTGCGTTCGATTGCCAATCTGTGATAAAGTTGAAGTTTTTCTGTAACTGCTGGTCAGTTTCTACTATCCAAATCCACACTAACGTTAGTAAGATGGGATAAGCTTACTTTAGATGGTTTCCATGCTGATGTAAAACAAATCGCACATATTTTCTTGCTCGATTCACTTTAATAACTATTAATAGGCATATTATGGAGAAGTAACAAAAAAAATAAAAATAATAATAATAATTTGGACTATTGTTTTTCAATGGAACGTACAGTGTGGTGTGTGATATCGCCTTTTTATGGAACGTATGGGGGAAACTTTAAAATGGCAGCTTTTTAAACAACAGTTTTGACCACAACGGATTAAATAGCTGTGGGTTTAATTTAGATGAACTGGTGTAGTTATTGCTTTGATAAAATATCACTAGCTTACCTGTAAGTTAATCGTGTTTCCTATTCCCTCTCTCTCTTTTCCATGCATGCACATTAGCTCGCACTCAAATGAGCATTGTGTCCCACCAACCAAGAGGTGTTTGTAGAGGATGCGATTGGTTCTTAAGAACACAAATTAATTATTTTGAGCCAATCACAACGTCCTGTTCATAAAGTTACAGAGTCCAACAAACGAATCGACTCCTGTATCAGAGTCGACATTGTTTCTAGGACGAATCAGAGTTGAGGAATCAACTCTTCTGGAGTCCAATCCCAATCACTACCTTACAGCACAATCCAAAGTACAACACTGGAGGTATTTTTGTCAAATAAAGTGCTGCATAACAGAGTTTCACAGATGTGAGATATTGCTAAAATATTTTACTATTGATTTATTTTTGTTATTAGTAGTAGTATTAGAGTGAATACTAAATAACTGTAGAGATGCAGTACATTCAGAAAGTATTCAAAACCCTTCATTTATTTCACATTTTGTTGTTACAGCCTTATGCAAAAATTCTTTAAAATATATACATATATTTTCACATCCATCTACACTCCAAAACCCATAATGACAAAGCAAAAACCAGGTTTTGGATGACTTGGCAAATTTATTAAAAATAAAAAACTGAAATATCACATTGAGGTAGTATGAAGTATTCAGACCCTTAATCAGTACTTCGTTGAAGAACCTTTGGCAGTGATTACAGTCTCAAATCTCTTTGGGTATGATGACAAACAATACACATCTTGATTTAGGGATTTTCTGCCATTCTTCTCTGCAGATCCTCACAAGTTCTGTCAGGTTGGATGGAGAGCGTCAGTGGAAAGCCATTTTTAGGTCTCTCCAGAGATGTTTGATTGCATTCATGTCTGGGCTCTGGCTGGGCCACTCCAGGACATTCACAGAGTTGTCCCTAAGCCACTCTTGTGTTGTCTTGGCTGTGTGCTGCTTAGGGTCATTGTCCTGTTGGAAGGTGAACATTCGGCCCAATCTGAGGTCCTGAGCACTCTGGGCCAGGTTGTCATTAAGGATATTGCTGTATTTTGCTGTGTTCGGCTTTCCTTCAGCCCTGATCAGTCCACCAGTGTCTGCCGCAGAAAAACAAATCCACAGCATGATGATACTCCCACCATGTTTCACCGTTGGGATGGTATTGCTCAGGTGATGAGCAGTGCCTGGTTTCCTCCAGACACGATGCTTGGAATTAAGGCCAAGAGACAAGAGAATCTTGTTTCTCACAGTCTGAGTCATATAGGTGATTATTTGCAAATTCCAAGTAGGCTTTCATGTCTTGCACTGAAGAGAGGCTTCTATCTGGCCACTCGGTGGAGTGTTGCAGCGATGCTTGTCCTTCTCCCATCTCCACACATGATCTCTGGAGCTCAACCAGAGTGACCATCTGGTCCTTGGTCACCTCTCTTACCAAGGCCCTTGCTCAGTTCTGCCAGGCAGCCAGCTCTAGGAAGTGTCCTAGTTGTTCCAAACTTCTTCCATTTAAGAATTATATAGGCCACTGTGCTCTTGGGAACCTTCAATGCAGCCGAAAGTTTTTTGTGGCCTTCCCCAGATCTGTGCCTCGACACAATCCTGTCTCTGAGCTCTGCAGGCAGTTCCTTTAACCTCATGGGCTTGGTTTCAGCTGTGAGACCTTATATAGACAGGTGTGTGCCTTTCCAAATCATGTCCAATCAATTTAATTTGCCACAGGTGGACTCCAATCAAAGTGTAGAAACATCTCAAAGATGATCCAGACAAATGGGATGCAACTGAGCTAAATTTCAAGTGTTATAGCAAAGGGTCTGAATACTTACGTCAATGTGATATTTCAGTATTTTCTTTTTAATAAATGAGCTAATTTATAAAAAACAATATTTTTTTCCATTTAAATTGAGTTTTTAATTTGTTGGAAGAATTTATTTTGAAGCCCTTTCCATTTCTGCATAGGCAGCTTCTCACTTTCAGAAAAGCCGGTAGCTACGCGACCAAGTGTGATTATTAAAATGGAAATGGCTGCTATTTAAATAAATAATATGTAGTCTGTATATGCCTCGCACTACAAAGGGAATTAGCACTCAGCTTGCTGTCAACTGTGGTGTTTTCTGTATAAAAGGTATGAGCACTTTGTCTTTGTCTGTACAACACCGGCTTTACACAATAACAAGCACTCACATTTCAAGCACGCAGCACATACAAACTATGTATTTATTTAATTAAGTTGCAGCCTTTGCAGTTTAATAATCTCACAAGAACAAAACATGTTTTTAATTTGTGCACTGGATGTTTACGTAATGACATTCGTACATCAGATGGTATTGGTTTTTGGTATCTGAGCCAATAACGATGCAAGTATCGGAACATCCCTATTAATTACATTTAATAAAAGAGCAGTGGCTTCAACTTCCATTTCCACTTCTATTTTGCATACATTTCCCCAGTAGTGATTAATTTGTTTTCTTGAAAACTTTCGGCTTTGTTTGAAAACATCTTTTTTTTGTGATATTGTGATTTATTTGCTTAATCTAAATGTGCAACTTGGGTGGAAATTTGACCAATGTAAAGAGACACAAAACATTTAATGATCTGAGGTAAAATGGAACATGACATGTACAGTCGAAATTGGAAGCCAACATTTTTTTTAAATAAAGACTATTTTAAATTTTTGTTACTTTACCTCACAAGACTGCTTGCTCTCCATGATCCTGAGTATGGCGTCTTTAAGGGCGTGATGAACAAAAGGTGTGGCTGTGGCCTTCATGTACTGCTCCATCAAAGTACTAGCTAGAGTAGTGGCACGGAAGAGCGTTGTGGCTTCATCTGCAACACCAAAACAAAACAGCTGATCTAGATGCCAATATACTGGTACTTTGACATTCCAAGGTTATTTAAAGAAAACATTTAAAGAAATGTACTAAAAACATGTTCTACAGTATTTGTAGGATCGACTTAATTTGGTACAATGGTGGCAAATTTACAAATCCTTCTCTACTGTCCTACAAAGGCAAATACTATCATACTACAAAATTGAAACTAAGGAAATGGCTTAAAAGCTTTCTGATTGGCCAGCTTTTTTGTGGGATTTTTAATGACAGAGTTAGTGGAGAGGTGACAGGAAATGACAAGTGAGAAGAGAAGGAATGGAATGAACCTCACAACTGGGACTTGAACTCGGGTTCAAGAGCGCAGCCTGCTAGGCTACAGTTAAGCTAAACCACAGATCACAGTCTAACAGATATGATTTCAGTTATAACTATTCAGTTATTGTTTTATTGCAGTATCGCAAAGACTTAACTTATGAATATTAAATAGGTCACAGTGACATTGCTTTGCAACCTTCCTTAACATATAATCTAACATTAATATTCATAAGCTAAGATCTTACATTAGTTGGATTTGTAAATTTGAGTCGATACGACCCATACCATTATTGTGACAACTCTACACTGAACATACTGAAGATTTTTGAAGTGTTTGCTTTGTTCGGCACAGTGTTTGCATATAAACCATGATGAAAAAGCATGAGATGCTACCCAGTCTTAATGCAGCTGTGACATCTGTTTGTTGTTAAATATTGAACTGTGAATAGTAAAATGGAAGGAGCCCTACCCTCCATATTAATTTCTCTGTCATTCAGCGTCCTCAGTAATGGAGCTTCAGTTCGCTCGTGTCTGAAGATTCGGAGAAGGAGACTGGCAAGCAGGGAGCGGTCCTGCCCACACACGTGAGCCAGCGCATAGATCACATGAAAGTCTTTTTGCAGGATGAGCTGGGAATGGACAGAGAGAGCTTTTAGGACTAGTGTTCACTGATTTTATTCAGTGACGCATACCAAAGCCAGTTAATTAATTCATTATTGATTTACTGCACTGTACAAAATAAAATCCTCAACATCAATTAATAAGTACACTATATCACCAAAACATCACACCCATATGTGCTTGCTAAGCATTTCATTATAAAACCAACAGCTTCCACTCTTCTGGGAAGGTTTTTCCACTAGATGTTTTGAACATGGCTGCTTTGATTTCTTCTATTCAGATACAAGAGCATCAGTGAGGTCAGGCACTAGTGTTTGGGTGATAGCTTGCACTTGCTGTTCCAATTTATCCCAAAGGGAATCAATTGAGTGGGATGTATAAAAAGAGTAAAAAATTACAATGTCTACACTGAACGATTTGCAAATTCTTTTCACTGTGATTGCGATTTGAAATGTGATAAGTAATAATAATAATAAGAAAAATGTGTGATTCCTTTTAACCAAAATTAAATCATGTTTTCCCTATGCTTTACTACCGACCAGAAATACTATTCTAGAAAGGGTATTCACACTTGAGTCCTCAAAAAAGAATAAAAAAAAGAACCAAACTAAATAAAGACATAAAACAGTGAAAAATCAGTGTATCATTCCATATTCAATTAGGAATTAAAAATTGGAAAAACAACTTATTTCAATATTCATTAACAAAATATTAAAAAAAAAATAATGACTTGTTTTTCTTAATTTCAATTTAATGCTCAAGTTAAAAATAGGAAATTGGAAAATTAGCCATTGTGCATTTTATGTGATTTCACTAATATGTGGCTTGAATAATTCATTCGCACATATGGGTGGACCTTAAATGCTATAGTTTAATTGCTTTAAATTAACATTTTAAATTGACGCCAATGTTCGTGCATTTTATAAATGAGAAATCATAGAGTATTGAAAAAAATCGCTTTATTTTAATTTGTACATATTGCAGTGCAATAAACAAAGCATGATGCAGTTGAGGGAATATACAGACTTAACGTAGGGTGCATCCAAGACAAATGAGCATTCAAGTAAATAACAAATGATAAATAATAATCACAAATAAATTGGAAGATATTATTACATTTAATGTTTAATATAAGACAATTAGTATTTACATGGCAGTGAAGAGTAATAATTTCAAGCTCAGATCATTCCGACATCCATTAATTTTGAATGGGAATATTGTATGCTTTTAACTTCTGGGTCTTATAAGCGGCAGTTTTGTGTGCCTTTTATTATAGGACAAATGTGAAGGCTATGTATAAATGCTGATTATAAATTCACTGGTCGAGCTTTTGAGAGGCGAGCATTCATGAACTTCCTTTAGCATAATTTCCATAATGAGCAAGTCCCTCACACCAAAGCTTCCATAGCAGGGCAATATTAGTTTTAGGTTCGATATTTTTTGGATATTTGGTTTCTTGTACCCACACGCTCGGCCGGCAGCAAGTTTGCAAAGACATTGCACACTTGGCTTGATGTTATGGTATATAAATATAAATGGTACATAACTATAATATACAGACATAAAACACTCAGTTGGTGTGGCTGCAGAATTATGACTGAAAATGCTCCAATGCGCTTTCATTGCTTGGCGTACTTAAGGGACCATCTGAAAAATTCCACTCACTATTAAACACCGGCAGTGTCCAATCTCTCATTCAGTTGATGTGCAAGTTAAACATAAAACATTAAATCAACATCCAAATGTTGAAGTAGGTTGTCCAATACAGTATTTAATCATTTAAAATAATATATAATGAATGTATGGTTATTTTCGTCATCTCATTTAAAACCACACCTTTTCAAACCGAAGCAACGTCAAAGACAGCAGGTTTATGTGTAGGGCTGTCGGATTGGGAAAGCATCACAATTGCGTCACAACTGTCACGCAATTGTGTGCTTTGTAAAAAAAAAGTTTTTGTCCATTTTGTTAAAGGGTCAGTTCACTTTTTATAATTCGTTTTGAAACACAGTCAACTTGAATATTATATTATTGCAATAATATTAATACTATGTACAGCCGTTGCCAAAATTATTGGCAGAGACATACATTTTGTGTTTTGCATAGTTTTCGCATAGTGTTGATTCACATAGTTTCTAGATTATTGTGCAGTGTGATCTGATGCATTTTAAATAATTGCAAAAAGCTTCATTGGCCCAATTTTTTTTACTTTATCACAAAAACCAAATCATCTTATAATCCAATCAGAATGATAGAGTGATTTCACAAACCAGCACCTGGGAAATTGTGAAGGAGTACTAGTCAGGTGAAATCACTCTATCATTCTGATTGGATTATAAGAGCAGACTGATTGCTATAAAAGGAAGGAAGAAGTGCTTCCAATCATTGTGTTCTTGTTAGCAATGGTTACCTCTAAAGAAATACATGCAGCCATCATCGCTTTGCATCAAAATGGCCTCACGTGCAAGGAAATTGCTGCAAAGAATATTGCACTTGAAAGAACCATTTACCGGATCATCAAGAACTTCAAATAGAGAGGTTAAACTGCAGTGAAGAAGGCTTCAGGACGTCTCAGAGTGTCCAGGAAGTGCCAGCACCATCTCCTCATGTGGAGTCAGCTACGGAATCGTGTCACCACCAGTGCAGAGCTTGCTCAATATTGGCAGCAGGTTGGTGTGAGTGCATCTGCACGCAGAGTGAGGCGAAGACTTTTGGACAATGACCTGGTGTCAAGAAGGCCAGCAAAGAAGTCACTTATCTCCAAGAAAAACATCAAAGACAAACTGAAATTCTGCAGGAAGTACAAGGATTGGACATCAGAAGACTGGTGCAAAGTTATTTTCTCTGATGAAGCCCCCTTCCGACTGTTTGGGACATCTGGAAAATCGATAGTCCGGAGAAGAAAAGGTAAACGCTACCATGAGTCCTGTGTCGTGCCAACAGTAAAGCATCCTGAGACCATTCATGTGTGGGGTTGCTTTTCATCCAAGGGAGTGGGCTCTCTCACAATTCTGCCCAAAAACACTGCCATGAATAAAGAATGGTTTCAAAACATCCTGCAAGAGCAACTTCTCCCAACGATCCAGGAGCAATTTGGTGATGATCCGTGTATTTTCCAGCATGATGGAGCACCATGTCACAAGGCAAGTGTGATAATGAAGTGTCTTGGAGATCATTACATTGAAATTTTGGATCCGTGGCCAGGCAACTCCCTGTATCTTAATCCCATAGAGAACCTGTGGTCAATCTTCAAATGGTGAGAAGCCCACAAATTGTGATCAACTCCATGCACAAATAAGGCAAGAATGGATCGCCATCAGTCAGGATTTGGCCCAGAAGCTGATATCCAGCATGCCAGAGTGAATTGCAGAGGTTATGAAGAACAAGGGTCAACACTGTAAATATTGACTCTTTGCATATATTGTTTTTGCCAATAAAAGCCTTTAAAACTCATGAAATGCTTATCATTGTTTTCAAGTATACCATAGAAACATGTGAAAAAATAATCTACAAATACTGAAGCAGCAAACTTTGCACAACACAAAATTTGGCCATGGCTGTATAATATTAAGTAATATACAGAAATATATTATTGTATAATAATAATTATCATTATAACTATTATAATTTATTTTCAAACCAATTTCGGCCGAAGATTTTATTTTGAAAACTGAAGGGATGAAAGTTTATATTGTTTGAAGTTGAGTTGACAACAGCCTTTTAATATAGTTAAATACTTTCATCCGCCTTGCTGTCAAAAAACCCACTCTCATGGGATTATTTTAAATGCGTACAGGGAATTGTAGTGGCCAAACATACAGGTATGTAAAATTACACAAATGTGCAATTCAAGTAAATCTGGGGTACTTTAAATAATGTGCTCCGTGCACATTAGCACACCTAACTGAACTCAGAGCACATCTGTCACTCAGGGCACCAGAGAGATGCAAGTATGGAGCACAGAACCACTCTGAAACCACATGTGTAATACAATGATCCCGTTGTATACAAGAAAACACTACACACTACAAACAAAACAGCCATGCACAAAGGCATAGCAGGCAGCGCGTTGAGCCTTGATATTTATTTATTTAAATCACAGCCCTCGCGGTTTGAAAATCGAGTAAAATGAGTCAAATCACGATTTCGATTATATTTTGGTTAATCGTTCAGTCCTAGTCCACACTCACCTCTTTGAATTCACTGTACTCTTCCTCAGGCATGATCTTCTCCATGGAGTAGCGCGCTCTTACTCGAAGTGAGCCTGGCTCGATTCCCTTCAGAGGCACATAGGAGCTCAGAGGAAACCACTCATCTATCATTTGGCCCCTCTGCAGCTTACTCAGCTGGCAACGCATGAACACTGGAAAAATATGGAAGAGAAACAAATAAGAGAGTAGTCATCATAATTCTTTCCACAGAGCACCAGCAGAGGGCACACAATATGTGAATTGTTTCAAGGAACATTCCTGGTTCAGTACCAGCTAGGTACTTCGATGCCATGATGCTATAATGTCGACTGTGTGACTAAAAATTATGATTTAAAAACTTACTACTTAAGTTTGGTTAAAGGCTGCTTTCAGAACTAGTAAATTAACGAACAGACAACAATACTCACAGATGTCACTTTCTTTGCTCTTCTTGGTCTTGTTGCTTAAGCTGATTTCAAATCTGTTGATGTCGCTGGACAGATCACTGTGAGAAAGAAAAGGTAATCAGAACCAACCAATCTCCCTCTAAATCAGTCTTGAGAGATAGTTCAGGCAAAATGAACTCACTCAAAGATGAACTCCTCAGTGAACACTGGATTCTGTCCCTCTCTGGGGTGAGTCTTTGCCACTTGCACGCTGTTCAGCGAGATATTGCAGTAGGGGTTGGTGAAGTGTTTGATGGGAAGTTTGTGGGCCTCCTCCACATACAGGACTAAACTACTAACCTATATGGAGAGAACGAAAGACAAACATTACATTTCAACATGCTTTGTAATGAATAAGTAATGAGATGTCAGTGATGTGTGACATGCGGACATCCTTTTCCAAAAATATCCCTGTGGTAATTAAGTGTGCTTTTTTTACTTTATGCCCAAATGGCCTCTCTGGGGGATCAGGTGGAGAATACGGTTTTACGTTTTTCATCCGTATTCTCACCAGCATCTAGAGAGCTCAGCTGTGGCCCTTCTCACACCACATTCAAAGATTTCTATACACATTAACTCACACAATTAAAGGGATAGATCACCCAAAAATGAAAATCCTCTCATAATTTACTCACAGCCTCATGCCATTCCAGATGTGTGTGACTTTTCTTCTACTGAACACAAATGAAGATTTTTAAAAGAATAACTCAGCTCTGTCTATCCATACAATGAAAGTGAATAGTGGCCAGAATTTTTAAGCCCAAAAAGAATATAGAGGCAGCATAAAAGTAATCTATATGACTAAAGTGGTTTAATCCATGTCTTCAGAAGTGATTTGTTAGGTGTGGGTGAGAAACAGATAAATATTTAAGTCCCTTTTATTATAAATTCTCATCCATGCCCTGTAGGTGGCGATATGCATGAAGAATGTAAATAGCAATAAAAATAGGAATGTGGAAGTGAAAGTGGAGATTTATAGTAAAAAAAGGACTCAAATATTTATATTTTTCTCACCCACTATTACATCGCTTCTGAAGACATGGAATTATCCACTGGAGTGGTATGGATTACATTTATGCTGCCTTTATATGCTTTTTGGACCTTCAAAGTTCTAGCCACCATTCACTTGCATTGTTTGCATTATTTTCTACTTAAAATGTTTGTCTGTTTTCAGCAGAAGTCAGTCATTCACATCAGGGATGGCATGAGGGTGAGTAAATGAGAGAATCTTCATTTTTGGGTGAACTATCCCTTTAAAGTATGAGTGTGACAGGGCAGCCACAGTATGATGAAAACAGGGAGACTTGACACACCGGCTAACATCTCTTACCTGACGCAAACGCTTGTTGGATGTGGTTTGTATGGGTTTCCTAAGGTTATTACAGAACGTCTGCAGGCATTTCATCCAATCCTGTAAATGCAGGACACATGGTTAGTCGAAAAATGCAGCATTTATTTAACAGTTTAAGGCCTTCAGACAGATTTTGGCACTTCTGATTAAAATCTGTTTAGGTGTTAGTGGTATGAACAGAAACAAAATTCAAACACATGAAATCTGATTTTACAAACTCAATCATTCGTATGTGGTTTCAAATCCAGATTTTTGGAAATATGTGATCAGATCAAAGCAGTTTTTCATCATCATATACATTGCGCAACAGTGTATACGGCTGTCTGCATATTCAAGCATTCATTCATTTTATGTGGCACTCACTATACTGTAAAGTGAACAAGAGGTTTTGGACATAGCATATGCATATGCTGTGGCCCACCACAGTCTAATTTTTCCCACCACAGTTTCATAATGATCCGAAAATATTTTTACACTTCTCATAATAACATAAAATATTTCTAACATTGTGTTTTGCGCCCTTGCTTCAGCAAAGCATCTCTCACTCCCAGTCAGTCAGCCCCACACCAAGCTGTACACATGCGCATGCTCACACACACACTATGGCAAACCATTTTGACATTTTTCCTTAAAACTTACTAGTATCTATTTTTATGTTACTAGTACTTATTTTTAGTGAATAGTAATTATTCTAATAGTGACTAGTATCTATGTATATGTTACTATCCTATAAAATATAAGTACTAGTACTTAATTTTAATGACTAGTAACTATTTAGCCCACAGATATCCCAAACTTAAAAGGCACTAGTACTATTTTTAGAGCACATTTGCATACTATTCAGTAATACAATGCATGGCTAATTAAATTATAAGAGGAAACTGTAGTCTGTTACTTTATATTTCTATTGTAGATTGTCTTATCTTTTTAATCCATGATGACACATTTCCTTCAAGATTATGTACAATGAATTACAGTCAATTATACTTTATCTGATGATTACAGCAACAAACTAATTACAGCAAACTACTATGACTACTATAGGCACGGAACCAACATCTTTTTCTGAGGAGAATGCTTCTTTCTGTGTTCATTATCTTTTTTCATTCATTAAGTACAAGTACTAGTGCCTATTGAATATGTACTAGTATCTAAATAAGTACTACATAAAAATAGATACTTGTAAGTTTTAAGGAATAAATGTCAATACATACTTGCCACACAAACACACACAATTCATGTTATTACTAGTGGCTCTGACAACGTAACTATTTTCAGCAAGTTCAACACAGGTAACCACTTTTGCTTAATTTTTCTTTGATTGCTCACAGGGCTCAACATTAACGCTTGTCTGGGACAAGTGGATTTTTGAGGGGGCATGTGAAAGAGAATTTTACTTGCCCAAATGGACAAACAGGCTGATTAAAATGTCAATAACATTTTACATAATATGTGTGTGTGTGCTGAACATGCACGTGTTCCAGAAATGCTGAAAGGTCAAATATATTTCAGAATTCTGCCAAAATGCCTGTCTTGGTGAGGTATTCATGTAAGCACAGAAAGTTATGTCTAAAGTGAACTTGTAAGAATAAATGTAAGCTTATAGACCTGCTGCCGTCTAGTGTGTCATTATAATAATCAAACAAACATAAAGAGAAAACGAGAAAACATTCACTGCTCTTGACCTATTAACGTTAGTAGTAACTACTTTAAAAAGTATTAATGTATTATAATCATACAGTAAAGACCAGTAGTAGTTTTATGTTGCATTTAATTCTGAATGTTTACTTGATAGCCAACTGCTGTTAAAAAATGTTTAATAGTCTTGAATAATTACTTAAGAACTTGAAATCATTCTTACATAATTAACATATTAGTTTGTGTTATTTTTTGTTGTGGTTTTGAAGCTGGTACTGAGAATCATCAAATTTCACTACCGATTACTGACATTTTGGTATTGTGATAATGTATAGCCTTTATTGTACATGGTAGAACTTGCTGCAATAACATGATGAAAAAGTAGCTCTCATTCCATATAGGTGTGAGCACTCCAGCTGTTAATGGTGGCGATGGAGGCTTTTCTGAGCTGCCATGCAAGGCGCTAACCTCCCATTGGGAGCAACTTGGAGTTCAGAGTCTTGCCCAAGGACACTTTGGCATGTGGAGTGTGGGCCGGGAATCGAACCGCCAACCCTGCGATTAGCGGCCGACCCGCTCTACCACCTGAGCCACAGCCACCCCAATATGACAATAGTCATATTTCTTTTAACTGAGTTGATTGAATAGGATCACTATTAAGGCATAATTTTAGAACAATATACAACATAAACTTTGACATGATACTTGAACATGTAACCTAAATGTACTCGTACAAGTGAATTACTAATTTACTTGTCTGGAGAACAAGCACATGACAATGCTTAATGTCAAGCCCTGGCTCAAATGTACGTTCTTGTTGATTTTGTGTTTTGACCATTTGTGAACTGTGTTAAACTCCGTCTCGTTTATGCTTTGTGGGTAACTTTTTTCATCACTATTCATATCTATACAACCAATGTGTTTATGATTAAATTACTTCTAGAGCTCAAAATTGTTTACAAGAGCACAAAGTTCTTCATAGATCTAGCCTCTTCATTTTGCTCTCAAAGTGCACCAGATTGATGCATTTAACTTGCTGGCATGCTGCCGGTCCCCCCTAGAGGGTCCAAGGTCCACCCACCATAGTCTCACAAAATCCTGTGGGAAACACTGAGTAATGCCTCTGAAGCTTATGTTGACTCTTGAGTTAAATACCAAGACAAGAGGGAAACTTTCCAGTTTTCCATCCTCTTTTAACGATGGCAGCTACTTTCAGTTGTTGTAGAACAAAGCCTTTTCTCATGAATTTGTGTTGACGCATAAGTCATTACTTTGGCAACCCATATATATATATATATATATATATATATATATATATATATACTGAATATTGACTACACTGTCTGAACAAACAGATCTGATCACTAAAGAAATTACATTGTGGACAGTAAGTCCTAAAGATTGGATCTGAAACTGAAATCAGAACTGGATGCAGTGTGAACAAAGCCTGCCCTGTAGTACTGTCTGAGTCACACTGAAGTGATGTGTACCTGTGCCTGCTCAGGTGTATCCCCAGCAAAGTAGAAAATGTACTGCTCCTCACTAAAGTGCTGAATCACAATCTGAAAACAGTTTGGCCTGCACATAAAAAAATAACATAAAAATAAGACTGTTTGATATGTTACATCAGTATTGCAGCTAAGTAATGTGGTCTTTAACGTGTATAGAGACATTATCCACTATTAAAAACGTATGAATATCATTGCATGAGATAAGAAAATGTTAAACCAAGTGACATCAGCAAACAAATAATAATAGCTTTTTTTTTATTTAAAAATTACTTTTAATTTCTGAGCCATTTTTTTGCAATTATTTTCATCCAACTTGTTCTAAGGTCAATTTGGTGGATGTATACCAGTAATTTCCCCACAAGTTCACACAGGCGTCCTAGTAATTTATCACATTAACAATAGACATGTTACACTAACGTCTGACACTAGAAAGTGTCCAAATATTTGGCCCTCATTTTGAATGATATTTCTAATATTTTATCACTTTAAACCTAACCTCTTTATGTGAAATATTTTGCATGAAAAGTGTGCATGTGTTATATTTAAAAATAAATAAATGCCACTTTATTTTGATTATTTGTTATCTAATGCAATGGCATTTTAAGTGTTGCTTGAAAAGTGTGCAAATAATTGTGTGGCCTCCCTTCTCCCAAACTGCCTCCGTTTATGCATATGAAACATTTCATTGTACCATGATTACATTTTAAGGCACTGGTGGCTTGAGTAGCGTTACTCTAATTGCATACCTGCCAAACAGACTGTCGTGGACTCCGTACACGGAGCACACACTCAGGTCAATCAGTCCTTTAGGTTTGGTGGCTCGCTTCTCACTCTCAAAGTAAATGAGCTGAGCATCATTTCCCTCCAGTATAAAGTACAGGTTCTTCCAGCGCTTGCCCTTACCTGCAGAAAAACAGGTAAAAAGATCTCACACACGCACATTACTCTTCTCAATTCAGAATAGTAGGGCTGCACAATTAATCAAATAAATAATTAAAATGCAGCTGCCTAGTTTAATCATGAAGTGTCATTACATATATATTATATACAAGATATCTATCTACAGTACTGTGCAAAAGCACATAAGATGTTACACAAAAGCATTTGTCTTAAGGTGGTTATTTATATCTTCAGCTTTAGTGTGTCATATGAAATATAGATGCAAGACTCCCAAACATTACATTTGCAAATAGAAAAGATTAGAATAGAAGAACAGGGAGCACTGCAACAGATGTCATGTTCCCCACATAGCCCCCCACTGAACATTGTGTCAGTCTGAGATTATATAAAGAGACAGAAGCAATTGAGATTAAATAGATAGAAGATCTGTGGCAAATTCTCCAAGAATCTTCGAACATCCTATCTGCCAACAACCAAGAAAAACTGTGTCCAGGTGTACCTAGAAGAACTGGGGCTGTTTTAAAGGCAAATGTGGTCACACCGAATTTTGATTTAGCTTTTTTATGTTTACTGGACTTTGTATGACATTAAATGATAAATGAAAACTATTTATATATATATATATATATATATATATATATATATATATATATATATATATATATATATAAAAGTGAAATGTAAGAATAATAGTGAATGATTGTATTTCTTTCATCACATTCCCAGTGGGTCAAGAGTTTACATACACTTAGTTAGTATTTGGTAGCATTGCCTTAAAATTATTTAACTTGGATCAAACATTTTGGGTAGACTTCCAGAAGCTTCTCACAATAAGTTGCTGGAATTTTGGCCCATTACTCCAGACAGAACTGGTGTAACCGAGTCAGGTTTGTAGGCCACCTTGCTCGCACATACTTTTTCAGTTCTGCCCACAAATTTTCCACAAATTGGAATGAGGTCAGGGCTTTGTGATGGCCACTCCAATACCTTAACTTTGGAGGTATGCTTGGGGTCATTGTCCATTTGGAAGTCCCATTTGCAACCCAGTTTTAACTACCTGGCTGATGTCTGGAGATGTTGCTTCAATATTTCCACATAATTGTCCTTCCTAATAATGACATCTATTTTGTGAAGTGCACTAGTCTCTCCTGCAGCAAAGCACTCCCACAACATGATGCTGCCACCCCCTGCTTCACGGTTGCGATGGTATTCTTCGGCTTGCAAGTCTCACCCTTTTCCCTCAAAACATAACAAGGGTTATTATGGCCAAACAGTAACAAAAAGTAAGATCTTTGTCCCCATGTGCACTTGCAATGATTTTTGGAGCAGTGGCTTCTTCCTTGCTGAGCAACCTTTCAGATTATGTCGATATAGGACTCGTTTTACTGTGGATATAGATACTTCTCTACCGGTTTCCTCCAACATCTTCACAAGGTCCTTTACTGTTGTTCTGGGATTGATTTGCACTTATTGCACCAAACTAAGTTAATCTCTATGAATGCATCTTCTTCTTGAGTGCTATGATGGTTGCATGGTCCCATCATGTTTATACTTGTGTACTATTGTTTGTACAGATGAATGTGGTACCTTCAGGTGTTTGGAAATTGCTCCCAAGGATGAACCAGACTTGCGGAGGTCCACAATTTTTTTTCCTGAGGTCTTGGCTGATTTATTTTGATTTTTCCATGATGTTCCCATGAAAGTTCTGACCCACTGGAATTGTGATAATCAATTAAAAGTGAAACAATCACTTTTTTGGAAAAATTACTTGTGTCATGCGCAAAGTAGATGTACTTGCCAAAACTATAAATCACTAATATTAAATATGTGGAGTGGTTACATTTTTTTTAATGACTTCAACCTAAGTGTATGTAAACTTCTGACATCAACTGATATATTATATATATATATATATATATATATATATATATATAGTGCTGGGAAGGAAATGTAGAGACCGGACCTCTTGGAACTTTAATTGAGTACCCCTGTGCTAAATGTGTCACTTGCAGTATATATTGGGTGTTACACCTACTGTATATTCCAAGTGAGTAATACGTCAAAACTAGAATGTTCCCATTTTTATCAACAAGGCATAAACAAAAGGAGGAAAATGTAAAATAAAAGATTATTTCTGCAGCCTAGACAGCTTCATTGACCCCATTTACACCTGGCATTAAGATGTGTCTTAATACCAGGCGATCTGATCACATGAAGTCCACTGAGACTCATCACGGTTTACACCTGGTCGCTAAATGCACCTCCAGTAACAACTTATGTTCAGATTTGGAGGGGAGGGTCTCTGGTTTCATGATGTCATACATCAATCACTATGTTACTGCATGATATTAAAGTCAGAAAAGCCAAAGAAAGCATGGGAAAAAAATGGTGCGCTGTTTCTTTCAGATGCAGCTGAAATTTATCTAAGCACAAATGCAACATTTTGAGCAGAATTATCCATTATTTTAGTGGATTTTCTATATTATCCTGATCTTCAGATTTGTGTATGTGACAGGGCGGAGGGCAGGGCCGGGCCGTGATGCTACACACCCTGCCCCTAATCAGGCTAATCAAGCCTCAGAGAGGGATAAAGGCCGACTAAAGACTATAGGTTTTCTAAGAGGACCAATGTGATGTTCACAGTTTAAGCAATGCCTTGATTTACTGATGCATAAACCATTAATGAAGAAATTCAGGAACACAGTTCTCAGCTTGTTGTGGATTTGTAGCCTATGTAAAGAATGTGGCATGCAGCTAACAAATTCTGTTCACTAAAATTAATAATCGCGATTACACCAAGCGAAATAATCAACATTTATGATTTTTGTCATAATCCAGCTGCCCTATGGTAAACAGTATAATTCTCTTTATGAGAGCCAAACCAACAGAGACCACCCATTTTATGAAGGTGCTAAACTTTTAAGAGGCAAGATAATTAATTTTGCATGAGGAGCCCGTATAATACGGCAAAGTTATGAGGTATAAAGATTTTAGCACACATCAAACCACCCGAATAATAACAAGAAATGGTGTCAGAACTATATCACATTCATTTCAAACAGTGAACCGCATTTTATCCTTTGATCACCCAATGCACCCCACAGAGCACCCTATCTCTGGCTGACATACACATTTAATTGGACAGCTCTATGTGTTCAGGTAAATGCTTTGCTTTCTGTTCTTGTTCTCTTATCAGAGCTGCTTTGTGTTAAAGAGATGATCAAATACTGCCATAAATTATCATAGTTTTCAAAACAGCACTTGCATGGGGCTTTTGTGTGCTACAAATGAGCCCCAACTTACTGAGCATGAGTGAAAATTTGCATATATTAAAACATATATCTTAAGGTTAAGTGTATAGCAGGTCACAGTGTCTTGTAGGTTTTTCACCATTTTAATCTTTACTAGATCATTTTAAATGGTTCTGCAGTGTGACAAAACATTTAGAAAAATATTCCATGTAGTCTCTCAATAGCTTATAAAATTGTTATGTACTATAAATAATTATAGTTTTTTTTTTTTATGTTTATAACAAAATAAAAAAAATATAGAATGTCACACCACAGGACACTGCTGCATCTACTTGAAAGTTCTTGAAATATCATGTCAGTTACCCAAAAACAATGATTGCACTTGGTTGAATTGGTTTTGCCTGCAGTACCTTTGTTGAAGAGAAGATATCCTTTCTTGACAATGTTTTTGTAAAAAGCATCTTTTGTTTTCCGTCGAATAGTGTTATAGATTTCTTTGCCATCGACCAAGTCGGAAAGGACTTGTTCTTGTTGCTAAAGAGTATAAAGAACACAGTGTTATGCTTACTATTGTGATGATCCTCAGCAATAACTGAGCTTATTATAATGATATCACTTTTATTTACCTGGACAGAGACAGGATCTTTCAGAGTGTAGCCCTCCACGATCTGCTCTTTCCGGTAATGTTCGATTATATCATCAACACTGTCAGGAAAAGCATTAAAATGAAAAACTATTAGAGATTATCTGTATATAAAGCTATGTGATTTTCATTACTGTTTGCAAAGCAGGTACTTTAATACAGGTACATCTGAATTAAATCAGTTCTACATCAAAATATATTACAGGGTTTATTCTCTTAAAAGCTTTTTAACATATCTGATATATTTTGCAGTGTGATCAGCAAAAAAAAAAAACGCCACAGGAAATCCAAATCACACATGTCATTAAAAAATGTTTTTTTGGAAATATGTTTTAGATTTCATCTTTTGTGGCAACAATATGTAACACTATAAATAATGTGCAGTAGTGTCTACAGCTGTGTCCGAATCCACTCATTTGTTCCCCATTTCATATTTGCAATATAGTGAATAGTGAACATGCACTCGAGGTTGCACAATGTTTTGATATTCCACCTGAAAGTGACTTGAATTTTACATTTGTTTCATTTATTTTGTTGTTGCAATCTACCTTTAGCAATCTGACAACAAAATAAATTAAACAAATGTAAAAATTCAATTCACTTTCAGGAGGAATATCAAAAAATTGTGCAATCTCGAGTTTAGCAGTCCAACATAAAATTAATATTGGACTATAAAATGGAGATTACCATTTAAGACAGGGCTATTTTTATTGCAGAATAATGCCCTGCAGTGCACACTTTGTTTCACCTTGTACATGTGTTTGTGTTTAAGAGAATATAATTTAATTAAATATTTTTATTGAAATATTTTTATTTTATGAAAGTTTTTTTATATTTATTTTGGGTTAATTAATCGTTATGTTAATCAAGAAATGATAAAAAATCTTTTGAATAATCTGCAAATTATCGTTAGATTAATCGATAAAAAAAATTCTCATTAGGTTATTTATAGATAAGTGCCACTTTCACAACTGTCACGTCTGAACAACGTTTTTACAAAGTGTGATGATAATTCATTATAAATGAACCACTGTTTTTTCATATTTGCGTTTTCATGCTTAAAACTGATTTGCCGAATGGTTTTAATGAGGTCAATAATTGGCCCCCCCCCCAAAAAAAAACAAAAACATATACACATATATACAAACATCCCTAAACTTTTCTCAATAGTCTACACTTCCAAGTTTAAGATGTAAACAAATACAAAGGAAGGCAAATGCATAATTTCAGGGCAGGAAACCAAGTGATGGTATATTTCAACCAGACCTCGGGGGAAGCTTCAGGCATTGTTACAGCACTTAAAAGTCCTACCTGTTATAGTACCGCCCTCCCATCATGTACTGGTTGTTTGGAGTGGGGCTGATCTTGAACCTTTGGATGTTTTCATTGGTGCGAAAGAAGAGCGAGTAGTCGCCCGGCGTGTTGTCTGACGGCCTGACCAGAAAGCAGCATACTTGGCCAACTGAAAAAGAAGAGAAAAAGGTGTGTTATAAGTCCTTTTAAGTGGATTTAAACTTACATTTAATAATAAAATGATCGACTAAGCTAAAATATTTGATTAACATTTGGAAAAGTTTATGATTCCAAGAGTCTGAGAGAGAGGTCAAACATGATACCTGATGGGTTTAATGCCATTTTAAATCTAATGTGTTGCTTAGAACATGTATAATTTGACTTAAAGGAATAGTTCACCCTAAAATTTATATTTTGTCATTATTTAACATGATATGGCTTTAGAAGACATTAGAAGACTAGATTCAGCACACAAGCGGAACGTCATGAGGGTAAGTAAATAATGACATAATTGTCACTTTTACGTGAAATATTGCTTAAATTATATAAGAATGATGTTACTTGTAACTGCTTATAAAATGGATTGCTGCAGAGCTACCAATTATGCTGCTATGGCCAATCGCCTTGAGTTTGGTTGTTTCACAGCAGTACATCATCTGACAGTGTTTTATTTTTATTTTTTTATCTGACTGCACAAACATGTAATTGCCAGCAGCTTAACATGCGATAGCTAGCAGTCACGCTGATGTACCTGTCATTAGCAAGTTGTACGCCTCTTGTTTGTTGATCTTCCCGTGGTACCAGCTAGGAAGATGGACAGAAGAGGAAAACAGGAAATGAGACAAATAAGCATGGAAAGGGGATCAGATCCCAGTTCACTCGTCACCGCATGAGAGATTTACCCATCTTTCCCAAAGCTTTCTGATCAGATCTACAGCCTGAGGCCAAATCTCATAAATGTATATCCACATTCATGTGCATAAGTGCAGTATTGGCACTTAGTCTGACAGGCATTGATTCTGCAATGGCACACTGAACAAATTAATTGTTTACAAACACCAGAGATATGCAAATACTAAACAAGGATGGCAGCTTTGAAAATTATTTTCTATGAACAACAATTTTTGTTGAATTCCAAGTGTCACTGAGCCGCACAGCGGTTGTCAACCAGAGCAGCTCCTGTCTGGAAGACCGCATTAAGACATTCTCAAGCGCTCTGCGGTCAACAGAGGTGGCAAAATCCCGTGAAATTAAATGCAAACAAATATAAACATTGATAGTGAACTCAAAGCGCTTCAGTTTCACTTTAAACTATCGTGTAATAGCAAATGTTTCTGGTCATAACGCTTTCATACAAACGGTGTTAATAATACGGAGCGTCACACTTACTCTTTCTGTGGAGTGACAAAATTTGTGAAATATTTATTGTATTTAATATTTATGTTTAAATAACATAATAATATATAATATAAACAATAAAAAATTATGTTAAAAATGTTAATAATTGTATTTAAACGCCTGACCCGAGGTACCAATCGTCAATCTGTGACGGCTGTGGGGAGGACGGAGGGTTCCAACTACACAGGAACTACACAGAGGCGGAAAGCCATCTTTTAAAAGACGTGTCCTGAAAAGGACTTTTAACACCTGCTGTGTTTTGTTCTTTTGTGAGTGAAAATGAAACTCTTTTAGAGAAATATAATCTTTTAGGAAGGAACAATCTTTCAGACAGAAGCATTGTTGAAGTGCCATTGGTAATGCACCGTAGATCACACAGCCGTGCTTTGCCAACAGAGTTGAGTGGAACAGTATTGAACTTCATCTTGCTGCTGCACAACCGCTCGGCTCCGAAGAAAAAATCTGACTGACAGACGCACGCCGATTCCATTTATACCCGTATGTCCGGGGGCGGGACATGCTAATTCTGTTTGCCAATTTCTCATTGGCCTTTTCTCAAGTTCAGAGGTACGCGAGGCTCTCAAGAAAGATCCCTTGTGTCACTACTTTCGACAAAACTTCGAGTGAGTGACAGAAATGGAAGTCAGCCTACAGCAATAGAAGAGCATTGAAAAATGATCTAGCAGGGCAAGAGAGAGGATGGAAAGCATATGTACCCCTGATATATAATAAAGTGTAGAGATAAGTGATATGAACAGATGAGGTTTCACTGTCAAAAAGCCATTGTGACACTGTAACACTGACACAAGTAATGCACACTAATGATTCAGCATCACACAACAGATATGTAAAAAAAAAAAAAAAAAAAAAATATATATATATATATATGTGTGTGTGTGTGTGTGTGTGTGTGTAAAAGACTTTGTCATTGTTCCATAATACAGTTTAATTACAAAACAAACAAACAAAAATAATAATAATAAAAAAATACATAAATAAATATAAATCCCCCACTGTCTGAATGTTTGACAAGTTCAATTAGTAATAGTTAAATGATTAGATAAATAATTGTTAAATCATTAGTTCAATAAAAAAAAATGGTTCTACACTTTTAAAGAATTACCGTAGCTCTTTATGCCAATTAATTTACATACAGTGAGGAAAATAAGTATTTGAACACCCTGCTATTTTGCCAGTTCTCCCACTTAGAAATCATGGAGGGTCTGAAATTGTCATCGTGAGGTGCATGTCCACTGTGAGAGACATAATCTAAAAAAAAATCCAGAAATCACAATGTATGATTTTTTAACTATTTATTTGTATGATACAGCTGCAAATAAGTATTTGAACACCTGAGAAAATCAGTGTTAATATTTGGTACAGTAGCCTTTGTTTGCAATTACAGAGGTCAAACGTTTCCTGTAGTTTTTCACCAGGTTTGCACACACTGCAGGAGAGATTTTGAGTTTGAGCTCCCTCCAAAGATTCTCTATTGGGTTTAGGTCTGGAGACTGGCTAGGCCACGCCAGAACCTTGATATGCTTCTTACAGAGCCACTCCTTGGTTATCCTGGCTGTGTGCTTCGGGTCATTGTCATGTTGGAAGACCCAGCCTCGACCCATCTTCAATGCTCTAACTGAGGGAAGGAGGTTGTTCCCCAAAATCTCGCAATACATGGCCCCGGTCATCCTCTCCTTAATACAGTGCAGTCAGCCCTGTCCCATGTGCAGAAAAACACCCCCAAAGCATGATGCTACCACCCCCATGCTTCACAGTAGGGATGGTGTTCTTGGGATGGTACTCATCATTCTTCTTCCTCCAAACACGGTTAGTGGAATTATGACCAAAAAGTTCTATTTTGGTCTCATCTGACCACATGACTTTGTCCCATGACTCCTCTGGATCATCCAAATGGTCATTGGCAAACTTAAGACGGGCCTTGACATGTGCTGGTTTAAGCAGGGGAACCTTCCGTGCCATGCATGATTTCAAACCATGACGTCTTAGTGTATTACCAACAGTAACCTTGGAAACGGTGGTCCCAGCTCTTTTCAGGTCATTGACCAGCTCCTCCCCTGTAGTTCTGGGCTGATTTCTCACCTTTCTTAGGATCATTGAGACCACACGAGGTGAGATCTTGCATGGAGCCCCAGTCCGAGGGAGATTGACAGTCATGTTTAGCTTCTTCCATTTTCTAATGATTGCTCCAACAGTGGACCTTTTTTCACCAAGCTGCTTGGCAATTTCCCGTAGCCCTTTCCAGCCTTGTGGAGGTGTACAATTTTGTCTCTAGTGTCTTTGGACAGCTCTTTGGTCTTGGTCATGTTAGTAGTTGGATTCTTACTGATTGTATGGGGTGGACAGGTGTCTTTATGCACCTAATGACCTCAAATAGGTGCATCTAATTTAGGATAATAAATGGAGTGGAGGTGGACATTTTAAAGGCAGACTAACAGGTCTTTGAGGGTCAGAATTCTAGCTGATAGACAGGTGTTCAAATACTTATTTGCAGCTGTATCATACAAATAGTTAAAAAATCATACATTGTGATTTCTGGATTTTTTTTTTTAGATTATGTCTCTCACAGTGGACATGCACCTACGATGACAATTTTAGACCCCTCCATGTTTTCTAAGTGGGAGAACTTGCAAAATAGCAGGGTGTTCAAATACTTATTTTCCTCACTGTATGTCAATTTTAGGTCTTGTGTAATTAATGACATCACGTGATTTAGCTACTTTTAGCGACATTTCAGATTATTTGGTGACTTCCCATGAGAAATAGTTGCCGAATCTACAGAGCTCTAATTAACATTCTGACAACTTTGAGGAAGGCAAAATGTGAATGAATCCAGCATTTTCACAGATATTCAAGCTGCTACTGGTCAGAGACTACACTGGTAATAAATAACTATAATAATAAGATAATACATTCACATCGTTATTTTCAATGTCTGTTTGGTCAGCTCAGCATTATTCCAAGTAAAGCAGCATGTGTGTGGAGAAAATCATTGGCAGCCAGCTCCCCTCTCTCAAACACATGTGCAGCTCCAGAATGAGAAGCAGGGCCGGTGTTGGGTTGAAGTCTGTTCCCCCTATGTTTCCCCGGTTAGTATTCCCCTTAATGCTGTTAAACATTAAACATAGGGGAAATAGTCTGTTCCCCCCATGTTTAATTTTTAACTGTGCTGCCAAAGTCTGTTCCCCCTATGTTAGTGTAGAAGTCTGTTTCCCCCATGTTTCATGGCAATACGGGGAACACTAACCAGGGAAACATAGAATATTGTGTAGAAGACTGTTCCCCCTATGTTTCCCCTTTGTCGAAGTCTGTTCTCCATATGTTTAATGGCGCTATTGTAGACATCGCCACAACACAGAGAAAATCTGTCTGATCGCTCGCACCATGAATAAGAATATGAAGTATATAAAATAAGATATGGTTGGGAAGTTGGGAAAAGATGATAAATAATTTCTGTGTACTTTATATTGTGGCTCATTGGAAAACAGACCATACAGAAGAGGTAAGAAATTGTATTCAAGGCAAATGTATACTTTACCCTGCAGTGACATAGTTTCCAGTTCATGTGAAAAAGGCTAATATGGAAAAGCCAATTGCTACGTGATTCAAAGTGATTATTAAACAGCAAAAGACAGCTATTTAATTGAATTAATATGTAGTCTATATGTGCCTCACACTGAAAAGTTAATTAGCATTCTGCTCGCTGTCATCTACTACAAACAAAGTGGGCAATGGTCATAATGGTGCTTTCCGTGCATAAGTCAAGTATCTTTAAAAGGTACTTTGAATCTTCATGTCATTGCAACACCGGCTCTACATATTCACAAGCACTCACATTTGAAGCATGCAGCACATGCAAACTTTTTATTTATCTCATTAAATTGCAGCCTTTGCAGTTTAATAATCACACTGACATAATGTGACTTTAATATGTGTGCCAAAAACGTACAGAATGACACTCAAACATCAGGTGGTACCGGTTTTTGGAATCAGAGCATTTTTACAAGCACTAGCACAAGTACATAAGTGCAGTATTGGACCCCTAAAAAGTACAAAGCCTTAAAAACATCTGAGCTACAAAGACAGTAGTTAATCTTAAAATAACATTTCTAAATAAAATATAAATAAAATAAAACAAAAATGTTCACAAATAGTACAATGTTCATTTTATAAAGCAAACGGTTGTACTCTTCCACATTTGCAGCTACAAATGGTAATACTATGATTTTTAAGAACAATAGAGTATTACAAATCTTCACTTACATTTTCCCCTCATGGGGATCCTCTTCACGACCCTGAGAATAAAGTTAAAGCCATTAATCAAAGTGCAACACCATAAGGAAACAGTCAAGTGTCTTTTGAAAGGAACTCATACCGGACAACACCTCAGATTATAACCAAAAAAAAAAAAAAAAAAACGTACCACCTCCTCCACAAGATCATCCACTATAAGGCCTTGTTCTTCTGTCCGAACATTGGTAACCCACATCCAGCCGTCCTCCAGTTCATTGTGAACAATAAACATGTCTCCTTTGAGAAAACTTGAGACATACACAATAAATTATAAATTTAGACACAGAAGAGATCATTAAATATAGATGAAACAAATAAGAAATATTCAAAAAGACTAGGTATGGCCCTAGTGAGAAGTAATACATTGATATTTGGAAATTGCTTCTTCAAAATAATAAGGCCTAAAATGCCCTCAATGTGGTTTGCATAGGACACAATTTGTGGGAGTGGAAATTGGTCTGTTATACAAATGTAACCTTTTAAACTCTGAAGGTGTTTTTAAAGATTTCTTGTTCCAGTGGCATACCCAAAATTAGTCTTATAACATGACAACCCCCCACCCCCACACAAAAAAAAACAAGGTGGGTATCACTGTAAAGAAAACTTAAAAAAAAAAAAAAAAAAAAGAAATGATGATATACTGTAGACATTCTTAGACTCTAAAAATTATTTGAATTTTTTCCAAGATTTTAGTTTTTTTCATATTTGACAAAACATATCTCTGGGTATAAATAAGGTGGCTCCAAAAACTGCTTTTGTTTTGTTCCCAGTCATGTTAACTGTATCTGTTAAATTTTTTGTTTTTGATACAACAAACCAATCTAAAATTATAGCATTACAAAACTAATTTATCATTGTGTCCAAAAATGTCTCCATGTGTCCAAAAGCCTCTCCAAAACAAATAAAACATACTAATTGTACATAAGAACTAATAACACATCCAAACACAACAATGACTAAAGGTTTGCATAGCATGCAGACACAATTTTAGTAATGGTATTTTATGTTCCGTTTATTTTTTGTGAATAAGCGAAAATGCGGCATATACGCAACACCAACATAATTGTCAAAGACATATATTTAGCTGTTACTAATATTTGTGCATGTGAGTAAAATAAATAGACTGGTTGTATTCTACTCTTTGAGAGCTTTCAAACAAAATGATCAAAACAGAACTCTTCTGCTTTGTCTGCAAATTTCAAAGCTTTTGTTCAGTTTTGGTCATAATGCCCGCATGCATTCTAAGCTTCCAAACAATACCTATTTTGTAGAGGTCGACTGGTATATTGTTTTAACAATTTCTGGAACTATAGGTTATCGTCAAAAATTCCCACCGATAATTTTCTCCCGTTGTGTCCGGTGCTGGAGCGCTGGGAAGGGCACGCTGTCATTATACAGTATGAGAGCGGCCTCTAGAGGCGAAATAAAAACTATCACTGATGCCTGTTATGGTTGTTTTGACACATTGAATGCAGCAGAACACTGCACGGAGCTGAACAATGCAGATTTAAAACAACTAAAAGGAATGTATACAATACATGTTGTCATATCATTATAAAGTAATTAATTTCTTGAATAGATGCTGCATTAATAGAGAACAGCAGTATGTTTGCAGATCAGGCTGAGAGGACGCTAACATTAAAGCTATCATCAAGCGGTTAGAACAATGTGACAAAACAAACGTAAGTCCTACCCAAATGTATAAATAAAATGTATTACCTTCTATTTGCATTAGTTTATATCCAGTCACATTTATGCTTTAGCCAGCTAAGTTGTATATTTAAAGGCAGTGAGAGATTTGAGAAAAATATCTTCATGCAGTCAAGAGAAATGTATAAACAAATCAGAAACGCATCTGATTTTAATTCGTTTTTTATCCTCACATTACATATTTTTGTCATTTTTATTAGATAATCATCAAGTGATTGGTGTGTGTGTGTGTGTGTGTGTGAGAGACGAGTTTCTCACAGAGAATTTAAATGAGTGTGACAGCGCAAAATACAAACATAAAACATCACTGAATCTAATAGAAGTGGTAAAAAAAAGCATAAGACACTGCAATTCATTTATTTGTTTGCCCTAGTTTCACATTAAAGACCCCATCACCAGAAGTGAAGTGATTGTTGTCTTGGTTTTAGGGTCATAAAGAGCATTTACCTCATGCTTTTCATGAGAAGAGAAACCCTAAGGCATGTAAAATAGTGTAAAATGTAAAATACAGCATGTAAAATGCTCCGAAAGTACTGTTTGTTGTTAGTTGATGTTAATTTCAACATTTATTGAATACATTTTTACAATTATTAAGTTATATCTCTTAACATTAGTTAATGCATTTACCTTAGTGTAAAGTGTAATTCATATATTAATATTTATATATTTATTTTTGTAATAAAGTAGAGCATTGTTTTACTTTAATTGTTGTTTTTTCATTCAGTATCAATTTTAAAAACTATCGGCCATTTAATCGGTTATCGGCTTGTCTTCCCAACTTCCTATATTCAAAATCCTATATTGGTAGGCCTGTAGTTAATAATATAATGATTTTTTCCTATATATACTATAATACTATTTCCTGACTAGATGTGGAAAAATGGCTTTTTATTTTTGTTTTGTAGCATTCTAAAATTCTATTACATTTGTAAAAGTTTAATGTAAATGTCACTCTCTCAACACTCAAGTTACCCTCACATGAAAAACACATTCAGGCTAAACATTTAGCACAGTGTTCATCTAAAACATGAGCTAAAATGAGGTACCTGATCTCGTCAGTTTCTGGCACTTTGGTGTATGGAAGAATGGCCCTCACTCGTCTTCTGTCCTCCACTGGCTGGAAAGAGAATGAGAGGTTACAGCAACATTGAAAACACAGAGACTATATAGAGAAATTCTGCATAATACAGCTATAATGGTCAGAACTGAACAAAGATTGACAAAATGTAATGCTGCACATGGCTAATTCCATATAAACAACTTAAAAAAACAAAAACAAGGAACAAGCAAATTAACAAGCACTGGGATGTGCAAAACTACATATTACAGTTTTATATTGATTCGACACAAAATCAACAAATTGGTGGTCTGACACATTTCTTAGTGATATATGGTATGGCGTCATTTTTATATCACCAGAACTTGAATTTGAAAAAGCCTTTGAATTCATGATCTTGAATTATGGGTGTAATTTGATGTTATCAAACATTTTTGCTAGTAATTTTAAATATAATTTTTTTTGTATATTTAAATATTTAGCATGAACTCACCTAAAAAAAAGCTCAGGTTTTGAAATTCCAGTTTTTATTATTCAAGTGGTGGATTTCAGGTCATGAAATTTATGTCTCAAAATTCAGGTTGATGAATACGGGTTGAGAAATTCTGGTGGCAAAATTTGAGGATGATATCCGGGAATGCAAGGAAGAGCAAACGAGCGTCAATGTAATCCATCATTCACTTGGACAATCGTAAAATGACGGAAACAGCTCAAAAGTAATTTTAAACAACTGTGACAATAACATTGTGAAAACACAAAAACGTATACTTTAGGGATACTTTTTATAATGTTTCATTAATGTGTTTTGAAGAAAAGATCAACTTAATCAGTAAATTGGATCCTTCACCTAAAGTTTCATCAAGAACCTAATTTCATAATCATATGGGAAAATTACATTTACCAGTGGAAACGATTAATCACTCTACCTCATTTTAACTGCAAGTCTGAGAAGGAAAACAAAAAACTAGTCGAGAAGTATTAAATAAAGATATATCTATCGTCTGTGATATCAAAAAAGTGCATATCATATCATATCATACATACACACACACACACACACACACACACACACACACATATATATTATGGTTGCAACGGTATGAGATTTTCAAGGTACAATAACGATCTCAGAAAATATCACGGTTTCACAATATACAGAATTACACAATCATTATTATCTGTTACAATGGCACTTAAAAGAGTGAAAACAGAAGGTTTTGTTTTTTTTGGTTGAACAAATGGTTTATTATAACTGAAACTTGAAGCCATTTTTACAAGTATGTGTAAAAAAAGTCTCCCTTTTCAAACTAAATAAAATAAATAGAATAAGAAAGCTATCAGAATTATAATAATAAACCAAATTATAAACATGATAAAAAATAGCATGTAACTATAACATGTTATATAACTAAAGCATGTTAGTTTACATGTTAAATTAAATACTAAATGAAAAATAACATAAGCTGTGTGAGCTTTTAAAATAATGTCCTTTGATTATTAATAACAAACATAAACTGCTCCTGTCTGTAGCTTTAACTCAGTGCTTCTTAACTGGTTTTGCTTCAGGACAGATTTTACATTGGAAATCAAGTGACGACACACCACAGTAAAAACATAACCTGTATTTAATGTATCCTGGGACCCATTTCCTTTTATGTTGCATAGTTTTGTTCATGGTTTTCAAGTGCAAGGGCATGCATCAAGTGACATTTTTGTTGTTGATGTCAACCACAAAACCGACAGGAAGTTTTCTCTCCCCCTTTTAAAAATGTAAGAGCATATTAATTTATATGAGCCCATTATTATCCTGTTTGTTTCTAATATCATTCAAACAGAACATACATATTACACAGGAGGAAAGGCTCCTCATTACCATGATTAGGTCAGTGTGCTAGTCTTAAATAATAGTAATAATAATAAAACATTATAGTATTTTTGAAAAAATAAATACTATCTTGAAACTTTAACTACAACTGCCACTGTTGATATAAAATGAGGTCTAATAGATTCTACCTTTAGATTATTTCATATGAAACTTAAAAAAAATATATATATATTTTGACAAAATGTTAAAGGTGATGTATAATAAAAAAAAATATATTAGCGCATAGCACAGTGTTGCTCTTTTCCTCCTTAGTGCTGTTTGGCATATCGGGTCTACCTACGGTTTGAGAGGGTCAACTTGACTTCCTCCATAATACTTTAAGAAAAGTCTCACTAGAATTGAAATTGGTCACATCTGTTTTGATCTGCCCTCCGCAATATTGAGGGAATCCCGGTTCCCTTGTTGCACGTACCAGCCAGACAGAAGAGCAGATCATGATCGCGAGCTGGCTCCGTTACTCTTGTGCAAAAGTGCAGATGAGAAGCCTTTAGCTGATTGCGAGATTATCATTAAATCTGCCTCAGCAGTCCTAAATAGGCTATCACTTGGGCGGCCACCAAAATATCTTCAGTGGGAGAACCATGGCATTGTTCTTTCCCTGCTGTATGTGACCCAGTCCAAATAGACCTACCAGTTGAGAAACACAGTTTTAACTCACACAAACACACTTAAGTAAGATCCCCTCGCCTCGCATCTCTGACATTTTCTTCACTGCATGTGTAAGTGTGGCTCAAGTTGACGAGTCTGACAGGCAGTCGAGTAGGAAAGGAGATGCGCACGTGAGATTCTCCGTCCAGTTGCAGTTTTTTCCCCACAATACTGTAGATATGCAAATGTACACGGTATGAAAACCATACATTTTCATACCGTGGTATACCGTGAAACAGTATACCACTGCAACCCTAATATATATATATATATATATATATATATATATATATATATATATATATATATATAAATAATTTCTCTGCCTTCAGAGAATAAGTGTGTTTAATCATTACATCCAAGGTAATATGAATCGGGTATATAGCTACCTCTTGTTGTTACTTTAAATAAGTGAAATAATACAGACCTATGTCTGTCTGAAACAACAGCCGCCTTTACCTGTTTTGTAAATGTGTTGCATGTCTTAGCTGTTTGATAATATCTATTAGATTTATTATAATTATATTTCACTTTCTCATGCACATTTGTACTAGTGCTGAATGAAAATATAGTGATCTATTAATGTACAACACACATTCTGTTCCTAACTGTTTACATTACCAGTCTGGATTCCTTTAGTTAGCATGCCATCTTGCTTTTTAATATTTTTATAAAAATGCTGGATAGTCTAACCTTAAATGTATTACATTTGTAGTGCATTTGTCAGTGTCTTATGTATTACGTTTATTTTCAGGCAGATCAAATTACTTTCATAATACAAATCTGGGCTCCATCTATATACTTGAGAGAAATGTTCTGTAGTATGTGCATTTGCATTGAACTCCTTCCTAAAATTAGACTCGTGATCATTACACGAGTCATTTATGCTTAAATGTCAGTCTTTTTCTTCCTCACATTTTCTTTTAAGTATTAACAATCCCACACACATGAAAACATAATAGCCTTTAATAGGCCTTTAACGTGTTCTTTGTAATTTCCTGTAGCTATTATTAATCAGGTATTATTCTATTAATTTCCTAAACACTCAATTCGTGCGTTTACCAAAAGAATTATAATTCACGGTAATGCATGAGCATATTGACCTGTTAGATCGCTGTATGATTAGGGATGCAGCGACACCACTGTTTCTCTTCCGATCCCGATATCGGAAATCTCAGCATCGGCAGATACCAATCCCAAACCGATAACAGTGTTGATTTTTTTGCATAATCAGTTTATTATATATAGTTACATTATTGTGTGGAACTAATTGGGAGTACTCTTTAATATGTAAAGAAACACAAACCTCTAACTACACATTATAGCTTATTAAGAAACTCTTTATTAATAACTAGTATACTGGATAATGTAGCAGCAAAATTAAAAGTAATTCCAGTCTTCAGTACAAAAGAAAACAAACACTGTTTTATTTTTGCCATTTTTTTTTTTTTTTTTCAAAAAATGTTTCAACTTGCATCTGGACTTTAAAGGATTTGGGTCTCTTTTTTTTTTTTCAATTTAGTTGTAAGATATCAGTTCACTTTTCATTCACACGTTTTTGGAACCCATTCTACTTATACAACAATATTGTTATAAATTGTAATTAAATACAAATGATGACAATAATAATAATAATAATAATAAATTATTAAAATTATTATTATTATTGAGTTTTAATTTTAAACACAACAGTAATATATTTAAGTCATGCACCTTTTAAACCCTCACGCTTTTATTTTGCCATTCTGAACTCTCCAGGAAGTCCTATATGTGTCTGTTTGTAGGCAAGTTCACAGTAGTTTAATTCGCTTATTCAAATTCTGGTAAAATGCAACCTCAGATGCCGTTCTAAATGCATATTATAACTGAACCGAACTATTGAGCATCTACATCTGAGATGTTGTTCGTGAGAAACGCTCAAATATTGCTCATCACGTGAAGGCTACAAATAGCCATCACCAGCCTGTGAGTGAGTTTGTGTCAACAGAGCAGCACCATTCACTAACGTGCTGGCAATGCACATACTATATATTTACTCATTAAACACAGCCTTTTGTGATTCACGGAGCTATCACACGTCTTCAAGTGTTTTTAAATAAAATGCACGAGTCATATGAACTGCTTTAATGGTGCTTTTATATCATTTTTTAAGCTTGACAGTAACGAACATGACTAACACACAGTATCGGATTTGGATCGGGCTCGTCGGACCGCTACCCGATCCATCTAAAATCTTGGATCGGATCGGTGCTTCCCTATGTATGATCACACTGACTTTGTGACCAAAATTCCATTTACTCTCAGACAGTGTGCTGCAATGTGGGATGCGACAAATAGCCAGCACATTTTTTGTTTGTATTTATTAAGTCTTGAAAGCATTACTGCTCTTTACCAGAGCCAAATTGTATTTATTTTTTTATTGAAGTTTTATCTTTCAAATGACACGGCTTAATTTCACAGAAGTCAAGCAGTGATGAAGGGGGACAACAGAGGTATAACACTTGTATGTTTCTGCTTTATTTGACATTTCAGTTATCTGTGCACTTGTCAAATACAGTATATATGTTTATATGTTAATTCATGTAGACTATAGAATTTCAGAACACCCAGAATATGGTATGTCATGATTGTAACACATAATAATAATAATAATAATAATAATAATAATAAAAAAGCACTATAATGTAAATTTACAGTATATTTTGTATGTGTATATACTAATGTTGGTCAATGAACAACACATAAGTTCACTCTGCCAGACTACAATGTAAACATTAGTCATAAATACGGTCTCGGTTGCTTTCGCTTTTCGTGTTCTTCATAATTTAAAAGCAGCTCTTACATTCATTCACAGTTTTGTATTTTAATCAGGCAACAAAACAACACAAAAACATTTGAAACTTCTGAATGAGAGATGTTTACGATGATGAACTGCTGAGATTGGCAGGTATGGATCAACTGGGGATTGTGTTATCTGGTCTTGTATGCATGCACATGAATAATTTGAATTGCCTTTTCAGCAGATTCGTTCAATGTGAATTGCCAAGGAGCAAAGAAAAAAACGTTTTGCACATTATTAAACATATATATATATATATAAAATATAAATATACACACACATATATATATACACACACACACACATATACATATACACATATACATATATATAAAAATACACTAGGGTTATAACAGTTCTTGGTAAAATATAAACTGTAAGGTTCGCCACCCACGGTTTTGCATTGGCAAAGCGGTTCACCACAGGTTTAATAACGCATCGAGAGCACAAGATTTGGTGATGAAAACAAAATCGGCAAATAGACACACACAGTTTCAACCACCGCTAACGCGCCTGAGTGGATCTGTAAACGGATACACACCACCTGTGTTTCATGTGGGTCAAATTGATGAAATCACTGTTCTGTAATCGTTGTGTGTAGTTCAAAATGGCAAGCGCCAAGCGGAGAAAACAAGCTGCTGATACAGAAGCCCCCTGCATTATTCAAGTATCCTGTCTGGGAAAATTTTCTTTTTGCAGTCAATTACAACAGAGGTGGTCAAAAAGTTTACAAAACAGGCACTGTCTGCAGACATCAAGTGCCATATACTGGTAATACATCCATATATGATTAAGCATGTACACTGATATCACCCAGAAAAAGCCGCAGGTGAGCCGAAACTGCACACACTCCCTTCCGTTTTCAAGCAGGCACTTAATGTTAATTCAGACATACATAAAACAATAACTGAAACACTTGCAGTTTTCATTGCCATAAAGTTAGATGAAGATGTGGGATTTCAGCGTATGATTAAAACACTCAAGCCATGACATCCCGGACCCTTCTTGTATCGATATTAATAGCAAGGTTCCTTCTATAATGATGTACAGCTTCTGAATGTTGAATATCTGTTGAGTTTGAGTTTATAGTTCAGGTCCCTAAAGATAATTAACCATGGCTTTACTAGTAATACTGAAGTAACCATGACTGCTGTCACCAGGGTTTTCTTAGCAGGAATCATGGTTTTAATACAATTAAGCATGGTTTTACAACAGTAATACTGTTGTTTCCATATAGTAAACATTGTTTTACTATATATAATAACCATGATATACCGAACTGATACTGTAACCCTAAAACCGTGATACAAAATGAACCATGAGAAATTTGAAATGTTACACCCCTAATATATATATATATATATATTTACAGCTATATATGAATAATATACTAATAAATATATATATATATATATATATATATATATATATATATATATATATATATATATATATATATATATATATATTAATTCATTCATTGAGCTGTTTCCATCACTTTGTGACTCTCATCATCGACTCTAGTTTGCTCTTCCTTGCAATCCAGGATGTCTTCCTCGAATTTTGCCAAGTGAATTTCTCAACACGTATTCAACAACCTGAATATTGAGACATCAGTTTCACGACCTGAAATCCACCACTTGAATTATAAAAACGTCAAATTCATTTAGGTGAATTAACACAAACATGTTTCAAATATTTCAAATTAACAGCAACAGTTTGATAACATCTAATTACACCTATAATTCAAGATCATGAATTCGGACACTTTTTCAAATTCAAAAATGGCGCCACACATATGGACACTAAGTGCAGCCCTACAATAAGGTAACTGACAGGTATTCAACAAATAAATAGCTGATCAGATATAACTACAATTGCAGAAAATCATCGGTTATGCATAATAATGGAAACTTTGCTCATAAAAATCTATTAGAAGTTCAACAGTAATATTACTGTTGATGGAGGCAAATTTTGTACAAATGGAGTACTTTGATGGTCGATATCCTGACCCATCCCTATTATAGTTTTTCAAACTGTGACAAAGTGTTTTTCTAAAAGTTATAAGTTTTGATTTTTGAACATAAGAGTTGTAATCGTACCTCTGGGGGAGCCACCGGAGACAACAGTTTTTCACCTTTCAGTAGGCAAGACACATAGCTGTAGTAACCAATGAGGTCTGACAGGGATGAGAATCGTCGCCCACCGATATAGTAATCTCCACACATCGCGATGATCCTGAACATGCACAAGAAGAACATGTTTTTCCTTACTACTTGCAATTTACAAGACAAGGCCCAAATTAATCAGACTGACATTTACAGTGATTAAGTATTGTGTGGGTCATTCCAAATACATTTAACTAAAAAGGGGGGGACAGATTCTCAATGTACCATATCAGGGTTGCTGCAGAGGTTTCAAAATCTAATGTAAGACTTTTTCAAGACCTGAACAAATAAAATTAATACCATATCCCCATTCCAAAACAAACCAACACAATCTCAAAATAAATCAAGTATCACAGACTTTTACTTAAACAGGCAGCGGCACACATTCAATATGACCTTGCATGACAACATTGTTTATCAGTAAAAAAGGGTAGGATATATGCACGTTTACAATACATGTTAAAACATGTATATATATATATATATATATATATATATATATATATATATATTTTTTTTTGTATTTTTCTTTTATATATGTATTTAATTTTTAAAATTGGAAGTAAATGAAATGTTCTTAAGTCTTTCAAAATACCAATAACCAGGGGGGGATAAGACAAAAATATTTTATTTATAATGCAGAAGCTTAAAAGCTGAAATACACTGGGACTCTTATTTTGAAATGTTTGCACTTCACTGCTTCCTGCTGCTCACTCAAACAGATAAGGAAAATAAAATGTGCACTCCTACAATAATCGATAACATATTACAATATAAACAATTGAAAGTAACCATTGTCATATTTTATCAACACTCTATCATCATCATCATCAACAGCTGATCATTAGTGATCGCTTGTCATACATTTCCAATATGGCTTAAAGATTGTAAACTGCTCTGCAACAGCTAGAAACACTCACAAGCCCCCGTGTGCTTGGAGAAAAATACAACAGTGCAGCATTTTCACTCTGAAGGACACAGCGCATGCATTAACTTCATTAAATAATATTCTTTTGATGTTTGATAATCACATTAGGTCATATCATGATTCCTGTCTTTCCGCCTCCAAATTTAAGACCTCTTTAAATGATAATTAAGACTTTTGTTGTATCATTCAAGATATGAAAGACTTTTTATGACCTTATATTTTGGGAAAATGAATTGAAGACATTTTAAGGATCCGTGGGAACCCTGCATATAGACAAGCAGGTTTTAAATCAGTCCTTGTCTGTTCAAAACTGGTAAGTTAGGGGTTTGATCAACTCCTCAACCCCAAGTATGAGTGATAAAAGTTTTGCTTACAACTGTGATAGTGATGCTTGACTTAGCAAGGACCACATTACAATTGTTATAAAGACTACTGTGAAACAACGGTCACTTTGAGGGCATACACATTTTAACAGAATGTAATGTGGTTCCCTGTCCTTCAGTGAATTCTGCCCAAGAGGTTTGGACAGTCCAGTCAGCACTGCTCACCTGAAGTGATTGACCACGTTGGTCATGCTGAGGAAGGACAACACGAAGGAGCCAGGCCGCCGGTCGCTTTCCCTGATGAGGTAGCTGCCCGGTGTCCGAGCCTGACGCAATCGCTCTTCTGCAATGGTTCTGTCCAACTTTCCATGGTACCATCTGAAAGAAACACAGATTCAGGAAGTTAGTCAGCAATACTTACTCTAGTTGGTCAATCAGCATTGATTTAGTGACTCTGAATGTTGCAAAATTCTGAGTTCTTCTTTTTTTTTTTTTATGCCTCTTTTTGGAATGCTGACATAATCAAGCCTAAGTTTAGTTCATCTCATTCCAAAATGGTCTACAGATTTGAGAAATAGCTTTGCTATAATGCAGTAATTCAGTTTAAACCTACAAAGAGAGACCTGCAGAGATTGAACAGGATATTCTTGGAGAGATTTAAGAAAATAAATGATTGCAAGTCGGACAAATAAGACAATTAATAATGTTTTCTCATGACAAAAACTCATCCAGATGTATTGAAAGTGAAATGTTGCTCTAAAAAGGTGCCTCAGCACAGCAAGAAATCTTAAAAAGCTTTTGCTGCGGAGCCTCAGCCATTAAAAACATGCAGCTCTCTAAATTAAACAGTAGCTTTTCTAACACTGGTTAATTTTTTTCAGAGGCTTTTGGTCCCTGTGGAGAGACAAAAATTAAGACTTAAGTGTTTTGCAACAGGGGTTCAAGGCAGGAGGCAAGAGAGATTAGAAGGAAGAGAAAGACAAAGAGAGATAAAGTTGAGATTCAAGAAATATGGAAGTATATAAGTGTCAAAAGTCTTACCCAAAAGTGTGAATAGCACTAATTAAAAAAAAACTAAACACAAAAACAACAACAACAACACTGTATTAACAGCACTTGCATTTTGGGAGGCAGCAATTTAACATTGAATATTTACAGTATGCGGTCAAAACTACAATTAACAACATTTTGCACAATTTCAACTTCCAATATTCCCAATTCCAATCAGTCAAAAATGCTCACAAATCAGTCTCAAACTCATGAGTTTTAGTTTTGAATCGATCTAACAACTCAATGAATTGGCTGGTCACATTTTCTTCAAACTGCAAGTACTTAAGCCATGTCTGACTTCAAATGAATTGATGAAATAAAAGTAGGGCTGGGTGATAAAAGGGTCTCGATATAGATGATAAGCTTTTGACTAATTTACGATATTTAACCTATGTTCTAAAAACGCAAGTAGTTCAGTTTTCTCAGTGTGGCACTCAACTTCCATAGGGATGAATTGAAAATCCACACTTTGCTCAACGCGCCAGATGAAATGTAGGGTCAGACTGTTTGAAGTCACTAACGTTAGCTGCCTTGCTAATGATTAGGTATTGCTGGTCACCGCAAACCGGGTCTTCATGATCACGACTGTGTGCTCTCATCATCTCTAGTAAGCAGTACGACAAAACAACAGTGCGGTGTACACCAGCTCGGATCTTTCTGCACTGTATTCTTGAATATTTTTCTTAAGCACTGAACATGCTTCATTTATGCCCTGTCCCGCTCTGCACACACTGCCTCGTTTCCCCACATGCGAGTAAACATGAGGCTCCGCATAAATTAGCGTAGTTCCAAAGAACTTTAGACCAGAAGGAATTTTCCTTCTAAATGTATAGCTTTAATAATCAGTCTGTTACAAGCCTATAATAATAAACAAATAGATTTCTGTTCTAATTTTGTGAAATTAATCAAATTCCACCATCTCTGCCATGGATGACAAGGAAAAACAAGAAAACTACAAGTTGGTAGCCTACTAAATTTTCTCTCAGGGGATACCCCTGAACCCCCAAACAGAATCATTCCTCGGTCACAAGGACTTCTAAGCCCCATACATGGGTGTCTGAATGTAAAGAAATATATTATTTGAATGTAAAAATATTCAAACAATAACTGGACTGCTGTCACTGCTGTATGAAAACAAACAGATGATCTTTTAAAGTTCATAACCAACTGCACTCGATTGACAAACTCTATAAAATATTTTCATAATTTGGAAGAAAATTCCTCAGCCTCAGGGACTAAAAACGTTTTCATTTCAGTTTGTTCTGAGCAAAAACTGTATTTTTTAAATCCGGTTCAGAAGTTCTGCAGCCTCCTTTCCAAAAGGTTGCTGGTTAGAACAAAATAAACTAATGGTTAAAAACATAATTTTAAAATTGACAGTACTCTGTGCTAAGGGGTGGGTGAAATACCATTTGCAGCGTTGTTAGATCTCACAAGAGAAACAAGCAACATGGTCTGGAAAAACAAGCCCAAAATAAATAACTTCTTTCACCAAAATAAGCTAAAATAAGCATTGTTCCCCCTGTGTGGTGGATTTATTGACAGAAATCATAACAAGCAGTTAATTAACATTAAGTATAATTTGAGTCAATACCTGGCAACAATAAATAAGCGAAGACTTGGAAACAACTGAGAAATGTACTTTTTACCTCTAATAATGTTTTCCTTGTATCTGGATTATTCATGCATGAACAGTATATGTAGTAATTATACATAGTTGTTAAAAAGGTCTTCATTCAGAGAATGTGACATCCACTATGGGCAATTAGGCAAAGAAATGTGTGATGTAGTAGTTTCCTTCAGGATCAAAGCACATTTCAAAGTTACGTTGTGTAATTACAAAAATGTAATTTCTTTAGAGACTATGTTGACTGTTTAGGATTACATTTTTTTTTTTTTCTTAAAACAGTCTTGTTTTTTTAATGTATATGGGGAGCAATAACCATCCCTAGACCTCTGTAGAAAAGAGAAACTCAGATGAATCAAATTCTGAAGAAACATAATGGAGTGAAAGCCATTAACATTTCTCATGGACTATTTCTTGGTATACAAGTCATGGGTCTTCAAAAAAGGTGAGGCCTCAAACCCTAAACATGGGGTAAACGTCATGTTTATTTATTTCAACAGTGGTTTGAATATTTCAACAATAAACAATAAATATTAGAAACAATATGTAGGCCAACTAAATCATTTTTCAATAGAATATTTAGCACTTAATATAACAAACATCTTGCCTATGCCATCCAACATCTGAAAAACTCTTCTTAATAAGTTCTGCACTTTATTTGGACTATCTGTCCACATAGTTAATTCACTCAAATGAGCAGAGCAGGTCAATTAGCACTTCACATATGGGCAAAAAGGCACAGCCTTCAAAATCAGTCTAGATCAATCTACAAATGTAGCTTTTCAGAGAATTCAGCAGATATATGAGTGCTGTGTTGATGTGGTAAGCAGGAAGTGAGCATGTGAATAGTGGAGGTGTGAGAAAGCAGAAAAGAACACTAGATATTATCAGTCCATGATGAAATGCTACACTGACAGCAGATGGTATGTCATTATGCGGGCATGCATCTCTCCCATACTCAAATAAAATAGAATGTATGTGTGAATGTATTCACAAACATGTATGATGTTGGTGCTTCACTGGAAAGGCTTTCCATTTAGTCAAATGTTGAGTATGCAAATGAACTACAGCAGAAAGAATAAACAGCAAGGGGTTGTTCACACAGGATGTGTTCTTGTACTTGTTCTTTTTGTACTTGTTGGTATACACTGGCGGCCAAAAGTTTCACTATTTGAAAAAATGATTTTTTGATCAAATTTAGACAGGCCCCATTTCCAGCACAGTGTTTCCCATTAATTAACTAGACTCTAGCGGCCCGCCACGGTCTCATAATGAACCGAAACACTTCTCATCTAAAATGTTTTTGCGCTTCTCAGTTTCATAATTACATAAAATAAAAGGTTGTGTTTTGCAATCTCTCGCACGCCAGTCAGCTCCTCACCCGTTGCTGTAAACTTACATGCGCACACAAACTCGCAGACCTCTGCACTGGAGTATTCCTAGATCCATCTAACGTTATTTGGTTGAGGAGGATGACACATTTTTGAGGCAAGTAACATCCAGCCTTCTTCATTGCGAGTAAATTTCACATTATGCAACCAACAAATGTCTGTTATTAGCCACTAGCAACAAGTAAATATAAAAATTTCACTCGCCAGTAATAGAGTTGTGTAGTTTCAAATCACTGAGTCCCTTTTACTGAATAAAAAGCAGTTGATTAAGAAGCTGGATTCAGCCTAGTCTTTCCCTGCATGATGTCTCATGCGTGCAGGAAAAAAACACTTGTGTCTCATTCAGTTGAACTCCGAACATCTCAGGGAACCGCACCGTGGACGTCATGTGAAGATGAACCACTTCTCAAGGGCTCTGTTGTGCACGCATCTACAGAGACTTGCGCCAAACTCCCGCGAACATATAAACAAGGTGAAAACGTATTAATTTTGTGATCGCAAAGCACTCCAGTTTCACTGTAATATCAAATATGTGTGGTCATTGTGGGTTTATTCACACAGTGTTAATAACAGGCAGTGAGACAGAGGAGATGCCCTGCTCTATTTCTGTGGAGATGACATCTGGAAGTCTTCCTTCATGAGAAATAAGGGCTTGTGAGTTAATGAGAGAGTCTTAAAATAATGTGTGAAAGTGAAGAATTTAAGGCAGAAATATTTTACTATTGCAATATAGAATTATATATACTATCACACTGCTTACGGCTTCACTAGCTAGCTATCGTTAGCAGTCTGAGGTAACGTTAAAAGATTAAAAACTGAAATTGACATAACTAGTTTGTACCCTGCTTTTTAGAAGATTAGAGCATGAAATTGTTAAAGCTACAGTAGGTAGTATTTATTCATTGAAAAAAAAAAAATTCTATAAAAATGGTGTCTAAGTTAAATGAGGCCATGTGAGAAATTAGTTAGCACCACAGACTCAGTGAAAGGCAGGCCTTGGCTCTGTTTGTGAACAGCTGTCAAGTAACCCTGGCTGGGGGTGAAGAGCATCATATATATGGGGAAGAACTGTGTGCGCCGTTTCTCACAATTAAACTTATTTCAAAGTTGCCAACTGCAGCTTTAGGAGCACACAATTGTTTACAAGAGCATAACACTAGCCTCTGAATTTTGCTATCAAAGTGCACTAGATGGAAGAATTTAACTTTAAAATGTATAAAATCTTCCCTCCGGACCCCCCAAGAGGATCAGAGGCTCACCCCTATAGTCTCACAAAATCCTGTGGGGTACACTGCAGCAGCCATCATTCCAACACAAGAAAATCGCTTGCCATTATATCAAACAGTTGAAACCCAAGTGTGTCGTTAAATGAAGCTTAACATTGTGTTTGTTATTGAGTTGCCACAGTATGCAATAGACTGGCATGTCTTAAGGTCAATATTAGATCAAAAATGGCAACAAAAAAAAGAAACCGCTTTCTCTAGAAACTCATCAGTCAATCATTGTTTTGAAGAATGAAGGCTATACAAAATCTATAAAAAGATTTCATTCAAAGGTGTACCTTACAGTCTTCAAATACTAGGACAACTGGCTCTAACAGGGACAGAAAGAGATGTGGAAGGCCAGATGTACAACTAAACAAGAGGATAAGTACATGAGAGTCTCTAGTTTGAGAAACAGACACCTCACATGTCCTCAGCTGACAGCTTCATTGAAATCGACCCGCTCAACACCAGATTCATGTACAACAGTAAAGAGAAGACTCAGGGGTGCAGGCCTTATGGGAAGGATTGCAAAGAAAATCCATGTTTGAAATAGAAAAGAAAAAAGAAAAGGTTAGAGTGGGCAAAGAAACAGACATCAGACAACAGATAATTGGAAAAGAGTAATATGGATCTTATCCCCATTGAGCTTTTGTGGGATCAGCTAGACTGTAAAGTGCGTGCGTGAGAAGTGCTCCACAAGACAGCCACATCTATGACAAGTGCTACAGGAAGCCTGGGGAGAAATGTCCCCCGAGTATCTGGACAAACTGGCAGCTAGAATGCCAAAGATCTGCAAAGCTGTCATTGCTGCACATAGAGGATTTTTTTTATGATAAATCCTTGAAGTTTAAGAAGTTCTGAAAATTTTTTCCAAGAGCAAAATATGTACATTATTACAAACTTTTGGCCACCACTGTGTGCACACGTGTGCCAGATTTACATCTTTGGCATGTCTAATTATTTTTCAGCATCTTGCGCCATGAGCACCTCATATTAAGACACAATATTAAGTAAAAATAAAGTTCCATTTTAGATGCGTAATGTCAATGTCAGTTTTAAAACATTGGACCAATCAGCTGAATCTGGGAGCAGGATAAGCATATTGACTATATTGAGCATAAATATTTGCAACAGTGTATGAGAGTAAATATACTGTAGATACATCAATATATTAGGGGTGCACCAATCGGAATTGGACAATATTAATCTTAAATGAATCACACATACACTGCTCCTCTAATAAATGAGCTCTTGCTCAACCCTTGATGCGAGTTGTTGGCAATTCTAAGCATTCACGAATTTAAACTTGCAGACATGAAGTAATTCACATGAATATTACTTTTTTTTTTTAAATGTGTAAGAATAACATGTGTATGAATATTAAAGTTTTCATTTTCTAGAGTCATTACTGTAGTTATTCTGACTCATTGCACAGTGAGCAGGAAAAGGATAAAGAGCCTGCTAATGTGTATAAAAACAAATGAAACAACAAATAAACATGCAAATACAAATCTGAGTGCACGTGATGCAATGCGAGTTGTGACAATCAAAACATGCAAGCTCTCCAGGTGCTCTCAATATCTCATCATCAGTCACTCATCCCAGCGCTATTTTCTAAGGATCCCAAATTAAATCAAATTAATCTTGGTCACAATACCACTAATAACAGATATAACTGTTTAACCTTCAATAACGGCACCGCGTTTTTACGCATTTGCTTAATAATCCGTGATTTGTGAAACCAAAACAAGACGCCAAAGTCAGTAAACAAATACAGATACTAATAAAGATACATAGCAGTTTCTTACAGAGCTTGTAATGGATTTATTTTTCTTATTTTTAAAGTATTCTGACAACAGCATTATTAATAACTGTTTTCAATACAAATAAATGTTAGCAATTCACAACTAATGTAATTTTATGTAATGTTGGTAACACTTAATTAAAAGGTTTAATTTAACATTAGTTAATGCATTAGGTATCATGAACAAACACTGAACAATATATTTTTACAGCAGTTATTAATCATAAAGTTAACTAATAAAATTACAATTGTTCATTGTTAGTTCAAGGTGTATTAAAGTTAACTAATACAACTTTTGATTTTCAAATGTAATATTATATGTTGTAACTAACATTAAGTTCATTAATTCATGTTAACTACAGTTATGTTGTTAAATAATGTTAACAAATGGAAACTTTTGGTAAAGTGTTACTGTAATTTTACTGTGTGGGGCATAAACATAAAACTGCACAATAGAACTTGCAAAAGTGTGGCAAAGGGCACTTTAAGAAAAAATCAAATCAGTACCTGTATCAGCCAATCTTTAGTGTTAAAAAAGTTGGAGATCGGTATCAGCCTCAAATTTCCTGATTGGTGCACCACTAGTAAAAGCTCAATTTACATGCTAAAGTATCTTAGGTGAAAATTAGTGAAGAGACAGGCTTCTCTGAAATAAATGGGTAAATGACAATTAGCCTCAAAAGTGAATCCTAAAATGGCAGTGAATCAGCGGCACGTTGTCTCTAATTGGTCAGGTATTTTAAATAGCATGATATATTTGAAACTCTTCACAGTGCATTTTTAATCCAGTGCAACATAACACTACGATGACTTTGAAGATTTTATTAATTTCCATTACTTTTCCAGGCCTGAAATCCAAAATTTAAAAATTCCCTGATATTTCCACATGTAGCACTTATACTAAATGAACACAGTAACAGACACTGGATCTGACTGCTCTAGTGAAAGTGCTGTTCGATTGCATCTTCTGCAATATTTCCAATAGCCTTCTGAAATTTGAAAGGATAACTAAATGAAAGCCAAGTAACATTCCCCCAAGATCAAGAGACATTTAAGCAACCAAATAAAGAGTTTTATTTGAAATTTGCTGTTACTTTGGTTTCATGAGCAATGATTTTGGGTCAAAAAACCTCTACCTCACTCCATAACACATATTTAAAAAGTAAACACTTAAAGGTAAACACTGAAAATGTCCAACAACAGAAGGTTGAGAAAGACACTCAGATATGTACACTATTGGTGCACATTATCAACCACCTTCACACAACATGTAGGCGTAATTTGCACATTGCAGGTTTAACTAGGCTAAGTTCCGCTCTGCAATAATTTATTGAATAGACAGACTCATGAAGCAGTCTTTTGAGTAAAACTGCACCGTTAGCAGAAGGAGAGAGTCCCTCGTTTATTCCCAGAGGCAGCGTTTTCTTCTCAGAGGCACTGCCTTGCAGCTCTGTATGCTAGAAAAATGACATCAGCAGTACAGGGTTATTAGCACACTGGATAATGTGCTCTAATAAAACTTCTGTGGTCACATGAATCACAGATAGCATAGGCCAAATGAAGAGGGATTGTAGTCCTGGACGATGAGCACACATACAACAAAAGTCACACAGGTATGCTTCTTTTGGACTGCACTGATAAGTAAATGAGTGAACAATGAGAGTACATTTTCACACTAACTCAACATTTTAAAGCAGCAGTGTATCATTTCTGCACCACTACTGGCACCAAATGGATTAACAAATTTAATTATTAAAAAATTCAGTTTCAGCAGAAAGCATAAAAAATTGACAGTCTTTCTTTTCCAGGAAAAGGGACCAAAATACTGATGACTCATCCTGCATTTTTTGTGCAATCAAACTGTTGGGTTTCGGGCTGGGTTCGGGTATATTTTCCCAAGTATGGCTTTGGGTGGGGGTTTGTAATTAATGAAACAATAAACAGGCCTACCTAATTTGTTTTGCGCATGCACTCTCAATCCCAAAAACACGTGAACGGATAAGTCAGGGGCTGTTGACACAGACCGTGGTTTGTGCGTTGTGCACATCTGTGCTGTTTTTCTAATAGTTTATTTAAGTAAACATATGTTGGAAAGGCGCATTCTACCTTTGCACCATGTCTCGGGTTCCTTAAACGTCTCGCACTGGACCTCCACATTTTTTAAACATTTTTAAGGAACATGCGTTCTTACATGCTTTATTGTTGATTTATTTCCTATGTTAAAAGGACTCTGCCCTTTTTTGTGGAGAATAGGCATTTGTTTCGCCACAGCAATTTACTCATAGGTTACAGATTTCTTTTTCCTGCTTCCAATTGTCCATACTTCCATGCTATATAGTAGGGCTTGGTGATAGGACGATGTAACTGAATATCGACCATATATGACGAATAACCTCAAAGAGAAGCAAAGTGTAGGAATATACATTTGAAGTCAGAAGTTTACATACACCTTAGCCAAATACATTTAAACTCACTTTTTGACAATTCCTGTCATGTAATCGTAGAGAACGTTCCCTGTCTTAGGTCAGTTGGAATCACTACTTTATTTTAAGAATGCGAAATGTCAGAATAATTGGAGAGAATTATTTATTTCAGTACTTATTTCTTTCATCACATTCCCAGTGGGTCAGAAGTTGAAATACACTTTGTTAGTATTTGGTTACATTGCCTTTAAATTGTTTAACTTGAGTCAAACGTTTTGGGTAGCCTTCCACAAAATTCTCACAATAAGTTCAGACAGAACTGGTGTAACTGAGTTAGGTTTGTAGGCCTCCTTGCTCGCACATGGTTTTTCAGTTCTGCCCAAAAAGTTTATATTGGATTGAGGTTAGGGCTTTGTGATGGCCACTCCAATACATTGACTTTGTTGTCCTTAAGCCATTTCGCCACAACTTTGGAGGTATGCTTGAAATCCTTGTCCATTTGGAAGTCCCATTTACGACAGAGTTTTAACTTCCTGGCTGATGTCTTGAGATGTTGCTTCAACATATCCACATCATTTTCCTTCCACATGATGTGATCTATTTTGTGAAGTGCACCAGTCCCTCCTGCAGCAAAGGACCCCCACAACATGTTGCTGCCACCCCCATGCTTCATGGTTGGGATGGAGTTCTTCGGCTTGCAAGCCTTACCCTTTTTCCTCCAAACATAATGATGGTCATTATGACCAAACAGTAAAAAAATAAAAATTAATTAATCAGACCAGAGGACATTTCTCCAAAAAGAAAGGTCTTTGTCCCATGTGCACTTGCAAACTGTAGTCTGGCTTTTTTGTGATAGTTCTGGAGCAGAGGCTTATTCCTTGCTGAGCAGCCTTTCAGGTTATGTTGATATAGTACTCTTTTTACTGTGGATATAGATACTTGTCTACCTGTTTCCTCCAGCATCTTCACAAGGTCCTTTGCTGTTGTTCTGGGATTGATTTGCACTTTTCAAACCAAACTACGTTCATCCCTATGAGACAGAATGAGTCTCCTTCCTGAGGGGCATTATAGTTGCATGGTCCCGTGGTGTTTATACTTGTATACTATTGTTTGTACAGATGAACATGGCACCTTCAGTCTATGGAATTGCTCCCAAGGATGAACCAGACGAGTGGAGGCCCACGATTTGTTTCTGAGGTCTTGGCTGATTTCTTTTGATTTTCCCATGATCAAGCAAAGAGACACTGAGTCTGATGGTAGGCCTTAAAATACATCCACAGGTACACTTCCAATTGACTCCAGTCAGAAGCAAATTGGCTAATTGTCTATAGGCTTGACATACATTTCTGGAATTTTCCAAGCTGCTTAAAGGCACAGTAAACTTCTGACCCACTGGAATTGTGACATAGTCAATTAAAAGTGAAACAATCTGTCTCTAAACAATTGTTGGAAAAATGTCTTGTGTCATGCACAAAGTAGAAGTAAATGACTTGCAAAACTATAGTTTGTTAATATGAAATCTGTGGAGTGGTAAAAAAAAAGAAGAAAAAAAAGAGGTTTAATGACTTCAGCACTAGTGTATGTAAACTTCTGACTTCAACTGTATTCACTTCAATTGTGGTGTAGGAAGGCAAGATGCTTATCGGAGCTGTATCCTTTACAATTCACTTTATGCATGTCCGCAACCACTATTCAAGTCGAGCGGGCCTTTTCAAGTTCATGAATGAATCGCCTCAGGTCTTGTCTTTCACCAGAACGTTTTCATGTTGAAATGTTAAAATAAAAAAAAAATATTTACAGGGGCTAGTTCAGTTTGTACATGTATTGGATACCAAACAATTACTTGTGTCCAAAAAATTGTCCAAACCATTTTTAAGATAGAGACTAATATCTGGCATTAGACTCTGTGAATAAGACTCTAGGCTGTAAATTTCACCATTCTTCCTTTATAGTGGACAACAAGGCATATGGGTAAATAACCGATCCCCTCTGCACCACCAGTTGGGTTGCCTGATCATGTCAGTACAAGATCATTGGCTGGTGTCCTCGATGAACTGAAATCATGAAGACAAAAAAGCTAATTACATCATGGTCTTTCTTTTCCTTTCAGGAAATTGATCCTAGCATTATTTAGGTGACATGTATACTGTGCCAAGCGAACAGTATAAAGGAGCAGGTGAATGTCTAACTTCTGTTTGTGTTAGTATTAGACTTGTAGATTGACCCAAGTATTGACCTACATTGACAGTGCTCACTCGATACCAAAGGCTGACATTCCTTTTGCTTAGATGGATGACTCAAATTGATCCAAACATCAAGTTAAAAGTTACTAAACAGTCACTTCAAATGTTTTCAAATTAATTTAATTATATAGCAAGCGACAAACCCGTTATGCCCGTTAATAAGGATGTCCCAAAACTTTTTCAGATTAGCTGTTTTCTGGGGAAACTTTTCACCAAATGTGTACCAAAGTGTAGTAAGCCTAGAAACACACACACACACACACACACACACATGTTGTGTTTCCATGTTTTATGGGGACTTTCCATAGACATAATGGTTTTTATACTGTACAAACTTTATATTCTATCCCCTAAACCTAACCCTACCCCTAAACCTAACCCTCACAGAAAACTTTCTGCATTTTTATATTTTCAAAAAACATCATTTAGTATGATTTATAAGCTGTTTTCCTCATGGGGACTGACAAAATGTCCCCACAAGGTCAAAAATTTCGGGTTTTACTATCCTTATGGGGACATTTGGTCCCCACAAAGTGATAAATACACGCACACACACACACACACACACACACACACACACACACACAAAACATTGAGGCTTAAAGTATATTAGTATGTTGCTTATGACTGAACCCACTACAGGCTCACAGGCTACATTTAAAAGTCAACTAAACACAATAAGCTTGTTTACATGGACACCAAAAAGCTGTTTATTACAAAAAAGCTGCTAAACACTGGAAAGTGCTGTTCCCGTTTACATGCGCGGCCTTCGTGGATTTCTCTTTACCCCGGTAAACATGCGGCTCGGTCAGTAAGCAGCTTTCTCCACAGCAACGTTATGTGTAAATAACAAACCTGCCATCTAACGATGATTTTCTCTTTTGCTTGGCTTTATTTTCAGATATTCTGGTGTTGCTGCCGTGTTCGTTTCCTTAACTTTCCATCACGACCTACAGCAAAATTGCCCTGCAAAAGTGGGGTTTCCCTCTTACATAAAACTTGGACGTGTGGGACATATAGTTCGATATTTTAAAACATAGTGTATTAATTGGTATAGCTTATAGTGTGTGTGTAGGTACATTTTACTTTTCCCACTGTATTCTCAAAAATGTTGAATTATTTCCGCTGTGTGGACTTGTTGATATGATGTAAGGGCTACATCTTATGGCGTTAGTTATCCAATCTGTTTCACACACGAGCACTCATTCAGAACGCCACTTATGTGTTTACATGCCCACAAAAGCAGCACTCTCCAGCATAAACCTAGATGTGTTAAACTGCTTTCCCTTAAATTGCATAGTAAAACACAATTTGCGTTTTAATGTTTCAAAAACGGCGCTTTACGCAAAAACCCTGCAATAAAGCTTTCTTAAGTGCATATAAAACTGGGTCACTGTTTATCTAGTAAATTTGCACCCTAATAAGCATGCTAATTAAAAGGTATTATACTTTAAAACTAAATACACACTGCCCCTTAAATTAAAAGCAATCAACAGCAGAAATCAATGGAAGAAATTGACGCTTCAGCTTTGAGAGCTTAAATATCTCAGTGGTGGTTATACTGTTGTGAAGTAATTTGAAGAACTAACAAACATGACGTGTAAAAGTCCATACTCCATAGACTATAAACATCTCAGGACATACAGTGCTCTGACAAACACCCTGAGAAGTCTGTGTTTATGCTTGTGTTTGAGATGATCTAGTCATTTCTGCTAATGTCATTCCATCCAAACAGAAGCTTACTTATAGGTATAGTTTGAATGAACAAGGCTGTTTACAACAAACCTCAATTCATGTAAAAGCGAAGTTACAGGAAACGAGTTCAGGTGGACAGGTGACACTCTCGCAATGTGTTCTACAATACTCAAACCAAACACAACATTTGACGACTGATATGCGGTGCATAGTGGACAAAAATAAATTATCACCACCACAGACAGCAGCATATCACCAACAACTTAATTCAAGTTTTAACAGAAATTAGTGGAAGACCGTCAAGTATACTATTTAAATGTGTTCTTTTTTGTTATTGTTAAAGTACTTTCTCCTTTCCTAGATTAATCAGAAGAGAAAAGAGGTATATAAATCTAAATTCCAATCATTCATTCAAATTCTGTTTAACAACCCCGGAGCTCATTTTTTTTTTTGTCTTTGCCCTTAGACACACTTTTGCCAGCTATATTCCGCAGTTATGTTTATGCCATATACAGTATAATTACATTAATTGTGAATTGCAAAACATTTATTTGTATTGAAAACAGTTATGAATAGTTCTGCTGTCAATATCAAAGGTCATTGTAACATGCTGGCAACCAGTAAAAACCATGAGTGCATCACACACAGCAGATACATTCAGAAATAAGAAAGTTGTCTATTAATAGCTCCAAAACTGCACCTGTGAGGAATCATACGTATATACGATTTGTTTACTGTCTTAGCATTTTTTTGTAATACAAATGTACATTTACATTTATGCATTTGGCAGACGCTTTTATCCAAAGCGACTTACAGAGCACTTATTACAGGGACAATCACCCTGGAGCAACCTGGAGTTATGTGCCTTGCTCAAGGACACAATGGTGGTGACTGTGGGGCTTGAACCAGCATCCTTCTGATTACCAGATTACCAGTTATGTGCTTAGACCACTACACCACCACCACTCCCAAATCAATAATTATTAAGCAAATGCGTGAAGACGCTGTGCAGTTATTTAAGATTAAACAGTTATATCTCTTATTAGTGCATTGTGATCAACTTCCTTCTGATTTAAATTGGGATCCTCAATGAAATTGGGAATTTCGCTGAGATGTATGACTGATGAGGTATTGAGAGCACCTGGAGAGCACCCTTGTTTGATTGACACCAAGAGTGCTCGTGTTGAAGGTGGAGAAGCTAATAGAGCTCATGATCGCTCAAACAGAATCGCTCAACACACCATCTGATTGTCACGACTCACGTTACATCATGTATACTCATTACTCACATTTGTATTTGCATGTTTATGTTGTTTTCTTTATCCTCTCCGTGCTCACTGTGCAACAAGTCAGAATAACTACCATCCTGACTAGAAAATGGGCAACTTAATATTAATTAGAGCCAGACCGATATGGGATTTGAGACTTTCAATACCGATTTTAGAGGGGGGAAATTCATTGATTACCGATATGGTGGCCGATATAGTTTTTGAGCTGGTCTCACTTTCAAGGAGACCACAAATTGGTGGTATTCTTTTGACTGGATTTGCTAGATCCCTGGCTTATTTTTGCTTTGCCAGTAATTGCAGACAACTACATCACCATCTTTGGAGAAGTAGTCCCACACCTTACTGCCCTTTCGCTTTCGCTTTAAGCTTTAAGCCATCTGTACGTGATAGAGGAATGAACATTTTATTTAAGCTGGGCATTTTTTTAAATGTAGAGATAAGTTAATTTTAACTGATCATATATTTTACATCTAAAATATTGATCTGAAAACTAACTAGTAACTATAGCTGTTAAAAAAATAAATGCAGTGGAAAAAGTACAATATTTCCCTCTGAAATGTAGTGGAAGTATAAAGTAATAGAAAATGGCATGGTAATACTCAAGTACAAGTACCTCTAAATTGTACTAAAGTACAGTTTTCTTGCATATCAAAACATCATCAGCAATATTTAGCTGTTAATGTATAACAAAACAGTCACAAACAATAGCTCATGGTTCGCTGCTGACGAGTCAAGAGATAAACAGCGGCAGCAGTGTTCCACTGTACTCTGCTATAGTTCAGGAGTAACTTCAATGGTGGAAAACAAGACTTTTAAATATTAAATTTTGTAAATGCAATGACTGGATTTGTTCGGTTGAAGGGGGTACCAAACAGCGAATACACATTTACACATTAGCTTCAACTCCGCTGACAAGGTATAAAAGTACGTGGTTAACAAGTTCGCTATAAACTCGTTGTCATGGAGAGTAAAAGACGGACATTGTTCATTTACTTTCCATCATTGCATCTCACCAACTAGGTAACAATGTAGCATGAAATAAACACTCATTAGACATAATCCACCACCGCATAATTGCCTGCTGTGCTGCAAAAAGACGCTCTGATGCTTAACGTTCAATCTGCTACGTTACTGACTGCACTGAGAAACTACAGCTGGCTAACATAGCAAACAGATGTGATTAACATGAGTGACATGGTTGTTAGGGACAGGGTAAACATTATATTAGTTATATAGAAAAGGGGAAATTATGGGGTCATTGTTTATAAACATTCCAGTATGTATTTCACAAACTAGTTAGCAACTTACCGCGAAGACACCAATTAACTCTGAACCGTTTAACACCGCACTGTCAGCAGAACCAGTCAGCTCAGCTCTGTAAAAAAATGGAGCCAGAGCATGCTCTGCTGGGCAAACTACATTATGACTCCAATTCTAAATTCAAAAAGCATTGTTTTCTGCATTATATGTTCTGAAAAAAAAAAAGTTTTCATATCTGCACATATCGGAAATGGAAACAAAAACTATTACTTTAAAATCAAGTAACCAAGACACAGGCATGAACAAAATGCAGCGTTTTATATTAACATTTCAGCTTTTCGTCTGAAACTGGACCAGTGTGTGACACTATCACAGATAAACTCTTTTCCCACTCAAAACAATATTGATAATATGGATGTTGGACAGATACAAGACATTTTTTGAATAGAAGGTATGCTTTTGTCCTTTGTACATTCATAAGTAATTCATAAGAAATGTATTAGTGGTTGGTTGGCTGTATGTATGGATGGATGTATGGGCGGGCATGGATGGATATTCCACAGTCTAATAAAAATATTATATATATATATATATATATATATATATATATATATACACACACTCACCTAAAGGATTATTAGGAACACCATACTAATACTGTGTTTGACCCCCTTTCGCCTTCAGAACTGCCTTAATTCTACGTGGCATTGATTCAACAAGGTGCTGAAAGCATTCTTTAGAAATGTTGGCCCATATTGATAGGATAGCATCTTGCAGTTGATGGAGATTTGTGGGATGCACATCCAGGGCACGAAGCTCCCGTTCCACCACATCCCAAAGATGCTCTATTGGGTTGAGATCTGGTGACTGTGGGGGCCATTTTAGTACAGTGACCTCATTGAGAGAGAGAGGTGCAGCGGCTGACGAACTGGTGTAGAGCCAACAACCTGTCCCTGAATGTCGACAAAACAAAAGAGATGGTTGTTGACTTTAGGAGAGCACAAGGTGAACACACTCCTCTGAACATCGACGGCTCCTCTGTGTAGATCGTCAAGAGCACCAAATTTCTTGGTGTTCACCTGGCGGAGAACCTCACCTGGTCCCTCAACACCAGCTCTATCACCAAGAAAGCCCAGCAGCGTCTCTACTTTCTTCGAAGGCTGAGGAAAGCACATCTCCCAACCCCCATCCTCACTACATTCTATAGAGGGACTATTGAGAGCATCCTGAGCAGCTGCATCACTGCCTGGTTTGGGACTTGCACCGTTTCGGACCGCAAAGCCCTGCAGAGGATAGTGAGGACAGCTGAGAAGATCATTGGGGTCTCTCTTCCCTCCATCAAAGACATTTACAAAAAACACTGTATCCATAAAGCAACCAGCATTGTGGACTGACCCCACACACCCCTCACACAAACTCTTTACCCTCCTCCCGTCTGGCAAGAGGTACCGAAGCATTCGGGCCCTCACGGCCAGACTGTGTAACAGCTTCTTCCCCAAGCCATCAGACTCCTCAATACTCAGAGACTGGTTTGACACACACGTGTCCTGAGTTGCACTTTAATAACTGTCACTTTATAACTGTCTGCTACCTCAATAACTGCTATGTGCATAGAACACTATCTCATAGTATGTTATGTTTACATTTTAGAAACTGTCATCTTTTTGCACTACTGAGTACTGGTCGGCGCTGCACTGTCTATTGTCCTGTTCATTGTCAGTAATTTGTTGTACTGTCCCGTACTTTTTGCACATGTTTGCACGTGCACTTTATATAGGTATATATAGGTAGTTTATATAGGTATTTTATTTCGTTGTGTAGTCTCATGTGGTCCTATGTTGGTCCTTTGTTGTTTTTATGTAGCACCATGGTCCTGGAGGAACGTTGTCTCGTTTTGCTGTGTACTGTACTAACTGTATATGGTTGAAACGACAATAAAAACCACTTGACTTGACTTGACTTGACTTGACTTGTCATGTTCAAGAAACCAATTTGAAATGATTCGAGCTTTGTGACATGGTGCATTATCCTGCTGGAAGTAGCCATCAGAGGATGGGTACATGGTGGCCATAAAGGGATGGACATGGTCAGAAACAATGCTCAGGTAGGCCGTGGCATTTAAACGATGCCCAATTGGCACTAAGGGGCCTAACGTGTGCCAAGAAAACATCCCCCACACCATTACACCACCACCGCCAGCCTGCACAGTGGTAACAAGGCTTGATGGATCCATGTTCTCATTCTGTTTATGCCAAATTCTGACTCTACCATCTGAATGTCTCAACAGAAATCGAGACTCATCAGACCAGGCAACATTTTTCCAGTCTTCAACTGTCCAATTTTGGTGAGCTCTTGCAAATTGTAGCCTCTTTTTCCTATTTGTAGTGGAGATGAGTGGTACCCTGTGGGGTCTTCTGCTGTTGTAGCCCATCCGCCTCAAGGTTGTGCGTGTTGTGGCTTCACAAATGCTTTGCTGCATACCTCGGTTGTAACGAGTGGTTATTTCGGGCAAAGTTGCTCTTCTATCAGCTTGAATCAGTTGGCCTATTCTCCTCTGACCTCTAGCATCAACAAGGCATTTTTGCCCACAGGACTGCCGCATACTGGATGTTTTTCACACCATTCTTTGTAAACCCTAGAAATGGTTGTGCGTGAAAATTCCAGTAACTGAGCAGATTGTGAAAAACTCAGACCGGCCCGTCTGGCACCAACAACCATGCCACGCTCAAAATTGCTTAAATCACCTTTCTTTCCCATTCTGACATTCAGTTTGGAGTTCAGGAGATTGTTTTGACCAGGACCACACCCCTAAATGCATTGAAGCAACTGCCATGTGATTGGTTGATTAGATAATTGCATTAATGAGAAATTGAACAGGTGTTCCTAATAATCCTTTAGGTGAGTGTATATTACACTGTATATAAAGCAAGGTTTCGGTTTTTAGCGCAGAATTTTCTTTTAAGCACGAACAACACTGGATCGTATGTGAAGAACTCTGAACCATAAATAGGAGTGAGAAATATGCATTAGTTAACCACATGCTTGTTAAGCCATGTAAGGGACGTTATGATGACACTTCATATGAAAAGTGGTACTTCACATGTCATGTGAAACAGCTCATTTGGCTGCAAATTAACTCTTATGAGAGAGTGGATGCTTTTGCATTCAGGCTCACTGAAGCACAAATCTCTCAGCACTTGAATAGGTTATGATTTTTAGACAATGGCTGTATTTTTAGATCCTAATAGCCTCAAAAAGGAAAATCCTTTTGAATTAATCATAAAAAAATGGCATGAAAAGATCCTGACAAGATACCAGTGAAGCAGCACAATATTCATCCTTTTGGTTATATTGTCATGGTTGGCTTACTGAAAACAGGACATGACCTTTGTGGTTAGTCTGTGCCAGCCATCAGGGAAGGAATTGGACCTCTCAATTTACAATGCTTCATATTGGACAAAGTGAGGGCAGCCAGGGCTTGTTAAGACTTGATTGAGGGGTCGTATTCACTCTCGATCTCTCTCGCTCTCCTTAGCTCTCTTACTTATCTGTCTTTCCTCAAGGGTCTCGTCTACTTCAGAAACACCTCTAAAGATGTCAAGTCACCACTCATCAGCATCACAAATTAATGAAACTGCACTACTTTACAACAATCACGCTCCTCAAATATGCTGCTAGGAGGACACCTAAGACCTTTCAGCAAACACTGTAAACTCAGTTATCAGTCTGCCGTTTGAGCTCCAGAAATATGATATCACCATTGTAAAACCACACAGACAGTATAAAAGTAATGAGTCATCAACTTTGTTCTCAACACAATGGATTGAAACATTCATAATGATGAAAAAAACATCACTAATTTGACAAATTGCTCTGCAAGCATTACCACGAATTCATGCATTTAACATGTCAACCCGAGACAATGTCAAAATCAATAAAAAAATGAAACGACAGAACTAGATGTATTATTGTACATATTATTGTTGAAGTCACACTATTTTAAATATATTATATCAAATCCAAGTAAAATGTTAAGGACAAATTAAAAGTCTTCATAAATATTATACACTCATTGATCACTTTATTAGGAACAACTGTACTACTTATTCATGTGATTATCTAATCAGCCATCATGGAGAAATGGGTCCGGAGCTTAAGTTAATGTTCACATCAACCATCAGAATGGGGGAAAAAAATGTGATCTCAGTTATTTCCACCATGGCATGATTGTTGGTGCCAGACGGGCTGGTTTTAGTATTTCTGTGACTGCTGATATCCTGTGATTTTCACGAGCAACAGTCTCTAGTGTCTAAAGAACGGTGCGGGGGAAAATAAATACATCCAGTGAGTGGCAGTTCTGCAGACAAAAATGCCTTGATGAGAGAGGTCAATGGAGAATGGACAGATTGGTTTGAGCTGACAGAAAGGCTACTGAAACTCGGATAACCAACCTGTAAAATTTTAGTGAGCAGAATAGCATCTCCAAATGCACAACAAATCGAACCTTGAGGTGGATGGGCTACAACAGAAGAAGACCACATCAGACAATTTATTAGGACTAAAGTGTTCCTAATAAAGTTCTCAATGAGTTTGTATGTATCTGTTCTGAAAAAGCTTCTTTTTTAAAGGAAACAAATCCAAAAATGCTGCCAAATCAATTTAAAATTATTCATATAAAAACTACAACATAGTAAGCACCAATACAAGAATTGATGAATTGTAATAAAAGCAACATTTATCTACACATTTTAATGAATAATTTTAATACATGAAAAATGCCACGCATCTGTGAGAATTCTGTGAGATTTTTTGAGTGATGATGGATGAAACAAACAAATTGTTGAATCTGAACCATTGAAGCTGGTAGTTTAAGGTTATTCTCAGAAATTAATTGTTCTTACAGACTACCAGCTGAATTTTAAATCAGAGACCCTATTAAAACGTCTTAGGACTCTCATACTTGCAAGTTATGAGAAAAAATTTAATCACAAAACAAATGTAATGTCTTGTGTTTAGGAAACCTTATGCCCAAAGAAAAGCATATTAAAATCATCATGATGTTCATGACATTGCTTGAGTTAACCAGATAAACAGGGCAAAACAGAAAAAAGGAAGATTTTCACTACATATTTTGCCAGTCTGAGCACCAAAAACAGCACTCGCATGTCCCACTTACACTGAATTCATCCTCTGCTGCATCTTGGGCTGTCTGTCTTGCTCTCACTCTCTCACTCACTCACTCACTCAAAGTATTCCTGCTCCACTGCTGCCAAATCGCTGGGGTCCGTCTCCTCTGTCCCACCAGTCATAACAGACAAACCTTCGTTTTGGTCTGTGCCATGTTCCACGGAACCTGCTGTTCCACTGAGATCACGGAGCAGAAACTCTGTCTGCATGGGAGTAGCGGAGGGGGGCTCCACCTCACATATGTTCGGCACCGTCTTGGCTGATGCTCAACGTAAAATAATCCATGGTAGTTATCGCTCCTTTTGAGTACTGCTTTTATTACGGGATGCTAGACACTTGAGCCCTTTACCTGGAAAATGCCAAATTCATAGGAAATGCCTCGTCTTTGCTGCCTGCTTGACGTCCTTCTTCTTTGAAGGCAGTCACTCAAATAATGCAAAGTATGAGTATGAAATGGCTCAGCTAGCAGACCGGGCAGGGTGGGAAGGGAGGGGACGAATGGGATGTGTGACACTAAGATCAGTCGGAGGACAAAAGCTGCACACCACTATAGAGTCTGAAGGAATAATTCATCTAGCCTCATGTTTTTTTTTTTTTAAGAATTTTTTTTAAGAAATTGTGCATAGCTCTGGCAATACAATTACAGGTCATAGTAAAAAAGGCCATTAAGTTCCATAAAGGAACAAAAAAAAAAAAAAGCAGCTAAAAAAGCACCAAAAAAGGCATCACCCCCTACTTTTTATTCCAGACAAGGACGTGGTCTAGATGTGAGATTCAGGTGTGACTATCAGTGAGTATTACTGAAATTGCAGTTATGGCTTCAAAAGACTTGGAATACACAGTAGTGCTCGAGTTGTATGAACACCTTTCATTCTGTCCTTTTTGGAGTTTGACAGCCCTTTGTATCTATGAACTGTCATAGTTTGGAAAGAGCTGTGTAAAAGTTCTTCAAAAGTGTGTACTTTTTTATTTCATTTTTTTTGTGAAATTGCACCATTTATATTGTACCACAGTAACGGCACAATACGAATGTCACATTTGCTTTGCAAATGAGCAAACTCGGCACGTCGAAACATCAGAAACCTTCAGAATTGTTCAACAACCCAACAGTATGCAAATCGCCTGGACTTCCGATGTCATTGTTCCAAAGTTTCCACATTGGAAAAAAGGTGGAGAGGAGTAGGGTCTGGGATCAGCTGCCAAACAGCCTTGTTTTTCTTTATAAATGATGGAGTGTCACAGCTAGTAAGAGTCTGCACACGGGACTGTCCTACAGCACACATATGGATGACTAAAGAGCCAGTCTTCAACGAGCAGTTACTGTGCGGCAGGAGCTGAAATGGGGCCACACGAGGGATGGATTATACATGTTCAAAGAGTATGCAGATCCATGAATCTGTCATAAGTTGAAAAGGGCTGCAAATCTCTTTTAAAGAAATGACAGTCACTGCACTATGACAGTTACATTTTATAATGTTGAAATCCTTTTCAAATTAGTATTGTTTTTAAAGCTATATATTTTTTAATACATTTAATTATTTATAAAATTAAAATGTAACATTGACATCCATTTTGCATCAGCTTCTTAGTGTTAGTCGTAGGCCCCGTTTACACCTGGTATCAAAATGCATTTGAGGATCTAAACACAACTTGAAAGGCCAGTATGGATTGGCATCGTAAGGAATATCCAGAAACGATTCCACAATTTCTTTTGTACTTTTGAGGAAGAATTATTTGAAAATGAGAAATCCAAGTCTTATTGGATTTACTGTCCTCTGCAGTCAACTCCCCAAATGATGAGATCATTTAAGATTTCTACAGAGCAGATAACAAATCAGAAATACATTTCACACAATTCTTGTAAACGGTATGTTTGACTTTTTAGAGGCATAAATCCTATCCAATAATTGATCCCAACTAGAATATATTTAAAATAAAAATGTAGGGGATCATGTTTATGTTTGACAACATCTGTGGTCAAAGCAACAAAGTCAGCCACATTCAAATCTTTAGTTCCCTCGTTTTATTGTACAGATCGGGAATAGCAGTGTTGGTGATGTACTTGCGCACCGGCAGCTTGTACTGTTTGTCAAAGGTTTGAAGTACATCTCTAAAACTCAACCGTATGATAGGAGACCATCTCATTTGCGATATAATTGGAGACAGCTACTGTGCACTGGGCCCACATTTCACGGTTTCGTTTGTAATTATTGCTTTTTGCAAAAGCTCCGATGATAGATGGCTGACTTCCGATCTTTGCCAACCACAGCTTTTCTTGGTGCTAGCTTAGCAGCATCAGCATGGTGGTGGGCACACAAATGTATATAATTGTGAATAAAATTCACAATTAAAAAAAAAAAAAAAAAACTTTACATCATCTTGAATTTAAATGAACAATTATTGAATACAATACTTAACCAATTAAAATCCTCACCCCATTAAAGGTATGTATGTATGTGTATATATATATATATATATATATATGTATGTATGTATGTGTATATATATATTAGTGCCTTGCAAATGTATTCAGACCCCTAACCAATTATCTCATATTACTGAATTACAAATGGTGCAATGAAATTTCATTCTGTTTGATATTTTATTTTAAAACACTGGCGCCTCAAAATCAATCATTCTTAGGTGACATTGGTTTTATTTTGGGAAATATAAAAAAATTGGGAAATATCTAGTTTGCATAAGTATTCAACTGTAGAAGCTGCCAGGTTACACAGATTGCCCTAACGAGGACACAATTACTTTACCATTGGCATCCACCTGTGAACCATTAAAGCTGCTTGTCCACACTGAAACGTATGTTACTGCACATGCGGACAAATGCATTTTAATGCATAAGCCTCTGATTGCATGAAAGAAACATTTCAGTGAAGCAGCCAGCAGTCTGTGCCATGTGTGCCACTTGGCCTACCAAAGGCCCAGCGTTTCTAAAAAGGCAATTAACCAGTGTGGGTGTTCAATAAGCCCTAAAGTCAGAGCAAGTTTATTAAACAATTGCTTATCCAGCAGATACAACATGCACTCTTGTTGATCTCCAAATCAAACTCTCTCTCTCACACTCTTCAGCTCCAAAGAGAAACCGTTTATAACCCCAAATCCTTTTTAATCTTTGTGAAAGTAAAATCAACTTGCTCTTTAACCACAATGCTGTTTGTTTTCGCTCAAGCCCTGGCGCTTCAGAGAAGTGCTGCCCTGCTCTTCACTCACTCTCCTGCTTGTCTCTTTTAAGCAGTGGAGAGTGTCTGTGAAATATTTATCCCGCTACTGGCATCATTGTTTATGAATGAACTGCAGAGTAGAGAGGTGTGAATGATCATGGCTGTCTTCAGTGCATGAAAAAAGCACTAAGTTTAGTCACACACTCTGGGATTCAGAACCACATCCAACCCTGAGAAGGTATGCCACACTGTGTTCCCATTCAACCTAGTCCTGTCTATAAGAATTGTCTCATGACAAAAAAACAAACAAATAAAAGATAAAAACGAATTGCTGTCTGCACACTGAATTAAGATATAGACTAAACAATATCTAGCCTGTATCTTAATTCAGTGTTGCAGTGACATGCAGTGTGGCATAATTACTGAATGCATTTTGTGCTGAAACTGATTAAATCAACAAATGATCTGCTTAATCAAATTATTAAAAATAATCAATTATTCATTAACATCTCTAATTTGCCAAATTTCATAATTGTGACAGCCTTACTGACAAATAAAAACAATGTCACAGTAAGGATTTTCTTTTCCTGCTGGCCCAGTCGGGCAACATTCCCTGGCAACATCTTCACTGACCCAATCACAAAATCGAAATATATTTTTTTTAGCTCCCTATTTTTATGTGTGCCAGGCAAAATATTGATTATGTTACTTAAAATGTTAAGCTTTCGTTAAAGATTTTCATTAAGATTTATTTTGTTCACAATTAACAAAAATTCATAGTTGAGTAAGTACTAGAGGTCGACCGATATTGGTATTTTCAGGCGATGCGATGCCGATCTTTTGAAATCCGGGTCGGCCAATGGTCGATTAATGCAGCCGATTTATTTTGGCCGATATTTGGCGATATGTGCTTGTTTTTAACCTCTTATTTGAACCTTGTATTTGTAAGATAAAATGTAACACAAATAATTACTTAAGATAGACAAAATTTCTCAACAAATACATTTATTTAACACTTGACACTTAAATTAAAAATGTATAATGTAAAAACATATTGTATAAATAATGTATAACAAACATATTAAATAAACAAAGCAGGTGTTACGAACTGCTCCGAGACACGAAGGTTGAGATCCAAATGCAGCTTTAATTAAGTGGCAATCCAGACATGTAATCCAATATTCAGAGCATCCAAGAGAACCACAGGCATAACTAGGGATGGGTATCGTTAAGGTTTTAATGGTATTACTATCTTACCGATACTGCTTATAGATCCGGTACTTCAACGGTATTCTTAACGGTTCTTGTTGTTATAATATATATATATATATATATATATATATATATATATATATATATATATATTAAACAAAGATAAACGTTATATAGGCACAGTGATTTAATTTCAGGAAGGTCTACTAACATTACTGTTCAGGTGTGTTCTAAAAAGAAATCTAATAATCTAGTAATCAATTGTAAAATAACACTGCATAGTTTATCATAGATAGATTAAAGCTTATTAATGCAGACGTTATTCATTCAAGAGCTGCAAGTGATTTTCTCTTTGCCTTTTGTTGTTTGATTCGCAGTAATGGCTCAATCGTCGGCATGTTTATTAGGATGCTTCCCCTTTAAGACCGAGTTCAGATCTAATAGACTCCTGATGCAGCATATTTTCTCCCAACTATTTCCATAACTACATCTATTTAAGACATAAACTGTGTTTAAGTGAATCTCCAAGCCGGTCGTTTTGACATATTTTTGTGTATAGTTGATCGTTTAGACGCATGAAACCCAAAGTAGCCTATACTTTGCTTGTCTCGTTGCTGTCTGTTTCGGAGCACGCGCCGCCTTGGGAACGGTATCTCTTGCCCTCTTTTTATTATTAAACGCGTCCCCGCAATTTAGCAACAGTAGCTAGACTGCATTTTTCAACAATCACCGATCGTGCTGATTCTGACGTTAAGTTTGAGTTTTAGGGAGAAATGTCAGTGCACCGCTGTGAAGGGAAGGGAGTTGTGCTAGACAGAATGCGGCTTATGTATAAATATACTTTTTATAATCTTTGGAAGGCGAAATATAAAATAAATTCAGACTAATATCACAGATCTAAACCAGGCTACGTTTGAATGTTTAGTTCTGTCACTCATTAAGCAGGGCTGTGTTGTGCTCGCTGTGCGCGAGATCTCTCTCTCTCTCTCTCTCTCTCTCTCTGAGTGCGAATAGCTAAATTGCATCACAGACGAATGGTTTCATAGAATTATTATACATAGAAATGACTGGCGAGATAAAATAACTTTCTCTTTATAGCAATAATACATGTATTTTCTTAATATCTCCAGTACCAACAGCAGAACCGATAACGTCCGAGCTTACCAAAGCCAGTCCTTCAATAGCCTATAATGCATTGGTGTCTTTTTTATTACTTATTTCTCTATTTTTTTATTACTTACAACCCTCTCAAATATAAGACACACAAACAGAACAAATAAAAGTCTCAGATTCACTGTCTGTATTTGCAAAATTCTTGCTTACTTGATACACAACCCTTCTGCTGTGATAATGCAACTTCAACTACGCTATCAATATCCAAAGTAGCCGAACGTCGAGATTGTCGCGTTTTTTCTTGAAGTTGGCAGTAAAATATCAAAAGTTTTTAATTAAATATAAAGAAGTTATACAAATTTAATACTTACTGTTTTCTCCAAGGAACTTAGCTCCTTCCTTAGGCACTGGATGAGGTCTGCTCACTCTGATGGAAAATGACTCTAGGGGCAGCGTGCGTTGAACACGTGTTCCACAACAACACTAGGCTGCCCACAGATGCGCCTGCCTAATAATCGGCTTGATATACTTGGATATTGGCCGATGCCGATTATGTAAAAAATGCTAAAAATCGGCCGATTAATCGGTCGACCTCTAGTCATGACTCCAGCTCTGCTGGTGAAAATGTCTGTGATCACAAGGCTAAGCAGATATTCATCCATTCACCTCAACTTCACATTGTAGCGATTTACAACCTGCTTTGTCCACTTTGAGACAGGGTCTCAGCCCACTTTTCATAATTATTTTTTTAAACTCAATAAGTTAACAAAAACTATTATTATTATTATTCAGTTAAACCCTTAAACCTTTATTTTGGTGAATCACTGAAGACATTTGTTTGCAGTTGAGTTGAAACTATTCCTTTAAACACTAGGTAGCATACACCATTTCAATAACACAACAGAGCCACTCCTCACAGACCTTGCAAGTAGTTCATGTGACCTGAATGGCATGGGACACATACATGCATCCTCCTCACTGCAAAGGAGTTACTCTTTGTAGATGTGCACTGAGCCCTAAGCTGACGCAGGATTTTATTATGTCACAGACTTAGCCATTTTGAGCAGAAAGAGCTGAAATGTGAATAAATACATCATCATGGCCCTAATTCAGCAGTGCATGAAGAAATAGAAGCTTATGGAGCACCTCTGCTACAGCATTGGTGCATCAGAGAGCAACACAGCTCAGTCTTATAGGCAGCCATGTCTGTCAAAGTCAATCATCTCGAATCTCTGAGGAAACTTCCATCCTAATTGGGTCACCAGCCTACAGCTACAGTGTATGTTTAAATGCTAACAACTGTGTACAGGAGAGCGGCAGTGAACAAATCACAGGTCAAATGTTACAATTATTTCAGAATTTCTGGAGGGAATTTTTTTGTTTTCTATTTTGCTTTTTGCAGCAAAAGCAAAAAGTCTAAAAAGACCATCTAGGATGCTGAAAGCCAAGGGAAAATCAAGGACACTACAAACGGTGTATGAGGTTCAGAATATGAGGTTCTACCCTAAATAACACTACGAAAAATATAACACTATTCAAATGTTTTTGCTTTGAAAGATGGAATGAATCAATGGAGTAGCTTTGGTTTGAGCAATTAAAAAATATGTAGGTCTACTAAAAATTAAAAACTACCAAAATGTTGATCTTCCTTTGACCTCTGATTTAATTAGCTTACTTGTGGAAAGAGCTCCAACAAGTTGGTCAGTATATAAATCTCCAGGCCCGATTATCAGCCTGCTCTTGGGCAATAAGAGATATCAGAGAGGGCGACAATACATTTCATGCTACCAATCAGCTTATCTTGACACAGTCTTGTGAGGAACAGAAAGTGTCACCACCCAGACATTTTTAATTAGATTCAACCACTGATCTTGTTTGCCAAATGTTGATCCAGTATGATTATGGGTGACACTAAATGTAGTCACCTACGTATATCAGCAACTGCTGTTTCGCAATGAGTCCAGGATAGATGAAAAGCATTTAGGATTCTTGACAGGGACACTGGATCCATATAAAAAGGCCATGCCAATGATATGAATAGGCCAAAACTATTACACAACAAGCTATATTAACCATGATGGAATAACACTTAGTTGGCTGCTAAATTTAAATAAGCCTATGCATATTGATAGTTAGCCTATATTTTTCAGTTTTCATGAATTTTGTCATGACGTCAATGCCTGTTCTGAAACCTAGTGAGCTGCCTAGGGTAATGCCCAAAATGCTGTCCTTAGCACACCAAATATTATTTCAAACTGCAATTAACATTTTGAACAGAACCAATGATACTATGAAGCCAATTAATACATGGAGTGAACATTCAAGCAACAACAACGCTGGGGGGGGGTTTCTTCAACTGCCAATTAAATAAAATATGAGCTGAGGCATATGTCAGGAATTGCTGCAGTTACATAAAACAGGGCTCGACAATAAGGACTGCCCGATGGCCCGGGGCCAGTGTGAGAGAGATTGGGGCCAGTTGCTAGAAGTGTCACTTGCCCGATAGGGCCAGTGCTGCATTTATAAAGTTAGTGTTAGCAGACAACGACTGAGAGAGTGTGAGTGAACAAAGTCTTCTAACCGAGCACTCGGAGACGAGAGTGCGTGATTATATTTAGCTTGCAATGATTCTCCTAGAACACTCCTCAATGATTTCCAAGTATCACTTAGGTGTTATTAAACCCTCCTAAAATTATGTGACTTTGCTATCAGCACGTAACCGTTCTAAACAGCTGCAGCCACAACACTGTACTTGTTTGAATCATGAGGCACTAATTGGTTGCTTTATCCACCTGTAAAGACTGACTGTAGTGTGAGCCAATAGCATAGGAGAGTGGGCTGTGACGGAGCATATCATTGGTTTGAGCCACTGAACTAATACGCCCCATTTTCTCATTCAATTTATGAATGAGCAAGGATCAGCATCTTATGACTGATTGACAGAGGAGGCATGTCACTCGTTTAGTTCGGTAATCCATTTAACAAGAGAGAAAGGAGCTGGATTAATTAAGAGTATAAGTGACTAATGACATCATGACGTAATTAAAACCTGTAATTAATTTAGGCTATGTTGTCTTTTTTTGTATATTGCTTGATGGTAATGCACAGCAGTTCACAAAATGATAAGCTTTGTTGTCATTTGCAGGGAAAACACTTCTGACATTTAAACACAGATAAAGTCTCTTAGTAGACACGCTGGTTTGAATAAAGCATAATTAGACTAGTTTCCACCTCTGTGCTTTATCAATGGTTTAATGACTCAAAACACATAAAAGATGTTGATTTGCTGTCACCCAAGTGTGATATACAGAAATGGTTATATGAATCGTAAACAAATTCGAACGAATCCTTATATAATATGTATATATATATATATATATATATATTACACACACAGATGGCCAAAACTTTAGAATATTGTACAGATTTTTCTGCTTCAGATGGAAATTGCTACTTTAATTCACCAAAGTGGCATTCAACTGATCACAAAGTATAGTCAGGACATCACTGATGTAAAAAAACAGCACCATCACTATTTGACAAAAGTCATTTTTTCAGCCATCACTCAAACACCTTATCCTTGAGTAATCATGCTAAATTGATCATTTGGTACTAGAAAATCACTTGTGTTTATATCAAACACAGTTGAAAGCTATTTGGTTCATTAAATTAAGCTTAACTAAACAAGAGGATAAGTACATGAGAGTCTCTAGTTTGAGAAATAGATGCCTCACATGTCCTCAGCTGACAGCTTCATTGAAATCGACCCGCTCAACACCAGTTTCATGTACAACAGTAAAGAGAAGACTCAGGGGTGTAGGCCTTATGGGAAGAATTGCAAAGGAAAATCCACTTTTGAAACAGAAAAATAAAAAGAAAAGGTTAGAGTAGGCAAAAGAAACACAGACATTGGACAACAGATAATTGGAAAAGAGTAATATGGATCTTAACCCCATTGAGCTTTTGTGGGATCAGCTAGACTGTTAGTTGCGTGAGAAGTGCCTGACAAGACAGCCACATCTATGGCAAGTGCTACAGGAAGTGTGGGGTGAAATTTTTGAAGTAGTTTAAGAAGATTTTTTCAAATTGTAATAGTAATTTTTCAAGTTATTAATGTCCTGACTAATTGACTAATGTCAATTTCTTTAATAAGAGCAAAATCTGTACTTTATTCCAAACTTTTGTGTGTGTAATATATATATATATATATATATATATATATATATATATATATATATATATATATAATAAAATATTTAGCTTTGGACAATGTTTTTAAGCCATGATGTATCAGCTATTTTTCATTTTTGTTTTGGGGCCAGTGAAAACTTTGGCAGGGCAAGTAAAAGTCTGAAGCACTGGCCCGACCAGGCCAGTAGAAAAAATCCTTAGCGTTGAACCCTGTAAAACAACGTGTAATTGGTTGCACTAAAGTACAAAAAGCTGTTTGACCACCAACATTAAACGCTGAAGTAAGAAATGCTGAAATATATTTATCATTATATCCCATTTTTAAATAAACACATTTACACATTGTATGTGTTTTTCATTGCCAAATATGAATAATATTAATACCATTGCTGTGACTTGCAGTGCACTCTGTATTAGTATGTCTTTGAATTAAATTGCCTTTGTATACCAAAAATTTGGTAATTGGTTAGAATTTGTTTTATTGTATGGATAATATAGACTTTTGGACCATTGTAGTGTAATCACATTTAATTCATGAAGGGGTTTGAACAAACATATAATACAAGCACATGTACATAGCAATAATATCAGTATTGATTCAATTGATAAGTTTTAGGCTATATTTTTTTTCACTCTATTCTTTCTAATCACCCCTCAGACTGTTTATTGTCTGGCACTCAACTTGTCCAGCAGGTGAACTGAAATAATCTGAATAAGTGTCTGGAATGTATACCTCCTTGTTGATCAAATCAACAACACACTCTTCATCAAAGTTGCAGCTTTTAAAGAAATGTATTTATTTGATGAATCGGCTTGCTAAAGAACTCACTTGCATGTCTTTTGTATTGTGATTCCATGGTAGTTCTTCTCATCTGTGATGGGTTAAGGGCAGACCAGCTAAAAAGTGCTTTGTGCCACCTAATGCCCCAGGGTAAAATTGCTTGTCGATAAGCACCACCTATTGTAAAGGTGTAGATGTGTTAACAGCGATCATTGGCCTCACATTAATATGAAAGGGCCATTCGTCTGATACTTGCTTTGCATCAAGTCGCCTCTGGTGTGCAAAAGCCTTAAATAGGCAGTTCACAAGGTTTGAGACAGCCAGTAAGTGGACCACAGTAGGCCTGCAACTTCTAATATCCAATAAACTATCTTAAAGGTGCACTCAGTATTTTTTGTTTATGTTGTGCTGCCAATATGGCATTCGTCTTGAACTTATGCTGACACCCAGAGGTGTGGATGCAGCATCAAACAAACAACAGTTTTCAGTTGGCAATGCCACTTTATATTTACAATTCACAATCAGTCATGATTAATTTAATCCACGAGTGCAAGTGTCCAATAACGGTTATTGGTTAATGAGATTAGTGGTGCGTTCACATCATGTCAGGACTACTGTAATTACAGGATTCCAACTTCCAAAAAACTTTCACGTCTTCGAATGCTCTGACTTCACAGTAATGCTATCATATAAAAAGAACCAAAATGGCAGAGGCCTCAATAGTAGTTAATATATCTGTTTCAGATTACATTTTCTTGAAGTCATTGTTACCTGGATCAATTTCTGTGTTCTCAAATATTTTGCAAGAACAAATAGAGATGGATGAATTAATACTGTGATTAATTCCTCAGTCGAGGATGTGAAAAGCTTGAGATGTCTTTCATCTCATATTTAAAGTAATTGTGACTTTGTTTGAAAGCACCATAACATCCTGTCTACACCAGACGAGAGCAGCGTCATAAGCATATATTTCCCATTCTCATCAATGAAGCCGTCTACACTGGAACCATCCGTTGCGGCACGTCACATAGTGTTGACAATAAACGTATGCCAGTTCTTTTGCTGACGCGTGGCAGTCCAGCCACTTTATTACTCATATTGGTCCGTGCTGTCTGCACGTCATTTAGAATGTGCACTTCAACACTTTCAGTAGGTGAATCATTTCGAAGACTGTTGCTAAGCCCTCAACTCGATTTTTCGGCTGTACTTTTATATTTACGTCAATATTACTTTATATATTATTATAATTGTAAATAATATCTAGTTTACTCCAGTCTGCTGAGGTACTTCAACTACAGAATCAACATTACTTGCAAGTGAACATCATATTTTTAGGTAAATAGCCATCTTTTTTTCAAATAAATGTAGGTTTCAGATGAAGCAAAGAATTGTGGGTTGTGAGAGCCAACGAATGATACACCCCCCTTGTATCCTCTGAATCCCTGTGAATGAAGTTCGCATTCCAAGACTGCATTTGGAGTATCATAATCACTTTTCTGCAACGAGACCTATGTACACAGCCTTCGAAACAAGATTACAGCCACAAGCAGTTGTTATACCATTAGGCTGGTCATGTGATACTAACATGGCGGCCTCCATGAGGCGACCCTCTCATTGTAGAATAAAACAGCTTTTATAAGGCTATGGACATGGCTGGAGTCTTCATCTCAAGTGAGTGGTCGTGATTATTGAGGGAAAATTATAGAGTAGACCTTTAAATTATCGGCATAATAAATATATGTGGGAAAAGTGAATCCTTACTGGTTGGTGGGCGGCGCGGAGAGGGGAAAAACAACCTCTTCTTCCTCATACTCCGGCCCATCCTGTTGATCACTTTCATCCACACTCCCGTGCGCCCCGAACCCCGGAGGAGGCGGTATAGGTGGCAAAACCGCGGGCACATCAGTGGGGGATATCCGGCTGCTGCCCGGCCCGTCTGAGTTGGGAGACTCACAGCCAGCACCAGCTCTCACCAGGAGATCTTCTCCTCCAGCGCTCGGATAGATCATCACTCGAGCGGGCTTAGAGTAAAGGGAAAAGGGGGTCGAGTCGGGGCCTCTGCTGCCGTCCGATCCCCTGTCCTCGCCCCTCACCTCCATGAAAAAATTAAGAAGAGAGCCTAAGCTTCTTCTATGAGTCTGGTAAACCTGCCTTTTCCAGTCTTGGAGAAAGTTGGTGAAGAGAGGAGCGCGCACACACACGCTGGACCAGCTCAGTGGCTAGCACATGAGTTAGGTCTTCATTGTTTCCTGAGTTTCAGGTTTTCACAAAAAGACGAAGGGATTTTGAGAAATGAGAGATGTCAGACGTCCGAGTAGATTGGAGGCTGATGTATCGAGTCCCCGGTTCGGTCTGGTGTCAGTTGTGGCTTGTAGCCCGCAGGAAAGTGAGCTTTTATTGTCAAGTCTTTTCGTGCTTGTTATTTTGTTGCCAGTGAGTTGAGAACACGCTCCGATCTGCTACTTTTTAAGCGCTACGCAGTTCATCGGTGGTGTCCGGCACGGGTCTCCTCACTCGATCTCGCTTAATGAGTGAGTTAAAGTGTTTTCTTTTGTCGTAAATTACCCTTTTTTTCCTCGATTTTACTAGACTGGTGGAACATTTACCACAGCTGCTTCCAGTCCCACTCCTCTCCCCGCTCATGCGCAGACCTAACCAGCAGAGCGTCGAGCCGATTCACAAAAATGCGCGTCACATATCCATGAGATCTGCTATCGACAGAGTGAAGTCAAAGAAATAAACATATTGACATATGGTCTTGTAAGACATAAAAGAATGATAGCAAAAGTCACATATCTATATTCAAAACATAATCACCTTATCGATAAATTAAGGTGATAGGAGCATGTATGTCTAAATCTGAACTCATTTGCTTACGTTTGATGCTGAAATAAATGTTGAGTGCAGTAAGAATTCCACATATGACTTTCAATATTTTATAGGTTATCTTTATGAACTAACTATTGGGAACTCACTGTACTGTTGAAACAATAAGTTAGGCAAACAAATACAGTGTTACACACAATGAGATATAACGGAATAACCACCTAAGTCCAAGTGGTGTGCTTCACATATGGTAGAAAAAAACTAAAAATGCCAAAAATAGAGCTATAGGCCTTTTTCACAGACTGTGATGACACTTTTCTGCCTCATTTATCAGCGTAAATCTCAATTTTTTTATATTTTACATTTTTATTCAGCGTAAATGTAACTTGATGCTTAATGTTATGTTACTCTGGAATTTGCTTAAAAAGAGAGAGAGTGACAGTAAATTTGGCATCTTCACCCATCTGACTGTCTTAATCCACCACTCTCTTCTTCTGGAAAGTCATTCAAATGTAATGGAGGATTTTTTCTTTTGGCCTAAATAGGTAAGTGAAAATAATATTTGCTGTAATCTCCCATTCACTCCCATTCACCGCTGTCGAAGTTTCTCCTGCAAATGTTTACTTCCACGTTCCAAAACACAGAGTGTGAAAAAGGTCTATTATTGAAGTTTTAATCTTCTGTTGTATCAAAGTAGGCAAAGACTTTTCAGAAATGTGACTGTTATCCAACATAGTAACACTGTTTTGGTAAAAACCTCACACAAATTAGCAAAAACACACAAAATGCAATAAAATGAATTGAAAATTGTTATTTAAATGTGCCATATTATCAGTTAACATGAGATTAGGAAACATCATCAAGTAGGCTATCAACCAGATAGATCAATGCAAATGTATATACACTCACTGAGCACTATTAGGAACACTATGGTCTTATAAAGTTCCCGACATGGTCTTCTGCTGTTGTAGCCCATCCGCCTCAAGGTTCGACGTGTTGTGCATTCTGAAATGTTATTCTGCTCACCACAATTATACAGAGTGGTTATTTGAGTTTCAGTAGCCTTTCTGTCAGCTAGAACCAGTCTGGCCATTCACCGTTGACCAGGGCTGGATTGGTAATCTGGTATGCCCGGCATTTGCCCGGTGGGCCGATGCACTTTGGGGCCGATCAGGGGCAGACTGACCATCGGGAGAACCGAACGGGCCGGCGCGGCCGCGATAAGCTAAAATCATAATAGGCTAGTGTGGTTTGATAAAAAAAAAGAATAACTGTAAATTGTGCCTTAAAATAATTAAATAAATAAGTAAATAATATTATTTAATGAACATGCTAAAGGTGACTGTGGCAAAGGACACAAAACTCCATAAGATGTTGGTTAGTGCAGAAAAATAATCTTGGGGGAGTCCAGGCTCACTGTGGCTCACTTTGGCTAAACAGCATGAACATAATGACAATATTAGTTATTTATGTGTAGTACAAGTCATGGTTTAAAATGAGTAAACTAAGTATTAGGGGCCAGTGTTATATATATATATATATATATACTGTAAATGCTTTAATTTTTTTTTTTCACATAAATCTACATTCCATTCCCATAATGACAAAGTAAAAAACAGATTTTTTTATATATTTGCAAATTTATTAAAAATAAAAACATTTAATATCACATTGACATAAGTATTAAGACCCTTAATCAGTACTTAGTTGAAGCACCTTTGGCAGTGATTACAGTCTCAAGTCTTTTTGGCTATGATGCGACAAGCTTTGCACATCTTGATTTGGGGATTTTCTGCTATTCTTCTCTGTAGATCCTCTCAAGCTCTGTCAGGTTGGATGGAGACCGTCGGTGGACAGCCATTTTCAGGTCTCTCCAAAGATGTTCGATTGGGTTCAAGTTCGGGCTCTGGCTGGGCCACTCCAGGACATTCACAGAGTTGTCCCTAAGCCACTTGTGTTGTGTTGTCTTGGCTGTGTGGTGCTTAGGGTTATTGTCTGGTTGGAATGTGAACCTTCAGCCCAGTCTGAGGTCCTGAGCACTCTGGACCAGGTTGTCATTAAGGATATCTCTGTTTTTTGCTGCATTCAGCTTTCCTTCAACCCTAACCAGTCCCTGCTGCTGAAAAACACATCCACAGCATGATGATACTACCACCATGGTTCACCGTTGGGATGATTTTGCGTAGGTGATGAGCGGTGCCTGGTTTCCTCCAGACATGACGCTTCGAACTGAGACCAAGCAGTTCAATCTTCATTTTATCAGACCAGAGAATCTTGATTCTCACAGTCTGAGAGTCCTTTAGGTGGATTTCATGTGTCTTGCACTGAGGAGAGGTTTCTGTCTGGCCACTCTGCTATAAAGCCCTGATCGGAGGAGTGTTGCAGTGATGTTGTCCTTCTGCTACTTTCTCCGATCTCCCCACATGATCTCTGGAGCTCAACCAGAGTGACAATCGGGTTCTTGGTCATGTGCCAGCAGCACTGTTTACCCTGCACCTGTCGCTATCATGCTCTCAGACTGCTAGGGGAATAAAAGTGTTTTAATGGGGAGAAGCCTTTGTGCTTCTCCCCATTAATGAGAAAGCAAAATTGTTATTGTATAATGTTTGCTTATATTGATACTTCAACCCAGAAAAATTTGTATTCAATTATTAAAAACATTTAGCCAGTTTCCTTTTCCTCCCATTACTTTTTGAAAATAAGTTTTTTCTCAATTGCAGTCAGCACACTGCATAATGCTGTCAAGAAATGGTGCAAGATAAACATTCTCTCCCATACAATCTGTAATAATTAATTCCTTTGTGCTCAGAGTAGGAGTTTGGCAGTGTTGTCTCAGAGGTGTGATTGGGCTGCACTGCTGGAAGCCAGCTTGTGTTGTGTGGATGATTTGTAGGGACAAGGGATGGCTCTTTGTCCTGCTGCAAAGGCTGCTGCTGCCATGGCTACTGCAAGACCAGAGATACTGAGATTCAAAGCAGGGTGCAGCAAATTGTCCATATTATACTGTTAGCCAAGTGGAGGAGCACAGGCACCTGCTGAGGTGGAATAGCCTCTCACTTTGTCATCATGGACGTGTGTGTGTGTGTGTGTGTGTGTGTGTGTGTGTGTGTGTGTGTGTGTGTGTAATGTAAGGGGGACAGTAGACTAAACACTACTGATGTCTCTTGCTATATAATAGAGAGGTATTGAGAACAGTTATGTGATGAATGGGATCTCTTGCACTACAAGGACAATCCAATGTGAATGTTTGTTCCAGTATGGTCATGTACTCTCTTTCTATTCCTAGTCAAGAAGCATTTTGTTTACTGCCATTCACACAGTGGCCCATAAAATATTCGAACTCTTAAGAATATCAAACCAAGTGGCTTATGCAAACAAATGTTTCTAGACCTTTGCTAGTGGATCCCAAATGATCCCAAGATCATTTTTAGTTTACACAGGTGCCCTAGCAGAGAAACCACAGGTGTAGATCATCAAGTAACAAGGGACATGTCCTAATACATTTTACAGCATAATACTTTTTTGTTTTAATTTTGAATGGTATAATTATTTATCTGGTGTCTCTCTCTAAAATAAATTCATTTTTCAGTGTTACTTTTGTGGGTACCACTGTAATGGGAGTGATGGTGGCGTAATGGGCTAAATCACATAACTGTTAATCAGAAGGTCGCTGGTTTGATCCCCACGGCCACCACCATTGTGTCCTTGAGCAAGGCACTTATCTCCAGGTTGCTCCGGGGGGATTGTCCCTGTAAGAAGTGCACTGTAAGTCGCTTTGGATAAAAGCGTCTGCCAAATATGTAAATGTAATGCTCTTTTATGTGATTTTTTTTTAATTTTCAATCAAGTGACAGTTTGTGCTTATAGTCAATCAAACCTTCCTTTTAAAAGAATGTAGGTATACTCTTTCTACCCAAAGGCATAAAATCAGTACAGTTGACCACCACATTACTATCAGGTCAAAATGTAATCTTTCTCTGCATAAAGATAAAACTTTAAAACAGCCTGAAGGATATAGGAAGACTAGGTCAGGAAGTGTCTCTAGAGAATATAAGCAAAATCACTATCTTCCTGAAAGTTTTGCGAGGAGAAATGTCCAAAAGCAGTCAGTGTCGTTAAAAATAAATGAATGTGACTTAAATTTCTAAAAATGAGGGAATTCCATGAATGTTTAAGCAGTCTTCAAGACAACAACATTAAATGCACTGGAGGTGAAAGATTAAAAATTTAGGTTATGGACAAATTAAGGTCAAATCATGAGCAGTCATAGTGACTGATGTCTCATTATCTGATTTGCTAAATCCTGTATTTCTATTTTCTTTGAATCAATCCTAGCATGATCTTAAAGATGAAGTATTTCTGTTGCACTAAAATAATGACTTCTGGTTTCCCAGACATTCCCCCCATCTGCTATTGGTCAAAAAACAGATAGTTCTACCCCATATTGGTGCCATTGGTTGTGCCAGACTGGTCAGGATGCTCAAAGAAGCAAAGTAATGTTTTGATAATGCCACAAAGCCACAGTGTTTACACTTTTGGGGGAATTAACCTATGAATGTCTTACTTATATGTGTCCTATACTATGCTGGGAAAGGAGAAAGTATTTTAACTTTCAAAAAAATGACACTTCAACTTTAAGATTACTCACTAAAATCAGTTGGGTTAAAAATGACCCAACACATAGCCCAATGGTGGGTTGACATAGCACCGACCCATTGTTGGGTTATTTTAACGCAATGCATTGGGTAGCAAGTTTTACCCAATAAATTGGGTTATAAAATAACTAATTTGTTGGGTTTTATTTTTGGGGGGGTCCAAAATGTTGCTTTAACCATCCTAGTATTATTGGTACTATTATTATTATTGTTGACATTATTATTATTATTATTATTATTATTATTATTATTATTATTATTTCTGTGTGAATAAATTATAATGCACAAGTTACAAATATCTTGAAATAGCTTTATTTCCATTAAATTAAAAGTTGCAAACATTTTCATTAAGTCAATTGTTGAAATTGTGTTATCAATTTACTTAAAATCATGTTTCAGTTTACAAGAACCACCACAAATACATATGTAATAAATAAGTAAGCAATGGTGTAACGTTTATGGCAAGGACGAAGACGATGGAGGGACGAACCCAAGTGCAGTTTATTAAACAAAAGTGAGATCCAAAAACCCTAACTAGAAACATGAAACATAAACATGACTAAACTAGACTTGACACAAACAAAACATGACTTTACTAAATCTTGACTTGACATGGCTTGGCTTGACTTGACTTAAACAAAACAAAACTACAACAAAGTTACGTTAACAAGACTCCACAAAGGACAATGGCAAACATGAGGGCTAAAATACATTGACATGGGTAACAAGACCACCAATGAAAATACAAGAATGAAAACAATATAACAAGACAATGAATGTTCATTTCTTTTCGCTTTTTGACATGGCACTCCATGTCAAAAAGGTTACCGATTCCTGGTGTAATATCTTGTTGAGTCCAATTTGTGTATTATATAATTTAGTGCCTTGCAGATATAACTTTCTAGATAAAATGTTTCATCTTTCCGCTTTGAAGTATTTTCATTTTACAATATACTTTTATTTCAGTTGATGAAGAACTGCCATGTCTGCAACACCGGATAATGAGTCTTAAAGCCGAGGCGTCTTACAATTTCTTCGCGCGTCGGCCAAATATATTAAATATTATGTATGATTTACAAAAAAAAAAAGTGTCGGGACGAACACAGAAAGTGAGGGGGAGCATCCCAATTAGTAGTTTCTATGCCACAGTTTAAAATAGGCTGGCTTTATAGCAAGTGTTATGTCAGTAGCCAAGAGAACAGCATTACAGCAGACCCAAAATTAAGGGGAAATTGTTTAATTATTTAATTAATCAGATATTATTGTATGTTGATAAATAAAACGAAAAGCGTTCATATAACATGATATTATTAACTTACCTCTGTATCTTCTGTTGGCAGTGGCACTGGTCGACTGTTGAAATTTAAAATCTCCTCAGAAGACCAGTTTTAACCCAACTGGGTGCGTTATTATAGAAACAACCCAATAAACTTTATGAATTACCCAACAGAACGACCCAATATGTTTAATACCCAGCTATTAAATAACCCAACGTTTTTAACCAAACAGATCTTAAACCTGATTGGACCTGTCCCTTTCCTAAAGACACGTTAAAACAATGCGTACTGTATACAGCAATTGCATAAAGTAGATGCCATATAGCCTACACTGAATATGTCTTGCCAAAGCGATGCTTGTCAAGACCAGCTAAATGAATTCTGTTCTTATCTCACTCATATTCATTTTCATATTCCACATCCTGTCCCTTTAGATGAACTACATATTTCACATGTGACAATTAGCTCCTCTATGTACCTCTCTCATCACATGGATGTGCAGTATAACGTGAGCGCAAGGCTAACATGCCACAGCAGTTCAGTAACAAAGGTGTGTGTGTGTGTGTGTGTGTGTGTGTGTGTGTGTGTGTGTGTGTGTGCATTTTCAGTTCTGTCAGTAGCGGATCCTGGCATAGGCGATATAGGCAGGTGCCTAGGGCAGCAACGCTCTCTGGGGCAGGGAGTCTTTCTGAAAGGGTACCTGCCAGGCCATCCCCGCACAGAGCTCTCAAAATTGCGATGGGAGAAAGATGCCCTGAATTGTGCCACCCTGCTCCTGGTTCGCAAGATTGCGATGGGAGAAATATGCCCCAAATTGTGCCACACTGCCCTTGCCCTGAGCTCGCAAGATCGCAATGGGAGATAGGTGCCCCAAATCATGCCACCCTGAACCCGGAAAGCTTGCAAGATCACAATGGGAGAAAGGTGCCCCAATAGGCTACTTGGCCTTAAAGGATTATGGATGTTCATAATGTATTCTTACATTATGTACAAACATAAGATAACCATGATAAACTGTAGGCCTATAGGTAGGCTACAACATGATGCAGGATCTTCTTAGTGTTCTTGCAATAATTAGTATCAACCATGTGATTGCTGGGCAGATATGACAAAGTCATTGATGATTTTGCATCCATGAAAAGTAGGAGGGGAGGGTTCCATTTTAAATGAGGGTTTAGGTGTAATAGCGCAGAGTAGAAGCAATTTGTAAGAATTCTGCCATATACTTTTGAATTTATTGACTATAATTTTATTGTGCAATTCAAGTTATGTACTGTATATATTGTATAATGTCAATGTTAATAGAATGTGCGATTTATATATATTAATATATTATATATATATATATATATAATATGGGATGGGGCATCAAGTAATCCATGCCTAGGGCATCAAGTAAGCCAGAACCACCAGTTCTGTATATATGAGTTCTGTATATATGTTATCCATGTCGGTTTAATTGAGCATCTAATACAACATTCGTCATCATTCATAGTACTCACATGATAGTCTAAAAAATGTATGTAGTGAGTATCCACATTACAGTGCAGAGTTCCCCTGAGGGACTGAGGGAAGCAGATCCATTGTGCTTTGCTACTGGGCCACCTCGGGCTACACATAACATGGTGTTATCCTTTCATATTGGTCTGCAATCAAATTTTGGTTGCTCTTGCACTGTCTTCATGAATTAATAATAAGGCACACAGAGAGCTCACTAACATATGGATGTGTGGATACAACTTGTGCATAAACTAAAAGAGTATAACAAAGCTTAATAGAATAACGTGATTTAGTTGACTTGTAAGGAAGTGAATCATACAGATAATTAGAACAACAATGTGCATTTGAGTATCATATAAAATGCAACATGAACACATTTTGTTTCACTGTGAACAAAGTCACCAACTTCACAAAAGCTGCTGCTGTTTTTAAATAAGATTATTATTATCATCACAACATATGTGTTGGAGATGAGATGGCTAGTGGACTTCATGGCGCCCACTTGTTTGTGTGGCAAGATTCTGTCTCCGGGTGGGGTGGAAATGATAGTGGAGATTAATAGTAAAATGTATCTGTTTCTCACAAACACACCTATCATATTGCTTCTGAAGACAGATTTAACCACTGGAGTCTTTATGAATTACTTTTATGGTGCCTTTATGTGCTTTCAGAGCTTCAAAGTTCTGGCCACAATTTACTTGCATTGTATGGACCTACAGTGCTGAACTATTCTTCTAAAAATCCTTGTTTGTGTTCTGCAGAAGAAGAAAGTCATACACATCTGGAATGAGAGAATTGTCATTTTGGGTAAACTATCCCTTTAACGTTTTACATCAGGAAAAAAAAGGTCTATAAGTTTGGAGCAATATGAGGGTGAGTAAATAATGACAGAAATAAATGTTTTAATGTACTATCCCTTTAAATCAAGAACATGAATTTAGAATTTTTTATTGAACTATACTATAGTAATGAATTATAATGATAATTAACAAAAATGTGCTCTTTTGAAAGTGTTGAGCTCTTGGGCTTTTGACATCAGTGGTTAGTTTCTTTGACGTATGTTTGTAGCAGTCACATATCCAAGTCCTGTTTGTGTGTGCAATTTATTTTGCACAATCAATGTCCATATACAGTATATCACTAAAGCCTTAAACTCAGAGATGCACACACACACACACAGACTGAAGAAGTTTTGTTACTTTGAGAAATCCATTTTATGGTGTTGTGCCTATAGCAGAGCAGCTTTAATGTAATTTACAGATGATTTTATCCCGACATATGTGGAACAGCTCACCTCTTTTCTCGTCTGGGGTTGCCGTAGCAAAACTGACAAGACCATTCAGTGAGCCTGCAAAAAGAGACATCTATGGGAACCATTTTCTCAATTTTGTTCTCCTATATCTACTAGACTGAAACATCAAAAACATGCCAGACAGGAAGGCTATCACAAAAGACAGGCTTTTGCCCTCTCTTCGGAAAACTAATGCCAGCTGGATGACATCATCAGAGAATGAAAGCTTTAAAGTCAACATGAATTCAAAATTGACGATTTACTTTCATAATGCATGTTCTTGATCTTATAGTGCACAATTAATTTGTATATTACAAAAAAAAAACATGGATTTTTTTATGAAAATAACTTGCTCCACCTCTGAAATTACTTTTCGCAGATATCACCAATCCTTCTTACTTCTCAACCCCTCCTTTGAATCCACCTGACTTCAAACAGTTCCTAATGGATTCCATTAAGTCCTGTCTCTTTGTTTGGTCTTATTCAGTTACCTGCTTCACTCAGAAATACATTTTACAGATTACAGAAGTAAAATGGGTTGGAAAATGAAAAATTTCATTTTGACTTCTATGGTAACAAGCACATGAACATTTTTGATAAGCAAACTGGGATTATCTGTTAGCTGAACAAAAATGCAGAAACATAATCAATAATAGTTGGTTATGAGTGGTTAATTAATTTTCAAACACATGATTTGCATAAACCATATGCTATCTCATGTTCCAACAGCATTCGCTTGGTTGTGTTCAGTTCATGATCCATGCCGTGGGTGAGATTCTGTGATGTGGTAAGTTAAGATCGACTGGATTCGTCTGGTATACACTCAAATACATAATGAGTGATATAAAGAGGTATGTTGTTAAGGTACTGGAGCCACAGGGATTGCCAATATACTCTAATCTAAATAAGACTGTAACAAGTGTACAGGGAAACTGAGGTCAATCACCACTGTGGGCTTGAGCACGTCACTTAAGTTCCAAGTTGCTGCAGAGGGAATTCCTGCAATTAGCTGGATGAACAGCATCTGCTAAATTACCAATAATAAAATGCTATCTGCCTATCTACAGTATGTATACAAACACACACACAGTAGGGTCCACATGTCAGACCACTAGAAAAAATGCTTTTATTAAATTCATGCAATGAATTTCAAAATCCTGAAACCTTCTGTTTATTTCCAGTTTTATAATGTGGACCACACTTTATGTAAGACAGCTCAACAATGGAGCTGAAGCTGTCATTGTCAGTGTGCTTCTGACTTCAATGAAAACAGCATTTTTATGAACGGTTTCTGATAAAAGGCTTTAGGCATTTTCATCACTCAGGCTATTAAGAACTGGAGAGAAAGAGAAAATCCTGTTATTTGCCACTAGAAGTGACAAGAGCCTTGCTTTGTGTAATAATAGCTGAGCTCATTTCCTTTTTCCAGCCGCTCAAAACACTTAACCCATCACTCCTGGCCAGTGGCAGCAAGTGCATCACAATCTGCATTCCTCTCCTGCTTTTAAGCACCCAAGGTTTTTTTCACTAGCGTTGTATGTCCACAAGAGTTCACAAAAGACAGACTGTAAATAATAGAAAATCATCGCAGACATGTTCTAAACTGGCTTCTTCTCTGTACTCTGCCCTGTGAAGCGAAGTCACGACTCAGTGCTGACCATTTAGCCTTGATGTCAACTGTACTCAAATGTGGTTACACCTTTTGTCACACTTAAATACCACATCTTAACTAATAAAGAATGTTCCAACAACTTTACATGACTAATGTTGTGTAAAGATTAGGAACAAATATTATTAAAATAATGTTAAAGGAGCATCTTTATGACGGTTTTCAATAATAGTTAACACAATTTAAAAAAAAACCATTCTTAGTATGAATTTGGTCCTACGTCCTTTACACTGATTAAGAATTTGGACTAAAGCACATAACTGGTAATCAGAAGGTTGCTGGTTCGATCCCCACAGCCACCACCATTGTGTCCTTGAGCAAGGCACTTAACTCCAGGTTGCTCCGGGGGGATTGTCCCTGTAATAAGTGCACTGTAAGTCGCTTTGGATAAAAGCGTCTGCCAAATGCATAAATGTAAATGTTAAGAAAACTGGACATGTTAATGCTCCTTGTATAAGTAAAATTATAATTAATGGACATATATAAAAAATATTGATTTATTAAGAGGTCAAGGATGCCCTTTATCTGCATATTTATTTCTTCTTAATATATAAACATTGGAGCTGGGATAGGCTCCAGCCCCCCGCGACCCTGTACACAGGATAAGCGGTTGACGATGGATGGATGGATGGATGGTTTTACGGTAGTATATTCTATATATAAAGGGTCATCTGAATTATAGCTGTAGGCCATAGTGCATAAAATACATGTAACTGTTGTGCCTTTATACTATAGCTTTAAGTGTATTTTGTTTATTTGTATTTTATTTATTTATTTATTTTGGAAAAGAAGAAGAGATGTATGGATAGTTGTCTAAGAATGATATAGATGATGTAATGTATGTTATTGAAATTTGTTGTTGGACCTTATTTCTTTTTCTTATTGTATTTTTTGTGTATTTGTTTATGATACATTTCTTTTTTATTTTATGTGCAATGTAATAAAAAATAAATAAAAGAAAGAAGTAACAAATCATGCTCATGGCTGTCACATAAAGTGAAGACTACTGGCTATTTTAACAAGAAACATCCCCTATATGTTCCAACACAACTTCCTGATTCAATAGGTAATACATCAACAATACTGTGCACATCAAGCGATTTCATGATGTCTTTAACAATAGATAAAAGGTAAGCAGATATCTGTACAAGTGAAATATCTAGTGAAATATTATGCAACAGTAAAATAGCCTAGTTTCACATTTGTAAAATCTCCACAGTTGAGCTAAACCACGGAGTGAGTTAAAAATGGCAGATGGATTGCCCATGTCATGTAATGCTATCCCTGGCAACAGTGACTTCTGCAGCCGATCAATCACAGAGCTTCTTCAGATAATTCAATAAAGCCACTGAAGAGTAAGCTGGATCAACATGCTTCCATCAAACAGAACGTGGATTGAGAGGATGTGAATGGTTTGTTCAAAACCTCAGTCAATGACCCAATGTTGTATTTATAGCGTATGACACAACAAATATTATTCACTTACTGTAGAGCCAGACATTTAATGTAGTGTACTTGAGACAAACTAAAATAAACAAGAATGAAATGTTAAAGGTGCTCACTTTCACAGTGCTAGGGTGTTGTGGGTGGTTGACAGAGATTTGTATGTGGTTGCTAAGGTATTTTGAGTTTTTTAGTGTGTTGCTATGGGGTTGCTAGGGTGTTCTGGGTGGTTGTTGCTTACCGGCCCAAGTCAAAAGAGCTTCACAGGCAAAGCAGCATTTTGAGCAAAATTGTGATGAAAAGTGTTGTAAATGCACAACTGTTGGGGACCTGTGTTGCATAGAAATGATGTAGGGTAGCAAAAATTATATAATATATGTAGTTTGACTGAAGAAGCCTCAATGACCAGCAGCACTTTACTGAGCTGAAATTATTAACATCATTGGCCATTTTTGGCAAGTTCCCTCTGATAAAAAAAAATTGAAGAATATTTTTGTTATATTTTACATGTAGATTAATTAAGACACATTCCCCCCTCCCCCATCCTCTTCTAGAATAGGATAAGAAAATTGTTTATGTATAAGAGTATCCAGAAGTATGTTTTTATAATGCTTTATTCTGAATCAAGCAAGTCTCTTCTACAATATTACAGCCTGTGTTCGTGATGTGTCCTCCTCTTAAAACACATTTAAAACAACACCTGTTGTAGGTCTCTGCTTTCACATCCCAGAGAAGATGCTGATGTGCCTGTGGACCACAAAGCATGCTTTTGACATTACTGGCAATCCATGGGCTATTTTTATCCAGCATTACTCTGCTTGTTGAAAGCATGGTGCAGAAAGTCTTAAACTGTGAAGTATAGTTTCTTTCTTTAAGAAGAACAGTTTGCATGTAAAGAAAAATAGTACAAATGAAAAAATAAACCTGCCCAATGCAGTATTAACAACACTGCTAAAAAGACTTGCATATTCAGCATGCAATTCCCATGCTGGTCTAAGCTGGTGCTGGCTAGTGCTGGTTTGCAGATGGTAACCAGCAATCCCTAGCTTGTGAAGCAGGTTGAACAGCATGGTCCTTCTATTGAAACTGGTAAGGTCACCAGCATCACATGCTGGGGGACCAGCACCCAAAACACACCATAAGTCAGTGACTAGCAACGCTGTTTTTTAAGCAGGTATGGCCCATGATTGTTTGCTTTAATGTCACAAAATCTTATTTCTAAGCAATAACATACATTATTCATTCTAAGTCATGTTTATTGTATCAAAGCTCTGCAGCGTAAATGATAGAAGAGGCACATTGATGCTGGATAAATACATGAACATGCCCCACTTTGACCTTAGATGAATCTCAAAAGAAAAACAGTAAAGCATCGCATGAAGTATTTCAATAAAGCCAAACAAGAGAATAAGGGGATGCTTGATATACTGTACCTGGCAATGGCAAGCCTTGCTACTTTCCTTACATGGATATTTTTATACACAACACTTTATTAGGAAGACCTGTACACATACATGTTCATGCAATTATCTAATCAGCCATTAATGTGGCAGCAATTCAATGCATAAAATCATGCAGATACGGGTCAGGACCTTCAGTTAAAGTTAATATCAACCATCATAATGGGGAAACAAATGTGATCTCAGTGATTTGGACCGTGGCATGATAGTTGGTGCTAGATGGGCTGGTTTGAGTATTTCTGTAACTGCTGATCTCACACACAAAATTCTCTAGAGTTTACTCAGAATGGAGCCAAAAAAAAAAAAAAAAACATCCAGTGAGCGGCAATTCTGTGGATGAAAATGCCTTGTTGATGAGAGAGTTCAACGGAGAATGGCCAGACTGGTTGGCTACGGTAACTCTGATAACCACTCTGTACAACTATAGCGAGCAGAATAGCATCTCAGAATGCACAACACGTCGAACCTTTAGGAGGATGTGCTTCAACAGCCGAATACAACATTGGACACTTTTATCAGGACCATAATGTTTCTAATAAAGTGCTGAATGAGTGTATATACATTGTAAGAGTGTGTGTTTACAGAAGAATTTATACATGTGTGCAAGTTAACCTTAAAGGAGATCTATGAAAGCAGTAAGGGCGCTTGCACCTGAGCTAAATTATGTCTAACACCTGTCTCTAATTTCAGTGAGAATGGGGAGAGCGGCATAAAAGCAGCCACAGAGCCTCCAGTCGAGAGAGAGAGTCATATGAATGCATGCAGAGATTATTGTGTTGTGTTGTGTTTGTAAACTGGTGAGAGAAATGGTAATTAAAGCCTCACCTGTGAATCTGAAGCCCTGTTTCCTGTGTCCTCCTTCCCTCCTTGGAGTCGAGTATTACATTGGTGCTGAAACCACTTTCTCTTCCCTTGACCATGCCCCCACAGCCACAGCAATATAAGTCTCAGGTGTCTGTCATAATATGTCAAATGAGCTGCTGCTCCCCACCCCCTTTCTGGATGAGGGATGCGCCTTTACAGCTGGTGCTTCGGATACTACAGCAACAACAAATCAGAACCAATATGACTGACAGCATAAATACCGGAGTTCAGCCATACATGTATGAATATAGACATTATATTTAGACATTTGGACATTTTCACTTAGGGGTGTACTCAATTTTGTTGCCAGCGGTTTAGACATTAATGGCTGTGTGTTGAGTTATTTTGAGGGGACAGCAAATGTACACTGTTATACAAGCCGTACACTCACTACTTTACATTGTAGCAAAGTGTCATTTCTTCAGTGTTGTCACATGAAAAGTTATAATCAAATATTTACAAAAATGTGAGGGGTGTACTCACTTTTGTGAGATACTGTATATATATGTGTATCTGGTCTCCATGAATACAATCATAGACAATGGTAACCTACAGTAAGTGGTTTCGGGTTAAAAACAAAAACAATTCATTTAGTTTTTTCTGTTTTTGATTAATAGATATATAAGAAAGAGGAGTGGGTGGACTTTTAACATTGTAGGGTGGTTGTGTATCAGTGAATAACAAAATTGATTTTGGTCTTTTCCTCACTAAGAGCTATTGCACAGCTTTAGGCGACTTGGAATAGAGCATGGGATGGACTCTTTAATTAACTATTTGCTGAATAGCAAAATCCTGCTTAAATGTATGTGTGCAGTGCATAGGAAAACTGCCTCATAATCATTCTGAAGATATGTGAAGTTGAAAAAGTTTCTTTAAAGCATGTGATGGTTGGTTGAAAGCAGGAACCCTCTGAGGCTCTGATGAGGCTGAGAGTGAGTGCACATGACAGCTGCCCATCTGTTACTGCAGCCTCCTCGGTAGTCCTTAGAGAGTATACTGTCCTAGCCTGTTTAAGCCTTCTGCTCTACACTCTCAACTAGACATATGAAAGAAGCAAGAAACAGGGAGAAGAGAAATACAGATAATTTGTAACATAACCTACATGATGTTGTTGCTCACATAAATATTCAGTTGTTGTTCTACTGAATGTTATTTCACAAATAGAACAACAACAGGGGTTTGTAGGTAAAAAGCCACAAGTGTGTCAAAATTCTGAGAATTACATCATTTTACTCTTATTCCTAGACTTAAAAAGAAATGTGATTAATATAGGTTCATAAGTGTTAAGATTTGGTCTCATCTCCTAAATTGTTTAAGAGTGCTATAGAGGTATTTTAACACAGTTAGGAGTAGCACAATGACTGTGTTCTGCGGAGAAAACACACTCTACAACAAAGAAAGTATGTGTTGGACTTATGACAGTGGAAATTGGGCAAGTGTGTTTCATAGTTAAGGTAAATTAAATCCATCAGTATATATATATATATATTTAATTGCAGCACATTTTTTCATTTAATGAATACACAGAAACTCATTGTTGTGAATTAACTATTTGAAAAATGTTATTGGTTACACACCTAAAATTTCAGAGGGCTGCAACAACTAATTAATAACATCTAAATATCATTAAAATTATTAAAAAATCAGTGATGAAAAAATCTACATTGAATTCAATTATGATTAGTTAAAGATCTTTGCACATGTATGACAAACCTCCATCTGTGACACCACTTTACAGGAGTGAAAACTTATTTTCAGAGGAAAAAAAGACATTTGAAAAATGGTACAAAGCTGCATCTGAAAAGAGCAGAACCCAAGCACTATTTAAAACATTTGATAAGCTCATAGTTTTGTGTTGGTTGTCAGGTGCTTTAACAGATTACTTCTGCTGTTCAATGTGCTTGAGATATGTTTAACCCCAGCTCATAACTTACATTTGACAGATTTATTCTTATTTGCCAGTATTATAAACTCAATGTCATGTAATTTTACAAAGCCAGTTTGCAAAACAACTTGCAAAGCAAGTCATTATTACTTTAAATAGGCCAAAAATGAAAAATGAAATAAATAGAAAAACACACATATTCATGGAGTGCCACAATAAAAATATTGTTGATATGCTGAATGTAAAATGTATCATTAAATTGAACCTTATATATAACTGTAATGGGATTATAACATTTTGGTTTATTATCATTTCATTTTGTGATTTAAATTTCCCTTCTATTTATATTTGCACATTGTTTGAGGACAACATTTGGTAAAATGTGGAATAATGTTTTAAAATATAGGAAATTAAATTTGGCTTTCTCATTTGATTAACCAAAGAATGAATCAACAGAAAATAACCTATTATCAAAACATTGTTTTAATGATGTCATATCAGCTGGGACGTATTAGCCTTGCAGGCTCACTATTGGCTGATTCAGTGGTTGACGGTGCCCATTTTAGGTCGACATTACTATAGTCCTTATCTTACAACACTCAAGTTTCACCTCAGTCCGCACCTTAGAATCAGTGTTAGACTTTGCTGAAAGTTTTTGCATCTTTATAAAAAGCTACCACTCTTACACAAGTCCTACTCGTTGCTAAGAATTTTTTGACACTTAAGTTAAAGATTAAGTCTATTCTTAGACTTAAGCATTAAGCATTAAGTTTAAGAGCATTTCTGAGAAGTTTTATGCATACGGCCCCAGATCTCATATTAAACTTCATACAAGTGTGTTTGTTTTCAAGAATGATCTTTTCTGTTCTGAAGTTACATGAATCAAAAAGGCTTGGATCTCTGCCAGTTTAGAAAAACATGTAGTAAACATATGTAGTACATATTCTCTGGGCTGAATAAGTGATGTTTAGTCCCCTCAACTCAAGTTTTTCATTAGCTTTCTCTCTGAACGCCCCAGGCAAACCACATACAAGAGAGACTTTATGAAAGACCATGGTGATGACAGAAAAAAATAAAAATAAATGAGAGCTCAGAAACCTTGGGGCCTACTTAATTTAAATTCTGACCTATGCAGTGGCATGAGAAAAGATAAATAAACAAACAAGCAGACTGGCAGCTACACTTAGGGATTAGAATGGGAAACACATTGCCTTTATTAGCCACATCAGTTCATTAATTGAACAAGGCAGACATCAGCTTCCATTAAAATGTGCAGATCCACACTGGCAAACTGAGCAGTGTAGGGGTGATGCTGAGTGTGAGTCTGAAGCCATTAGGTTTACGGCCAGGTCTGTTAGCACTTTGGAGTTGTAATTTGGTTCACAGTTCAGAATCATGAAATATTGCTGATTTTAAAGGGCTTTATTTATGAACTGAAGTTAATGCCAGTATTTGCTGGAATTTCAATAGTTCTTGTCCCATAGGCATTAAGAAACATATTCTAAATATAAACTGAGCAAGTGGTTTTCAAACTCTTTGATGCCAAGAACCCTCAAATACGATGCCCTATACAGAAAAGAATATTGTGTGGTGAATTAAATATAGCAGAAAAGATTAAGTACTTTTTACACAATAAGATTAAGTGTAAAGTTAAAACAATTTGCAAATTCTATATTTGTACTCAATTTAAACATGTAAAATTTGTTATCTGTACAAGGTGTCATCATGTATCTTTTCTTAAGTAGAAACCATGTCATATTTTTTCGTTGATTTTAGTAATTTTCACTGGTGAATGAAATAAGTAAATTTGCATGCACCAAGCTTTAATAATTAATGAGCTTGCATGGTTTTACTGTTTGCAAATTTATTTACACTGTTTTTGTTGATTATGTTGTTTTGTTAAATAATTTCTTGTTTGTGAAGTTTTTACTCAAAATGACACATTCATCATAAAAAAAGTATCTGTTGATTGGTACCGTCATCGTGTTTTATCAAGAGTTGAGGTCTGTGTGCACAAATTTGTATATTATTTCTATTGCTAGTAATGCAAGGTGATGTTGTCTAATAAACAAGCATGAATCTTTTCTGTATGTCATGTTTAAACATGATTAAACGTGTTTATAAGGACAGTTCAAAATGTGAAATAGGCTAATAAAATGTTCCATTAAATTTGTCTAAGCTTATGTACATAATATTTGTAAAAGTTACTGTAATAACTGAAATGTTTAAGTTTAATTTACTCACTCTAATCAATATTATGTTGTGAAGTTAAGTAGATTTTACTTAATTTTATATAATTAAAAGTTACTTAGAAAAACGTTTTGCAAAAACATGCTAAATAAACATTTAACATTTTACTAGTCATTTTTTTCAGTGTTGCAATGGACCCCCCTGCCCAAAATATAAAAGCAGTTTCATGTATAAAGCCCCATTTATACTGTGTGATGAAAATAAGTGTAATATCATGAAGACAATGTGTTGTTTGCTAAATTAAAGAATTAATTTTTATATTGTCACTGTACAAGAGGCAAAAGAATTTATCAAATAATTCTTAAACCATATTAACTTTGTATTAAGTTAACAGCCTATCTCACTATTACAGTAATGTTACATGTATAAACCTGAAGAAAATCATGTTCATTTGAATTGAAAATTGCTTTTAGTCTTTAGAAAGCAGAATGAAGCTGCAATATTGTCATATTTGTTAAATTTAATAAATGACTTGTTTTAGTTTATCTGAAATTTTAAGCTGAACCTCTAGCACACCCTTGGGCCCCACTACACTGTAAAAAGTAATACCTAGATCTAACTTATAAAAAGTGAGGCAAGTGGCTGCATTGGATGTTTTAGGTTGATTCAACTTGCAGCCATTTTTAGGTTTTTTTGAACACCTCAGAATATAACCTCAGAAAATAAATCTAAATGTCTATATTCTAAGCACTACAGTGATTAACTTTACATAAACAGAATTTGTCAATAACAATTACAAATTCAATTGAAGAAGAAAAAGATGAGAAGATAGATTGAAGACAATAACATTTATTCAATGTTAACCAGTGTCACTTTTAACAGTGACTACAAAACAGCAACAAAATGTGGCCGCACATGTACAGTATAATATAAAACAAACACTTTTTAAGTGTATTTTCAACCTGTTCTGAATAGTACAGTGAAATATCCAAACTGCCCAATCTGCAATGTTTGGATGAAGGTAAATGTGAGCCATAACATCACATTGTATCACACTGGAACTGCAATGTCAAAAATTATTACAGTATTTCAATATTTTGAACAAAATTGCACACAACACTGTTGAAAATATACCTCATGAGGTAATGATCGGCACAGAACGCAGTCCAAAGTCCACATTAATTAAGGCACTGAACAATGAACACCACAGGAAATAACCTGAGCAACTTGTACCTGTCAAATGAGTCTTAAAAGGAACACTCCACTTTTTTTTGGAAATAGGCTCATTTTACAACTCCCCCAGAGTTAAACAGTTGAGTTTTAACGTTTTAGAATCCATTCAGCCGATCTCCGGGTCTGGCGGTAACACTTTTAGCATAGCTTAGCATAGATCATTGAATCGGATTAGACCATTAGCATCTCTCTTAAAAAAAATGACCAAAGAGTTTCGATATTTTTCCTATTTAAAACTCGACTCTTCTGTAGTTACAATGTGTACTAAGACCGACAGAAAATGAAAAGTTGCGATTTTCTAAGTCGATATGGCTAGGAACTATACTCTCATTCCTGCATAATAATCAAGGAACTTTGCTGCCGTACCATGTATGGAGCAGGATGCCTGAAATAGTCCACAGCTGTGTAATATCATTGAGCCTGCTGCATAGGAAAAATATCGAAACGCTTTGGTAATTTTTTTAATAGAGAAAAAAGATGCTAAAAGTGGTACCCCCAGACCCGGAGATCGGCTGAATGGATTAGAAAACGGTAAAACTCAACTGTTTAACTCTGGGGGAGTTGTAAAATGAGCCTATTTCCAAAAAACGTGAAGTATTCCTTTAAGGTCAAAAGTTGAAGTTTGTATTTGGTAAACTCACCTACCAAAGTGATTACATTTTTTCAAACGATGGCAAACAATGCCACATGCCATTGAGAAATCATCTAAGACAATTTAGTAAGGAGATTAGCATACTTGGATGATGGCTTAGGACGCATGGGGTCCAATCCCACAAAAAGCCTCTGATATATCTCAAAAGTATACACCAGTTTTGAGGGATACTTGAGGTCGAGAGCATAGATAAGTCCAAACAGGAGGCAGCATGCTTTAGACAGGTTTGGCACACCTCTGACCACGGGCTGTCCTTCTATCATAATACCAATCGTGTCGGGATGATGGCACATGTAAACTTTCAGTGGGCAACTGCCAAGCTCAGCGTGCACCTCTGTTTCAGCACGATTCTATTGGTGGAGACAAAAAAGAATCAAGAGTTTGGTCAGACAAACACGTAATGAGAGGAATATAGCAGACCGGTAGAAGACATAAGACAAAGTCAAAATTTTACTTTTGTTGCTAAAGGTGGTGGATACTAGACGGATACTGTGACTAGAGCATGTGACCAGAGTGAAGTCTACCATGACAATGCCATAGAGTGTGGGTACTAAACTATCATAATCTACTGTAGCATGAGTGTTGTCATATTCTGGTTCAAAGGATGCAATACAATGAAACAATGCAATTGTCCTTGCCTGTCCCTGATTGGTCATCACATTACTGTTCATTAAGCTACAAAGTTTAAATATCTTTCAAGAGCAAACGTAATTACCCCATATCATCACAATAGTAATACACCCACTAAGCAAAATGATGTCCAAAAGATGTCTTTTCAACGTCTTTGTCACAAAGTCGTACGTTACAAAGACGTCCACTGAGGAGCCAGAATGAACGTTTTTATGATATCTTTTTTTAACGTGCTCTGTAATGAACGTTCATGGAACCTGTGGAATATGTGGACATATTTTCAACATAATTAAAGGTCTCATTTAGACAATTTATGCCGTTTCTGGTCCAAATAAACACTCTCAGGATGTATTAAATTAAAAGTCACATTTATTTCAATGTAATTTCCATTTGTAATTGCAAAGCAACTCACAGACAGAGTGCGTTTGTCCAAAAATCATGAAAAGAAACTTCACTCACACCTTCAGACAGCATAGCATCTGTAATTCACACATTTGGATTGTGAGAGAAATCAGATTCGACCTAGGGACCTTAAGCTGCCTGCCTTAAGTAGAAGACATAAAATATAAATACATTGACTATTTCTGTCAGATGTCTACCTAAGTTCTTATTGAGAATTAATAAAGGTTTAGATGTTGATATTTACGTTTAATTTGAAGTCACCATTGTGGTAGTTAGTGTTAGCTTTATTTAGTCTCTTAGTCCTTGTACGTCTTGTATTAACTTTTCTTTGACTGCTGTAATTGTGTGGTTGAAAAACAGTTGTAATGGCAAAGAATACCAAGATCAAGTGAGATCAGGTTTTCAGGTCCTTGTTGATGACAAAATCATCACAAAACAAACATCTAATGTTGCGTTTTTAAATTTACTGTTAATAGTTGGCATTTAAAGCCACCAGCCTTGTGAAACTGTAGCATTGGCATCAATAGCATAAAAATGATCACATATCCTGATGGTGAATAAAAAACATGTGCACACGATGTTGAGCGAGTGAATCATGTAGTCACACACACACATTAAGATTTTTCATATGAATCATAACAATGGTGACGATAAAAAAAACGAAATAAAAGCTTAATGATGCAATGCATGATGGGTAGCTTCATAGTACAAAACTGTGATTACAAAGCTTTTTTATTTTTATTGTCACCATTGGCACAGATCAAAATCTTGATGTCTGTGTGTGACTACATGATACACTCGCTCAAAACATCGTGTGCACATGCTTTTTATACACCTTCAGAATACGTGATCATATTAATGTTATTGGTGTCGATACTACGGTTTCACAAGGCTGGTGGCTATAAATGCCAACTATTAACAGTAAAATTAAAAACACAACATTAAATGCTTGTTTTGTACTGATTTCATCAACAAGGACCTGAAAACACCTTATCTCACTTTATCTTGGCATTCTTTGCCATAACAAATGTGTTTTAAAAACAGTTACACCAGCCAAAGAAAAGATAATACAAGACGTACAAGGATCAAGAGCCCAACTAAAGCAAACACTGACCACCACAATGACTTCAAATGAAACATAAATATCAACATCTAAACCTCTATTAATTCTCAATAAGAACTTCTGTAGACATCTGACAGAAATAGTCAAAGTATCTGTATTTTACGTCTTCAGCTTAAGGCAGGCAGCTGAAGGTCCCTGGTTCGAATCTGATTTCTCTCACGATCCAAAGATGTGTGAATTACAGATGCTAAGATGGACAAAGACACGCTGTCTGACAGTTGCTTTGCAATTACAAATGTAAATTACGTTGAAATAAACGTGAGTTTTAATTTAAGGCATCCTGAAAGTGGCTATTTGGTCCAGAAACAGTATAAATTGTCTAAATGAGACATTAAATTACGTTAAATATGTCCACATCTGAACTAGTTTTTAACATTGTATGGAGGTTCCATGAACGTTATATTGGACTTACAGAACACGTCAAAAAAAGACGTCATAACTTTCATTCTGGCTCCTCAGTGGATGTCTCTTCAACATACGACTTTTGTGACAAAGACGTTGAAAAGACATCTTTTGGATATAACTGTGCTCAGTAGGACAGACATATAGACGCTTTAAGTAGCTTTAAGCCCAATACATACGTGGTGGACACTGATGAGGTCTTCCTGTCTCTCCCCCATGTACTCAATCAGGCATCTCAGGACCACTTCTCTCCTTTTCTCCACAGAGGCAGATGGATCCTGTCAAAAAGTATAATCTGATCAAATTTCACAGCCGGATGACAGTAGCACAAACCACAGAACCTCTGTATTGCAACCATTCAATTGATATAAAAGGTCCTACTATACATACCCCACTGTACTACAAGATCTCACACTATCACCAGCTTCTCAGAAAAAAAAAAAACATATGTGCATGTTGTTTATTTAAAAAAGTCAAGGGGGACAGTTCACAAAATTAAGATTTAACTGTCCAAGTAGGCTGTTCATCAATATGAATCAAGCTTATATTAGTACATTGTCTATTTCTCACCTCAAATGCTTTCTTAAACATGTTTTAGTGGACCTTTTATGTGTAAAGAGACTGCTTAGGAGCAAGGCATACTCTGTGATGAGCCAATTGCATCACTTGTGCACTTACATTTGCAGCAAGCATGTCTATTAACAAAGGAACAGTCCTGGAGTATACAGAGGAAGTGTAACTTAACTGAATGTTCGGGCATACATTTTCACACTACATCATAAAAATAGCAAGGTCATGTTAACTCACTGTCACTAACTTTGGGCTAACTATCCCCTTAAACTATGCTACTCTTAGAACAGTGCCTTACATGTAGTTATCCTTTAAAGAATGAGATGGGGGGTTCTGACAATGTAGGGTGTTATGATCAGTCTCTGGGTAATATGAATGTGCTCACCATGTGTCATAACAACTGGCTTAGTAGATTTCAACATATGCTGCAGATACACATCCTTCCCATTAGGAACACGGTGAAATATTGATGTCTAAGCACATGATAGAGAATACATTTTGGATGTAAAATGTTTTACATAAGACCGTTTTTTACTCTTACCTGGATGAGTGTCATCATTTGGGACTTGATTCTTTGACCAACAGCTCCTCCTTTTGTGTTGAAAAGTGACAACAGATTTGGAGTTTGCCTGTCCAACTGTGACATAAATGTTGACTCAAGTGATATGCCACCGATTCTCAGGAACTCTTCACAGATCTGTAAAAAGAAGTATACCATCTTAGTTACATACCAAAAGTGATGTTTTTTTCTGTGATTTAAACAACATGAGAGTTTTGGATACAAATTAGTTTTCAATCGAATGAAAATCATGGACGGTGTCAAGCAGTAAAGGAACATATTCAACTATATAGTTATTGTTAAGTATGAAAAATGCAAGAATGAAATTTAATCATTAGTCAAGTTTGTTGCCTTATGTGCCCGTCTTCACAACTATGGGCCATTTACCATAATTGAGCAATGTGAAATTCAACTAAGTGTGGCACAACATAGAAGAAACAGTCTGAGTTTTGTGAATTATAATTTGAAAAAGATACTGTTGACTTAGTGCATACTGCACTGTATTAGCCATACCAGTAGATGACAAAGAATTGGATTTTAGTTAGTCACCTTTGCTGAGTTTACCTTACCTGAGATGGTTCAAAGAGGGCAGGCCATCTCTCTAGAAGATCTGCAACACTTGGGGCTTGACCTACAATGTCCTGTCTTCTCAAACTGAAGGTTCTTGACATCATCTCATTTATAACTCTGCCGTTATTCTTTTTCTTTGTCTCAGAAATCAACTCCAGCCTGTCACTCTCAAGGGAATCTTCTGTTTTCCCGGCTGGATGAGGGGGCAGGTAGTTAACCTCAGCTTTCCGTGGTTTTTTTATATTCTTTGCTGGTTGCTTTTCTTCAGAAGATTTGCGCTTTAGAGAGTTAACCAAGACTTCTGGAATCCCATGCATTCGAAGTTTGCTTCGGTAGTTTGATACTTTATATTTCAGGCTCTGCTGCCATCCATAGAGACCACTGAAGGAGCCTGGCTTCTTCAGCCTTCTTTTTTATGAGGGCCTCTGCGACTGCACATCGTTGTGCATCACTTGGGTAGGGAATGTAATAAAATATGTGATCAGCTAAACACTCCAGAATGTTGGACATAACACCAGGGTAAGACTTCTCTTTGCACAAAAGGGAACCATCTCTTAGGTAGTTTTCATTGCCTTTTTGAAGCACTAGTTCAGTGTTATATGAAAACTTTGGAATAGGAAACTCAGTTGGCCATGGCTTGTGCATTCCAGGGCTGTGGGTACGGAGTATTATAGTGTCATCAGATTCCACAGAGATGGAGCCACTTGATGTTGATAGTTGAGACACAGAATCATTTTCTGACACTGATCTGGAGACAGAGCAATCTTCTTTTGGGAGCTCAGGAATGTCAACATTTGTTAACAAATTGACAGGTGGAACATACACTATCTTCAGTGTGTCCCTATCCTTCAGGTCATCGATTGAACTTAAAGTAACAAAGTCATCAAAATCCTGGTCTTTGTACTGAAGGCTTATGTCCATTGAGATCCCAAATGTTTGTTTTATTGTTGCTTCCAACTCTTTAACTGACTGTGGCATTCCAGGAAGACAAAGTTTCTTTATGTCATGGTCCAGGATGACTCGAAATTTTACAGCTGTCTCCATTTTGATGATGTAGCCTTAAAAAGATGACAAAACAACATATTATTTTTACATTCAGTCAGGCATTGTTTAGCAAGCATTCTTTGTTGTATGTGTGTGTGTGGTATATCAAAGAAACTTAAAGAGAACTGTAAAAAATGCATATATCAGTACCCCTTGAATTCATACCATATATGAAACGTGTTTCTATTCCAGACAAATATGGCGCTTCAGCGTCACCATACGCCTTCCTGCAACCTTGTAGTCTGACAGCGGACATACATCAGTGAGATCCTTCTGTTCCACAAAAACTACAAGCTCTGTGCTCTCCAGCTCAAACGCTCGAAAGTGCTCATCATACCAGGAAATGAATACTTTAGCAATGAAATGGACCTTGTCTCTCAGAATTACTATCTGAAGAACTTCAATAAAGCCTGGGAGTCCTGCAATAGACCCATAGGCTAAAATCATGCCTTTAGAGTATGTAGTTCCATAAACTGACACAGTGTTGGAAAGATGTACAGAAGTCTGACTTGGAGATACTCTTCTTATTGCATTATGTACATTTGTATGCAAAACAGCTATGGGCACTTGGGATACTCTGGCAGTACTGACCGTGGGAACTGTTGTAGTTGCATGCAGATGGTGTGCAATCATCAACTGATGCTTGGTTGCAAGAGAAAAAAGTACATTTTTGAAATTCCCTGTATGTCTTACAACTTGTTTGAAATAACTATGTTTTCCCTCGAATCGCATCGTCCAAAGTGCAATGACAGGTCCAAACACTTTAATGAGCGTTGGATAGTGCTCCAGGAAGTGGTGTTTGGGGATCAACTTAACCTGAGGAAACGCAGCAAGTAATCTAAGTCGATGCTCAGAAATCTTTGCGTCAAGATATGACAAACTTGCTTCAGTTTGGGTTGGTGCTACCACAAGTTCAACTATGTCTTTAAGACACATGATTACATTCCATGCAGGATCATTCAGTGTTATCTTGTGTCCTATCATTAGTGGGAGCAGTCTGATGAGGGTCCAGTTTTCGTGGGCATTTCCTCCGATACTTTTTCGAGTGTGGAATGCAATGGGAATGGGCTGTGGACTGTCTGTCTTATCTCCCCACTTGTAAGGAAATGATTTGATTGTGTTGTTAAGCTCGTCAAGTGTGATGTACTTTTTGGCTATGAAATCACTAAAGCACAGTGCTAATTCCATGGGAATAATCCCCTCAAAAAGGTTGTGCAAAATATCAGGCGGATAGCCCTCAACCATGTGAAAATGGCTTAGGTTCTCTGTCAGTGGGCAAGGCCTTTTCACACCAAAGCAGTGGGGTAGTGAAGGGTTTGCTTGTAGAGTCTTTACATGAACGGAATAATCCTCCTTTGTCTGGTTTTGAAAAGCACCTGAGCTCACTTCCTTTTCTTGAAAGTCAACGTGCGCTCCTAGACAGAACCTGCAAATGTATGGTCCTGAGAAGCTTTCAACAAGACCAGCAACTGAATGTGCACCAAGATTGTCAGCAACTACACAGTAAACGGTCCCTTTGACAGTTTTTCCAAGGACAGGAACCAAAATACCATCTTGTTCCAGTATAGCTATGTCATCCAAGAGTGGTTTGAGAATCTCTGCATAGCCAAATCTTTTAATATCAGTAGCTTTGCACAAAAGTGCAAGATACACTCAAGTTAGTGTGGACCGAAAACAGGATTGGATATTTCCCAATATCCAGTACACGGCTGTTATTTTATGTTTCCTTCTAGATGTTCCTAAGGGATTACATACCTCAAAATCATCTACATAAAGGAATATACAGATTCTCTGCTCTTCAGAATAAAAATAACTCTCTCTATAAATGGCACCATCACGGAATGATCTGTACTGTGCAGGAAAACTTGTGTGTCCATTATCTGTGAGGAACTTCTCTCTGATATCTTCATTGTTTAGAATTTGTTTCAATGATTCAAGGATCGGAACATACTGAAAACTTTTATTTTCATTTGGATCGAGAATATATTCAACTGGCTGTACAACGTTAAACCTTTGTAGAAAGTACATTCTCCTTTTGAAAGCTGACGATAGTGGGCCAGCCTTATCAAAAGCCATGCTTATGGGGCTGGATTCATTTAACTCCTCAAATAAAGATGTGACAACTGTGCTATCAGTCACACAATTCTTCTTCTTCAAGTGTGATTCAACGAAGTCTCTGATAATTGGTATGGATGCTGATAACACAAACTGCATTTCATCTATTAATTCATCAATACACCTGTTTGAGACATTATGCACACTTTCCAGTTTGAGCAGAAAAGAAGCTATATGGTCCACAATTAAGTGCCTGTCATCCTTTTCCACAGAATGTGCACCTGAGCTGGTTCCTTCTCCACTACCTTCATCCATATTCTCATCATGGGTGGCTCCAGTGTTATCAGATTCTAAAGTTGGTTCCTTAATTGGCTTTTCCAAATGAACACCTCTTTTAAAATCGCTCAGAATATGAGGAGTGTGCTTCCTGTGTTTGTGTGCTATAAATGTTCCATAAATATTGGTTTGAAAATCACACCCTTCAAACACACACTCAACAGTCTCGTTACTTTTAAGGTGATGGCCAACATGTGCAAAATATTCTCTCTCTGTTGGAAACCCTTGTGTCCTACACACCAGGCATGTAAAGGACAGGACAATCTCAGGTCTTTGTGTCTGACTTTCCACATGGCATCGAGACAAATGTGAATGCAAACCACTCCAAGTTTTGAAAGAACATGGACATTCTAAGTATATGCATGGTAATGAATGACTATGGCTGAAGGTTCCATGATGGAGTCTATAATGTTTCAAAATGTCACTTCTGGTAGGTAAGTTGTCGCCGCATCTTTTGCATAGCCAACTCATTTTTACCTGTGCCTACATAAATTAGAGAGGAAATGAAAGGCAAAGTAATGACATCTTAGGTAAACTTTGCGGTTACAATAGTGAAGGCACACCATTTGTTTCCAAATGTTAAGGATAAGAATGATACAAGGATGAAACCCCTCAGGTTCATGCCAAGACTATTAACCCACATAAATAATTTAAAGCAATATGTAACTTTTTGTATTAAAATGTCTACAAAAAAAAGTTATATACTTTGAGTTATGTACTTACATTATTCCAAGTGTTTTCAACCAGATCAAATTTGAAAGAAATCTGTTATTCTATTCAGTGTATTGGTGCATTACATTTTGTTCACCTGTCAATTATAGCATCCCCTACGTGCAAGTGTCAGTGTTGTGGTTGTCTGCTGAAGCCACATTTAATGTACTTTTTCTCCAATTGAATTTTTATTATACACTTTTTAAAGCCTGGTAGTTTTTAGTTCCCTTTCAGTCAAGAACGTCAGACGTGGGTTGCATACGCAACCAGGACGTTCTACACTGTATTTAACTAGATTAAGTATTTTAGTCATCACATGTCAGGATCTTAAATGATCACAGACAAAAGTTGAGTAAATGTTAGTGGCAACTGACAGCTTACCAAACTGCCTCAGAGAAAGACTGACTGATAATAAGAAACTGCTCTATTTGGTGATTTTTACTGTTTGTTGTGGGGAGGAGACAGAAAGGTGATCATATCTGCCTTCTATTGGTGGTTGGTACATAAAAACGTCAAAAGAAATGTAATTGTATGGAGCCCACACTATTGTTTGCAACTTTGCCTATGTTTTACTTACCTGTGAATAGTTATAGCTATAATTGTATCCATTCTTAAGTTTTTCTTACCTTGATGTGAAGCTTGAAGACCCCAGGTAACAAAAGCGCTTGGGTATCTAAAGACCAGGAAAATGCATGTTAGAATAAGGTTAAAAATCAGTGCTAAATGTAGTTTATTTAAGTAATGGGTTAGAAATAATTTTAGTTTTTTTTTTCCAACCAAAACTCTGTCATTAATTGACTATGCAGCATTAAAAAAAAACGTGGATAAAATCTCTAAAATCAGACAGACTGCTAAACATACATCTCTGCAGTGTAATCGGTGCATCTGCTTTAGTAATGCAAAAGTACATAATTTCTGATTCCAGAGTCCTGTCAAAGACACACGGCAACCTTGTTTTGCCTGCTGTCCATAATAAAACACCATCTTACTTTCCCTTATTTGCCCGTTCTATTGCCTGAAGGCTTGAAATTGCGACCGTTTCGATCGCATATGCTCCCGAAATTTAATCTTTGCGATCTAAAAATATAACTGAGGGCATTTGTGCAACTAATTATTGCCTACATATCTGCGTTTTTAAACACGACCATCCTAAATGTTACAGTTGCGATGATGTTAGCAGGTGCTGCTAGAAATAAGCAACACACTGTAGGCACGACTACAGCACTTATTTAATTTCAACCGCTGTTGTCTGCCGATCGACCACACTCCCTACTGTGCAGCCATCTTAGCTTGCCATGTGTGCAGGAGAGCTAGCTATTACAGTACAATTTGCAAACCTAACCTCAGCTCCCTGAAGTACGCGATTTTGCGTGACTTTACACCACCAGTCATTTGGCTAAATTTGCTCAACTTACCTTTATATTCAGATCCGCTGCAGCGAACAAACCGTTGAAGTGCCGAGGAAGATACTGCATCTGCCTGGGAAAGTCCGCGCCAATGAAAAAGCGGGATGCCAACTTATTTTTTTTTTTTAAATATTTACATTTGATGAACGCACCTGCCACATCGACAGCTGCTCAAATAAATTGTGTATGTCAACTCACTTTTATAACATTTCTTAAACACAATAACCACATACAAATAACTACCTGAAATAAATTGCATTGGTTTTATTTAAAATATATGGTTATATAAAATCTTCTATATTTTAAGTAAAGAGGAAGTATTTTGATACTTTTTAGTATAAAACGAATAAAATAAACTACATTACAACTATTTAAAGTATATAAAACCTACTTTGTGGGTGTAGCACTTTTTAAAGTGTAGGGTCCCCTGAACCCAGTTTGAAATCTCCTGATCTGAACAATTTATGACAGGTGACTGTTAAAGTGACGAGGTCAACTGTGTTTGTGTTGCCCTCATTTGGTTAATGTTGGTATTGCAGTGTTTTGAATGCCAGTTCAAACATTACGAGTTACAGGAATGAAAGCTTTTGGATTTGGTATTACTCAAGCAGAGAGAGAGGAGGAACATATAGACTTTATATTCTCACATACTTCAATTTCAATTTATTTGTTGAGCACTTTTCATAATACATATTCTTCCAGAGAAGCTTTATAGAGAAAACAGCCTTTTCAGAGTTCAAAAATTGGATAGAGAAGTATATGAGCTTAGAAGTATATGAGCTTATTGAGCTAGTACAAATATGTAGGTGTGACTAGGGTTCCCTCTAATCTGAGGGTTGTCCCCCCCTTAAAATATCATTAAAATATGTGTATTGTAAATAATATAATGATATATTCTTAAAATAATTGTTTAAGAAATAAAATAATACAAATGCAAACGGGGCAACAACAAAAAAACCCTTGGTGTCCCCTTCAAAAATTGCTCTTCAGAATTGTTATGTTTATTGTCCCCCCCAACATTTTGATGAACTTTTCGCCCCTGCCTCTAATACTACTGATCATGCAAAGTCTTGATCCTTGAACCGACATCCTTGACTGATCCTCACAATATAAGGTTGCACTACCCTTGTGGGGACATTTGGTCCACACAATGTAGGCAATGTAGGCTACATTGGTATAAAACCAACAAATTAATATATTAATATAATGAAAGTTTACTCAGCTCAATTTGATGGAATTTTGTTATCTGGTTCTTTCAACAGGGGTCTTATTGTACCTGCATTTAGGAGTTTCTTCTTGGTAATTTTATTCTTTTTTAACAGTGTCATGTACTCTCAGCTTGCTACATGTCATGGTATTTGCTCTTAATGTGATTTGCACACAGTTTGTCATTTTGTTAAATAAGTGTCTTCTAATAACATTGCAATGCAAATGTAAAATGTGAAGAAAGCGTGGTCTGTTCATATGAAAGCAAATTATTATGAGGCCTCCTGTAGTGAAATAAACATCTTAGCAAGTAAATATTAAATGTTTGCACTGTATTAACTGTGGGACACTTCACTGAATGTTCATAAAGTACACTCACAAGGGATTACAGATGACTGCTTTGCATTCCATGTTTTGTTGTATTTACTGGTAAGCAATAGAAAAATAATACATAGATAGACAACAAACACATACTATAAATCTCAATTCGATTAACGGAAGTTCTCTCTCTCTCCAGCAGGGGTCCCTCTTACCATACCAACAGTGGCACTTCAGTTCTCTAAACCTGTAACGTATAACCTGTACCTGTAATTAAGTTATCTCGCTAGAGAGACTGAGCGCCTTTTCATTTATGTAAGGACTGAAATATTCCCACTGAAACCTTAGACAGTCAGAGAGTACACCCCTAAAAGTGATGGGACAGCTATTTTATGAATAGTTTATAATAAAGGACAATGAGATTGTCTTTCCCAATCCACCCATCACGAAGTCCTAGTCTAACGTCAGTGATCTACTATATTAATGCCATGGAAGAGACTAAACATGCAGTGGAAAGTAACTCTGACAGGCTTTAATTAAATGTGGTGTTAGCCTCAGTTTCACCTCATTACAAGTTTACAATAGAATCAATACTTATATAAGTTGTGTCACTCATGGCGCCCATAGCGCGCCAGCCTGACTGAAAATAAACGTAGGTAGACAGGGGCTGAGATGGTTATTCGTGCTGAATTCTAAAGCATGTTTTTCCACTTTCATTCCCTCTCTGGCTCTCACCCACAATCTCTCGGCTTCCATCCTCTCTGCCAAATTCTGAGGGCATTTTCATTTACCTGATCCATAGATTTGATTGCACCATAAATCACCCATACAGATCAATAAATTTCAGATTTGAATGTATGTTCTTACATGTTGCATGTATGCACACACAAGCATTGTGTCCCTGTGGTGTAGGAACAAAGAGAGTGATGGGAGGAAAATTATGAGTCCCCAGACACTAGCAACGGTCCATTTCCCTTAGACCTGCCTCTGTACTCGTAAATAATGGTAATACTACAAATGCTTAATTAAAATACATAAATCCTGTTTACAATTTTCAGGCACAAGAAACATTTCATTGGCCTCTGAATGAATAGGACTGAAGTTATGCCCTCCTCTCTCAAACACTCACTCTGTCTCACTGGGAAATTCATAAATAGTGCTGCAATTGTGCTGAATTGTGCATCTTGAGTTGGAGATCTGATTTATTGATTTAATTAAGTGAACATGGCAAAGGTGCTGGACACTGTATTGGCTCCAACATATGTTATTCACAGTAGCATCATCCTTAATTTTTGATGGGAATGACAATGAGGCTGTGAGAAATAGATTTGTTTTCACACTGGGCACATATGCTGCAGTCCAAATCAGAGCGTGATTGTTCCTTGCGCCCCCTGCACCACTGGACTGGTTTCAGATACTTTCAGATTCTGTTGATCCCCAGTGCTTTTCCGTCATTAACTTGCATCATCACAAATACGCACATGATGGAGAACACAATGCGAGAGCCATTCACACATCTGTACAAAGATATGCATATCATCATTCTTTTGTCTGTATTCCGCACATTAACACTTTTATACACTCATCTTTGTAATAGTATCAGTGTCATCATAAATGACAATAACAGAGTGTAATTGCCACATATTATGGGAGCGTATAGCATGTTAGCATATTAGCATCATGAATTCAGAATGTAAACAAGGCAAATAATTTTTTTTTTCATCTGCATATTTCTTAAAACAGCTTCTTTAACTGACCTCATGGGAATTCTTCTCATAGATTGAGGAATAAAGTTTAGATTGAGAACACATTTGAAAGGTTTTACATGTAGTGTTCTCATATTTAAATGTACTTCTAAATGCTTCTCACAGTGGTGTGGCGGGTGTCTGAATGTTCACAAACAGTATGCCATTACTCGGCTGTTTTGAACATCTCTTTACCCCTAAACGAAGAAGAACTTCGCCGGAAGTATATAGAGGCTGTAACAAGTTGCTATATACGAACTACAATAGTTTTACGTTTCGTCTGACATGTTCACTAACATGTTTGTGGTATTTGTAGTCCTTATCTTGCAACTTGTTAGCAGCATACATGTTTTTAAAACACCGTGGCTTCAAAATTCAACTTTGAGGCATGACTATGTGTAATTTATGTTGTAGAACAAAACATCCTGTTAATAAGGTATATTCCAGGTAATGCAACCAACTTCAGTTAACCCATTACCTCTGAAATTATTTGTATATTTCCCATAGTTTTTTCACCAGTTAAAAAGCAACTCTGATATCAGTTATAATGTTGTAGCCTTTTGTGTATACATTTTGGACCAGTAAAAGTTTGGCCAACTTTTGTTCTCTTTCCTGTGGCTCACCATCAATAGACTAGGGGATGAGATTGCGTTAACAAATAGAGTAAACTGTTGTTTTATTCTGTCAGTATAGATTCAATGTCCATTTCTTTGATTTGAGTTATTTCTACATCATTAGGCATGCATAATGTGATTAATAGCGTACAACAAGAGCTAAACCAAGAATTGATGAGCCATTGTGTGCAAATCAGGAACTGTACACCCACCCACACACACAAACACTTCCAATGCAGAAGGTTTTTTTTTACCATGGTGGAGTGAGGTATGATGATTGTACTCTCTCTCTCTCCTTTATATACAATTTTGCCCCTTCATCTTCACTTCTTTCCACTCTTCCACTAAAGTCACTGAACAGTAGCTCTTGATTGATTGATATTAAATTAAGCTTGCTGTTGACCATGCCGAATTCATGCAGAGTGTTTTTCGTGCCATTAGCAACATTCAAAAAGATAAATTGAGTGCATTACCAAATACCATTCCAACAGTGAAATAGCTTCAGCTTTGCACGCTGTAACATTTTGGACTGAGACCTGATTCCCCCCACCCACCCCATAATCACTCCAGCATTTCTACGTAGTGTCAGTATAGACTCAAAAGTAAAGATAATGTGTCATGTGACTTATTGGATTCTGTTATCTTCTAAAACTGAAGTGTTAATTTTTCTTTTTTGTATTTGGGTAGATTATCCTTTCAAAATAACCTTTAGCCTATGTCCTCATTTGGGATAACCGTTTAGTGTTGACACTTGCTTAAAAGGGATTGTACATGTTTCTGAGATGATTGCATCTAGAATAACAGTAAAATAAAACACTGGAAAAACTGAGAATCATTTCTGCTCTTCTTTTAATAGGATGTTTTTGGTGCTATTGCAGAAAAAATGGTGCTTTAACAATCTCACTGGCTCAACCCAAAAAAAAAAACAAAAAAAAATGGTTGAAACCAAAGAATTTCCAAAGGTAATGCTCTCAAATAATACTTCAGAAAAAAAAAGAAACACGCTTTGTGTAAAAACGTTTTTCATGCACTACATTTATTATTTAGGAGGGGAAATAGCTTCTCTCAAAATTATGGGTCGTTTACAGAAATTGTAATGCTAGTAATTGCTCTGAGCATAGTAATGCAGCTTGAACCCAAAATAGAGCCTGTCAGAGATTGTCAAGCACTGAAGATGACAGAACAAGACCCCAGTCCATCATACTATACATACTTTCTTAAGACATTTAGTCTTTAGTTTCTTCATGCAACAAGGCTCTCATGTTATGTGGAAGGCAGGAATAGAGAAGCTCAAATTATTATGGAAAGTAGTTTTGTATGAATTACTTTATATAACATGAAATGATTGCAGTTAAATCTATATTAAGAACCTTTAATTGTGAAGTATGTATTTTTTCTATGCTGAAATACTTTTATTACTACTAACCCAGTTTAATGTCAGACAACTACAGAATAAGCCATTCGTAAGTTGACTTCCCGAAGAGGCTCTGTCGTGCTTTGAAACATAAAAAATAAACAGATATCAAGATTTTTACTGCAAAATGGCCTACATTTCTGATTGATCCTCAACCAAAAATGTTATGCCTTCCGAAGATTTGGAATATGATGGACAAGCCACATGGATTGATTATATGATACTTTTGAGTGCTTTTGCATCTTTAAAGGGGAGTCACTACCTTTTTTGTGTTGAAAAGACAGACAGAGAATCCTTTTGTGGTCTGCGTAAGAAAGAAAGTCATACAGTTGAGAAACTGTAGTAAATGGGACAGAATTGAAATTTTTGGGGTGAACTGTTACTTTGAAGTTTGCTGCTATAGCTCTTGAGGTAGAAAAATGAACCCTCAAATAACCTTTAGGTTTATATTTTGAGTCTGAAACCAGAAGCTGATCTCATGACTTTCAGCTACAATTGTGCACACACCTACCGGTACTCTGTAAACGGAATCTTGATAAAAACAGAGACGGACTGTTGAGCGCACAGCAAGGAAGAAAACACAATGGTACATTTCTTCAGATTCCATATCAAGGACGAGGGAGGTGATAAACAAACTTTGATGTTTTTACTGAACTGCACTGCATATCGTCCTCCCTTAGTTGGAGCACATGTATAAGCAGTCAGCAATTCAGTTTGTCACATTCTGTTGGCTGCATATGCATTCACAAACACACTCCTCCTCTATAGCTCTATCTCCCTCTGAGACCAAGTAGAAAAGGCCTTGGCAGGGTTGCACCAGTTGGTATGAAAAGTTCACACAAAGGGCTTAGTAACTAATAGTTAGTTTGTAACTAATAAGTGCTTAATTTGGTTGCCCCATCTGTTCTTAAGGCAATACTTAACTAGTAGGTTGTAAGCTCTCTGTAAAGTAATGTGTAGTCACATAATATGGTATTTACCCATATTTATCCAATAAGCAGACTTCAAAGTTGTACACAGAACTGTTAAAAAGCCGTGAAATTAATTTGTTTGCGCACGTAACTGTCAGCTGTAAAAAATTAAATCCCCATTAAAACACGTAATAAAATTACATTTGATAAATAGTATATTTGCCCTGAGTAAATAACAATATATAGGAACTATATCTAAAATAAATAAATACTAATACAACAGGCTGGAAAAATAGACATTTATTCATTTTAATATCTTATATATTTCCTATATGTTGACACTTGACACTGGGTGATGCATCCTGAAAACTGTATCATTTGAATGGTTTAATGCTGAAGAGCCACTTAAAAGTATGTATTTTTCTCTCTCATAAATGTAAACGAGTAAAAATGCCAACATCATCATATATGTGGAAAGAACTGAAACCTGTCATGCATAAAATTAGCTCATTGATGTCATTAAATTAGTCTACTTTTTATTCCATCCGTTATGTGCACGTAAACAGGCTCACTGTTATTATAGTACCTAGTGTCTATTTCACCAGGAAACTGTCGCTATATGTACAACAAGCTATGTAAAAAACATTCTGCAACATATGAGGTATAGTAACCTGAAACAGTTGGATGTCACCTTCATACACTGTGTTGGTTGTGTTTATTTGGAGTCCCAAAACAACCTTACACCTACATCTATACCTACCCCTATACCTAACCACAAAGATTAAAAAATGAATTGTTTGTAAAATGAAATAAAATAAAATATAAAACAACCTAAAAGTTCTATTGAAATCAATCATACCCCCGCATCTCGAGGTAGCAACAGTAAAGAGAAACGGGATAGAATTGAAGAGGAAAAGAAGCTGTACCTCTGTGTAGCCAGCAGGCTAATCGGCTACCAGTATGCTAAGCTAATAGCTTAACTGGTTGCAATGTGCACATTAAATGCAAATTGCCAAAAAATAAATGAAGAAATACAGTGCATGTTGAGCCCACTGACTCTGCACTGAAAAAGCAAAGGGGCTCAAATGTACTTTGATTAAGGTGACACAAATGCTATGTTAACCCAATATATGAATATTGGCCTTTAAATATATTTAAGAGATACCAGTGCGCCCAGGCACGACCCTGGTGCAGAGGGGGAACTTCTGGGCAAAGTCCTCGATGGTGTTGCCGAATAGGCCAACCTGGGAGACAGGGTGTCAAGGAACCGTATCTTGTCAGCCTCCCTCATCTTGACCAGGTTGAGCCATAAGTGGTGTTCCTGGACCACCAGGGTGGACATCGGCTGCCCGAGAGACCGCACTGTGACTTTCGTTGCCCGGAGGGTGAGATCAGTCACCGAGCACAGCTCCTGCATCAATCTCGGGTCAGAACTACCCTCGTGCAGATCTTTTAACGCCTTGGCTTGGTGCACTTACAGCAGAGCCATGGTGTACAGGGTGAAGGCTGCCTGTCCAGCGGCACTGTATGCCTTAGTCTCCAGAGACAACATAAGCTTACAGGCCCTTACAGGCACAGGTGCACTGCAACCACCTTATCCACCTGGGGAATTGCAAAGTAACCCCTGGAAGCCCACCATTGAGGGAATTGAGAGCGGAGGAGCTCAGAGATCGGGCCTGAGCAGTAAGAGGTGCCTGCCATGACCTCGTGAGCTCCTCGTGCCTAGCCTGCTCTCCGATGCTGCGATCTGGAACACATCTGCTTCGCGAGCCCTGAATGAGATCGCAAACTCGTCCTGAGATGAGCCGGGAGTAAACGAGCGTCCTGGAGATGGGAGGATTGTGGGGGATTACCTAGTGGAGTGGCTCCCATTGGGGTCCCCAAATCGCCCCCAGTGCTAACCGACATGGCCTCATACCCGTAGGTAGAATGACCAAGGCGGGGAGCAGCTGGGGTGGCATTCACTCTGACGAAGGAAGATGTTGCTGTGTTGCCATGGTCATGTTCTCGCAGTGAGAACATGGCCCATCCATGAACGCTGTATCCGTGTGGGCAGCGCCCAAGCACATGAAGCAGCGATCGTGGCCATCGGAAGTGAAGAGGTAACGACCGCAACCAGGAATTATACACAGACAGAAAGGCATCTTTAAAAATATGCTCTCCATCAATTCCATTCTTTTAGGATGGAAATATACTCTTTTAGAGGAAGAATATACTCTTTTAGGCTGCTCTCAAACGGTGCACGATGGGGAGAAAAAGCTGAAATGCGCCATAAATCCAACAGCTTATGTTAGAGATGAATGAAACGGCAGAGGGATTCAGCTCGCTGAACACAACCACTCGACTCCGAAGAAAAATCTGAATGAGTGGTTGTGAGCCAGCTCCTTTAATACCCATATGTCCGTGGGAGTGCCATGCAAATTCCACTTGCCAATTCCCATTAACCTTTTCTCAAAGATCAGAGGTGTTTGATGCTCCCAAGGGTGACCCCCTAGTGTCACTACATCAACACACCGTCGAGTGAGTGACAGATAGGGAACTATAATAACCTAGTTTCAGTGTTACTATTTACTTGCATAATTCTTTTGACAAATCAGGTGCCAACAACATTTACAACACCATCAGCATGTACAGTTTATTCTTTAATGGTTCAAGATGGCGCTACAGATGGCAGCCTCAGTGTGGAGCTCTCCAAATCATTTGTTGTTTTTGTTTGTTTGTCATGTGTCATTTTTTTCCAATCCGTTTTACAAGGAACGAATGGCTGAACATTCGGCAGAACATACCAGACAATCTTTTCCCAGTTTTTGACTATTCAGACGTTTTGCTGGACATTTTAGTCAGAGGTACAGCTGTGTTTTTCAACCGTGCCATGAGATGCAAGTGAGGGAAGCATCCATCAGCGTGTCTTTTGAATAGCGCTGCAGAGTATTCATCTAGTGAATCTCTGCTCTCTGCCTAACAAAAATGACTTTTCAATCTCTGGCTGCCTTGTGCTTCACAGAAACCTGGCTGAGTGAAGCCATTCCAGACAGCACATTACATCTGCTGGGCTTTCAGCTGTTCAAAGCAAATTGCATTGCGGAGTTAACGGGTAAAACGAGAGGCGGTGGAACATGCATTTACATAAATGAAATTTGGTGCACAAATGTAACAACGTAAAAGAAGATGTGCTGTCCTAATTTGGAAGCGCTCTTCATCAACTGTAAGCCTCTCTATTCGCCACAGGGTTTTTCCTTGTTTATTCTGGTGAGTGTTTATATTCCTCCAAAAGCATGTGTGAGTGTAGCACTGCAACAGCTGGCTGATCAGATCACAGACCTGGAACAACAATACCCGGACTCACTTACTATTCTTGGCGATTTTAACAGAGCCAATCTCACCCGTGAATTGCCAAAATACAGACAGCACATTACATGCCCTACCAGAGACAGAAATATACAGGATCACTGCTAAACAACATTAAAGGATTTATATCACTCTGTACCTAGAGCAGCTTTGGGACTATGTGATCACTCTCTGGTTCATCTTCTTCCGACCTACAGGCAGAAACTTAAATCAGCTTAACCGGTAGTAAAGACTGTAAAAAGATGGACCAAAGAATCAGATCTGAAACTACAAGCTTGATTTAACTGCACTGATTGGAGAGGTTTTGAAGCTGCAGACAAAAATCTGGATGAGCTTACAGATACTGTGACATTGTATATCATTTTATGTGAGGATATGTGCATTCCTTCTAGGACTTATTTAACATTCAACAATGACAAACCATGGTTTACAGCAAAACTCAGACAGCTTTGTCAGATCAAAGAGGATGCTTAAAGAAGTGGGGATAAAATCATGTACAATCTGGCCAGAAACACACTGACAAAAGAGATTAGAGTGGCTAAAAGTAGCTACTCTGTAAAGTTGAATAACACGTTTTCAGCTAATGACCCTGCATTAGTGTGGAGAGACCTGATAGACAGGACCAACAAAAAGACACCACCCTACAACACTGTAGGGAATCATCAACTGGCTGACGACCTGAATGTGTTTTACTGTATATTGGAAAAGCCAAGTCTCACACCCCACACCCGCTCTGACCTTAATTTCACACAAACATCAACACCTCCTGCAATCTCCCCCCCTCCTGCTACCCAACCTGCACTTAAGATCTGTGAAGAGGATGCGTGTTGGTGTTTCCAGAAACAAAAGAAAAGGAATACATAGGGCCCAGATGGTGTTCCACCCACTTGTCTAAAATCCTGTGCTGACCAGCTGGCCCACATCTTCAAACAGATCTTCAACAGACCCACCATCATCCCTGTCCCAAATAAACCCCAAATCACAGAACTTAATGACTATAAACCCGTCGTTCTGACATCTGTGGTCATTAAGTCATTTGAGACACTGTTGGCCCACCCGAAGGACATCATTGGACCCTTTTTGGATTCCCTTCAATTTGCTTATCGAGCAAACAGGTCTGTGGATGATGCAGTCAACATGGGATTGCATCATATCCTGCAACATCTGGACAGACCAGGGACATATGCAAGGATCCTTTTAGTGGAATTCAGTTCAGCCTTCAACACCATCATCCCAGCTATACTCTTGACTAAATTAAGTCAACCCTCTGCTCCCACCTCTATCTATCAGTGGATCACCAGCTTTCTGACAGATAAACAGCAGTTAGTGAGACTGGGAAAATTCACTTCCAGCCCCTGTACAATCAGCACTGGTGCCCCCCAGGGATGTATGCTCGCCCCACTATTCTTCACCCTGTACACAAAAGACTGAACTGCCAAGGACCCCTATGTCAAGCTCCTGAAGTTTTCAGATGACACTACTGTCATTGGCCTCATCCAGGATGACGATGAGTCTGCATAAAAAGTGCAGTCAAAACAACCTGGAGCTTCACATGCTCCAAATAGTGGAGATGATACTTCAGGAGGAACATGCCAACATTAAAACCGCTCACCATTCTGAACAGCACTATGGCAGCAGTGGAGTCATTCAGGTTCCTGGGCTTTACCATCTCACAGATCCTGAAGTGGGAGACCCACATTGACTAATGCGAAAAAGGCCCAGCAGAGGTTGTCCTTCACCAGTTGAGAAAGTTCAACCTGCCAGAGGTGATGCTGATACTATACTATTCTACAGTTTTTTCCTCGCTGCACTCAGGGGGCAGGGCCGTCGGCCACCCAGTCCCGCCCCGACTCTGCTAGGAGGGAGGCTCAGCAACAGAGCGTGGCTCGTCGCCCTCAGCAGCCCCTCAAGCAGGACTTCAGGGTGTGATTTCTAAAAGAAAGAAACCCTGACGGTCTTGTACCCAGCCCTGTGGGGGTAGTTCCCCTCGGGCACGTGTACCATCCACTTCAGCCCTCCCGATACCCTCACGAAACCTCTTCACTCCCGCCGCCTTTGGTGTTTCGGGTGACAGAGGCTTCCAACAAAGAGTTGGGTGTACCGTTGCTTCCTGCCTTAATCCAGGACGCAGATCACTCAACACCCCCTCTACAGGAAGTCTTAAATTAATATCATCTCAGAGTACCTGGCAGCATGGAAACTTCTGCCAGATACTTCTATGTGGGTCCTAAGAACAGTAGAAAAGGGCTACAGAATTCAGTTTGCTCGCCTCCCTCCATGTTTCAACGGCGTGGTCCCCACTACAATAATCCGGAGCAGGCATTTCTACTGTGGAAAGAACTGCGAAATCTCTTGGTCTAGGGGAAATAGAACATGTTCCCCTTCCAGAGAAAGAGTCAGGTTATTACAGCGAATACTTCCTGGTTCCCAAGAAGGGTGGGGGGTTGCGTCCGACCTTAGATCTTCAATGCTTGAACTGCAGGCTTCGCTTTTGGGGGCGAAGCCTTCCAGTATCGGGTTCTTCCATTCGGCCTCCCTATTAACCCGCACATTCATGAAATGCACGGATACAGCACTGGCTCCTTCGCGACTCCGGGGCATCCGCATACTGAATTACATAGACGACTGGCTGATCTTAGCGCAGTTCCAATAACTGGCTGTTCAGCACAGGGATATTGTCTTAGCTTATATGGTTTCTCCGAGTCTGAGACTCAACGTCAAAGAGCGTTCTCTCTCCCACCCGGGGAATCACCTATCTGGGGGTTATATGGAATTCGATCACGATGCGGGCACAGTTGTCTCCCGCTTGTATCACGTCCATTCAGAACACCCTGAGCAAACTCAGGCTAGGTCAAGGTTGCACTGTTCACCAGTATCAACAAATACTAGGTCTCATGGTGTCTGCATCCATGGTGATCCCTTTGGGCCTTTCTCCATATGAGACCCTTTCAGCTGTGGCTAAAAGCTAGGGGATTTCATCCAAGGGCCAGTCCCCTAGGGCTAATAAGGGTTACGCGCCACACGCTTCGTTCCCTTTCTATGTGGTTCAGACCCCGGTTTCTTACCTTGGGTCCCACTCTAGGTGAGTCTCGTCGTCGCTGGTTGCTAACGACAGACGCCTCCCTGACATGCTGGGTAGCAGTCTTAAGTGGTCGTCCAGCTCAAGGGGAAGGGAGGGACGTCAGCTCGGTTGTCACAGTAACTGTCTCGAGTTGATGGCTGTATTTCTGGCCCTGAAATTCTTCCTCCAGAGGTTTCCATGTCTTGGTGCTGGTGGGCAATACAGCGGCAGTCTCTTACATAAACCATCAAGGAGGTCCACGTTCACGTCAGCTGAATCTCTGGCACGTCGGATTCTCCTTGGGGCCCAGGGCAAGCTCCTGTCACTCAGGGCAGTTTATATCCCTGGATGCCCATATGTGGGAGCAGATTTACTGTCCAGAAAATACCAACAGGGGAGTGTAAATTCCCCCCGAGCTAGTGGAACAAATCTGGGTGAGATTTTACAGGGCAGAAGAGGACCTCTTCGCCTCTACGAACAGTGCAATATCTCCTCTACTTTTCCTTGATTCACACAGCCCCCTGGGTATGGACGCGATGGCGCATACATGGCCCGGAATGCGTCTGTATGCGTTTTCCCCTGGTTTCTCTGCTCCTGGGAGTCTTGGGCAGAGTTCGCCAGCAAGTATCACCCTGTACTGATAGCACCGCGCTGGCCGAACAGGGTATGGTTCTCGGAGTTAATATCTCTCCTCGACGGCTCACCTTGGGCAATTCCGAACAGGAAGGACCTTCTTTCTCAAGCATAGGGGATAATATTTCATCAAAATATTGATGGAACCAAATTGTGGAACCTTTCATGCTTGGCCCTTGTAGGGTAACAATTGAGGTACACAGGGCTTTCTCCTGAGGTTATCAAGACCATTTTAAGTGCTAGGGCTCCCTCCACTTGGAACAAATCTGGTGAGATTGTACAGGGCAGAAGAGGACCTCTTCGCCTCTATGAACAGTGCAATGTCTCCTCTACTTCTCCCGGAGTCACCCAGCGTCTGACAGACTTCTGACTCTCAAGATGGTCTTTCTTAGGGCGATCACCTCTCTAAAGAAGATTGGGGATCTACAGGCTCTGTCTGTTTTGCCGGCCTGTTTAGAATTTGCCCCAGGTATGGCTAAAGCGATTTTGCACCCTCATCCTGACTACCTTCCTAAGGTGCCTTTTCGTCATTACATCCAGTCACTCTTGAAGCTTTCTGCTCCCCGCCGTTTTTAACGCCGGAGCAGGAAAGACTTCACAGACTTTGTCCAGTCCTTGCCCTTCAGACCTACGTCCACCGCACTAGCCAGTGGTGTAAGTCAGTGCAATTATTCGTCTGCCATGGGGGCCGCAACAAGGGGGCGGCCGCCACCAAGCAGACTATGTCGTATTGGGTGAGGGATGCTATTACCCTGGCCTACGAGGTGCGCGGTCAAACTTTGCCAGTAGGTATCAGGGCTCACCTCCTCTAAAGCCTTGGCTATAGGGTTACCTCTGCAGCAAGTTTGTGATGCGGCAGGCTGGTCGTCTCTGCACACATTCATCAGATTTTATAGTTTGGATGTTCATGCTACTCTGGGCTCTTATGTCCTTGAGTCTACATCTCAAGCTCTTGTCTGAGACCTTCACAACCGTAGGGGGTCCGGACAGCCTCAGTGCGGCGCCGTGGGTATTCTCGTTCCCAAAGCGCTTTTCTCAGCGCACCTTTTTGTAAAGGGAACGTCTCGGGTTACGTATTGTAACCCTTGTTCCCTGAAAAAAGCGTAACAAGATGCTGCGTTTCTCTGGGATGCCCCAGGACTGCTCTTCAGAAAAATATCTGACGACACGCTGGTGGCACGTCCATTTATAGCCCAGTCAAAGGTGCATCTAATATTACACCAACCGAGGCTATAAATTCTGGTCAATGTTCATTGACGTGTTACACACATATTTCAGCTGGTCACAAACATGTAGGATTGTTCCCAAAGCGCTTTTCTCAGCGCAATACAATACATAACCCGAGATGTTTTGTTGTATTGTTTGTGCACTGGAAGCTTCTGTTACCAAGAAAAATTCCTTGTATGTGTAAGCATACTTTGCAATAAAAGATCATTCTGATTCCGATTCTGATTCCCCCTGAGGCTTTTCCTGTTTTTTTGCTCTTTTCTTGTTAAACGTATCCACTTCCAAATGCCACATGGCCTTTCTGCATTTTATTTTCCCTTTTCTATCTGTAATTCAGTGGCCATTCTCTTGTGCTATCTCTCTTTTATTCCTTGTGGAGACTAGGATTATAAGAGGCACAGAGATGGAAGCCCTCAGCGGACCCAGCTTCATTTCATCTGAGGACTTTATCAAGAAGAGCACTCTGTTAAACACATTCAGGCTCTCACACTCGCTCTTTTACTGTCTCTCTCTCTCACACACACACACACACACACACACACACACACACACACACACACACACACACACACACACACACACACACACACACACTCAACATAATCGCCTTCTGCAGCTGGAAGCAATGATTTGATTCAGTGCTTTTGAGAGATTGGACTCCCCACCATTCCTTTGGCCCCGGCCCCGGCCCATCCCTAAACCCTTTCTCAGTGTACGTCGGGGAACTCACAAATACATTAGATTGTCTGTCTTCAAGGCATGTACCTTTTCATATCTCCTGTCCTATTCAGTCAACATCCATGACACATGTATTGCCTGGTTCACAGACAAATTAGCTGGACCACACACAGCAGTTATGTTAATGAAACCCATGCTTGGCAATCCACCAGGATCCTTTATGATATAGAACATAAAATGTGCTATGGGTCAATGGGAAGCAAACATGTTTTTTTAAATGTCAAAAGAGAAAAGTGTCCTTAATATTCCTAAAATATTTGTGTGAATGTTATCAAATGTGGTTAAGCTGCAAGATACTGTAAATTTACTTGGGAAGCCAAACAGCATAGTAAATTTGTTTCAGAGAAATCTAACAAAATGTAGTGAGCTTTATGTTGGAAAAAGCTTTTTATAGAAGAAAAGCAAATTGCCAATGGGGTAAGAAAAATAAACATGTTTTTACTCTGAATTAAACATATTCTTCTTTCCACATTGGCAAATCGTTTTTTCTTGTTTTAAGCATAACGCTCACTATATTTTGTTAGATTGTTCTATATTTTGGTCAGATATTTTTTACTGGAATGGTCAGATATATTTTACTGAAATGCAAGACAAAATACAGAGTAAAGGCCGTTTTGGCACTTCTCAATCAGGTGAAGTAAAAAAGGTGCAGAATATTTCTCTCACATACATTGCAAGTCTGCAGCAGCTGCTGCTGTTGGTGTGCATGTAGGTGACTTTGTGAGTTCTTGTTGATTGTAACTATGGCAACAGCCGCCCCTGTAATTGCGACACTTACACGGCCTTGACTGCACAAAATGCTTCCTCTGTAAGAGAAAACGGCAGCCGTGAAGCGATTCCACCACTTGTGGCGTCCTGTGTGAAATGGTCTTAAGTATGGCGAGCAGGGTGGGGCCCAAAGTCATCTAGGCAGAGCAAGGCCAGAAAATATGTGGTGAATGAGTTCCACCTGTGTGCCACATCGGTCTCACTTTCCAGTGAGGGGCGGCGGGAGTATTTAAGGGGAGGAAGATGGGAGAGAGAGAGTTTCACAGACCTGTGTGTGTGTGCACAACATGACTACGGGAAGCAATACATTTCATTTTTCTTTGAAGTTTTATAAAAAATATTCACGTGTTTGTCAAACGGGTCCCAGTTTCTTCCTTCCCATGCATTCATTGATCTTCGCTATAAGAAGCAAGTAGTGTAGTGTATTCTTTACTTAGTTACACACACATATTTAGTGTTGGAGAGTTTAACTATTGCTTACAGGTTTGCAAGTATTTCATTAAATAAGGTTAAATATAGACCTTTTTTTATAGCAGCAAAGCTGAACCTGGTCCAAATTGTCTCATGTCAACTGTTTCCCTGAAGGATTCTGAACAACTCCAGCTGAAATTAAACGAACGAACTGCTGATGCAGATGATCAGGCCATTGAGTCTTTTCTTTAGATTATTCTTAAAGATGTAAAAGAGCCTTAAACTTTTCCTAGCCCAATATCTCAAAGACTTGCTATAAAAAAGAGATGAACAGACATTGAAGAAGAGATGGCATAGGCTACTTATTCAATCTGCTGCTCAGCCCAATGGATACATCTTTAATGAAGTCATGATTTATCTATTTAATAAAATTAGAGAATTACAGAACACAGCTCATTTATCATAAGCTAAAATTGCATGGTTAAGTCTTACTGTGAGACTGAAAAAGAAAGAGTAATTTATAGAAATAGTCTTATAAATTAGTTTCATACGGAAGACAATTTTTGGCCCCTATAAGAAGTAATTAACATCTTACAGCCCTTTCTCATGCTTGCCCATGCAAAAAATGGCACAAATTGGTTCAGGAAAAAGAGGCCTAACACGTAGCTGATCCAAGATAAGGAAAATCCACTTAAAGCTTTACAGATCTTTGTGGAAATCAATTAAGCATTGCAACAAGTTTTGACCCACTGGTCAAAGCAGACTTCTGTCTAGAGTCAAATTGTAGAGACCTGAATTGTAATTTAATTAATTCAATTAAAGTATTCAAAGATAATTAAAGGGGCACTGATGCTGGATTTGAGCTATGAAATATAATTTAAAATGTTTTATTGTTAGTCTTGTTACACAATGTCTAATAATGTACTAATGCAACAGGGACCACTAATGAAAATGCATATATTTAGCATTATTTAATACAATATTTCTTTTTTATTACAAATGATAATTTAATTGAAAAATAAAGTGAATTTCTGAGTATATGGAATGTGCCTTTTCCTTTAATGATAACATGCATTTAAGCTGGCATGGCACTTGCTGGCACTGCCTCGCTAGTCCATGCCAGTTCATGTTATCCCAGCATGACAATTTTCTAAAAGGCATCTTGTGTGCATCAATGGAAGCAAGGAAAGCTGACATTTTGTAAAAAGGAGTAAACATGGTCAATGTCAGAAATGTGCTTATTCGATTAGTGACATACTGTAGAAATAGAATCTGAAATATTTGTTATTCAATATATGTCATAACATGTGCTTTCAGTTGATTAAAATATTAGATTGTGATTAATCACATGATTTTCCATAGTTAATCACGATTAATTGCTCATTTTAAGTGCTGACATTTGACTCTACATATACATCTTTTCCTGTCAAAATGCATTTAGTTCCTTCTTAGGAAAGAAAACAAAAAAATACGTCACAACAATCTTTTATTCAAACAAAGCATTCTACAGTATATAAAATGCCAGGATCTAATGTCAAATTGGTATTAATAGTGTTAAAAAATTAACACGTTCAACATTTAAAATTAATCGCTTGCATTAACAAATTCATTTCGACAGCAATTCTCAAAATCCTAAAACTTAGTTTTTTACAGATTTATATACTGTAAGACTTTGAATCTCAGATTTTCAATGTTGTCTCAGACATTTGGACCACTGTATGTGCAATTAAGCATCTGTCTTGTATTAGTCAAGTACAAAGGGCTTTTTTGGGGGGGTACTACACTGTTACAGGAAGTACCCCCCCCATTTTAATTATTTCTGTTTCCCTCCCCTTGTCCCCCTTGTGGGATGACCTGCCGGCAGACCAGGATTTAAGCACACCCTCCCCCAGGGAAGGGGGGTGGGGTGTACGTCAGGCCGGGGGCTCCCCAGCCTGAGAGAACAAGGGAGGAATGTGGTAGGGCAGAGGGTGGGGCCGGGTCGTGATTATACACACCCGGTCCCTTATCAGGCTAATTAAGCCTCAGAGAGGGATAAAGTCCGATGGCAGACGGTGGTGCGACGAGAGAGAGATAGTTTACAGACATGTCCGTCATGTGTGTGTTTGTTTTTTTCATTTAAGTTATTCATTAAAATATTATTTATATTGCCAAGCCGGTTCTCGCCTACTCCTTCCCATTGAACTACGTTACAGTATTATATCACCTTCATTATAGTATTATGGTGCCGACAACAATCAGTCTCATCTTCATCCACTTTGGTAAGAAATCTGGTCTGCTTTCATAAAGTCAAATGAGCAATGCCTTTGTAGCAGTGTTCCAGCTGGTGGCAAAATGAAGGGCTGACTTGAAAAATAAAAATAAATGTCCTCTTTGCAAGACAAGAAACATGCTGTGCAGTAGATTGGATTGTTTCTTTTTCAGCGACACTGACAAAGATAAAGTCAACTAATTACAAAGGAAAGCTTTGGTTGACACAGACAAGAGTAAAAAGAAACCTATGTACTAGTTTGGTTTGAACTGAATATGTTTCTGATGATCCAGCCTTTAGATCAAAAAAGTTATTTTTTTCTTATCTAATGGCTAAATATTTAATACTTAAAATTAGTTTTGACAACAAATTGTGTCTACATTATTCTTTTACAAAACGATATAAAAAAAATGTAAATGGGTAATTTGGACGATAGTGAACGAAAGGCAAATAACAAATCTTACTCCTTCAGTGTACTCAAATAAAGTCAACCTCTATTTATAGAGCACATTTAAAAACAACAGAAGTTGACCATATTGTTTAAAAAGCATCCCAGGTGGATACATCATGGTTGAGAGAGAATGTACAGCTGTATGGCTAGGAGAAGGGTGTAACATTGGCTGTCAACAGGTAAACGCAGAGATGATGATGAAGTGCGATGATCCCAAGTGCAGTTTATTAACAAAAGTGATATCCAATAAACCCTAACTCAAAACGTGACTACAAAACATAAATGACTAGACTTGACTTGACTTGCTCATGGAACCAAAATTACACAAACAATACTCGACAATGGACAATGGCAAACATGAGGGTCAAGTACTTGGACTAGGAAGAACACATGACAATGAAAACAAATGAACACACAGAACTCTAAACAAGATAACGAGTCTGCTAGCAACCCAATGAAACAATTAACCAATGGGGACAAGACACAAGAACATGGGAAACACTTGACAAGCTCACATGACAAGGAAACAGGAACAAACATGGCATGGAATAAATGTATCAAAGTAAAAGACATGAACACAACCACATACAACCCTGACCAGGGGTGTCAGCTTTGTATTTGTTGATCATTTTGTTGGTCACTATAGGTCATAATTCTAACAGCTTTATTATAAAATGTCAAAAGTAATAATAAATAATGAATTGGTGTGTCCAAACCTTTGGTCAAAATTTGACTGGATGTACATTGGGGATGTGATGTAAAATATGTTCCCCTTCAATCTAAGGTATATAACATATCTATGGTAATATAAGATATGTTAAGATCTCCTAACACAGTTTTCTCTAATGGTGCAGATAATATTGCAGTAGTGCTAATAAAGGTGCTAGCCGGATTTATGAAGTTATATAAAGACTATAAAATCTTACTTCCATTTAAAGCTGAAGTATGTAATTTTTTCAGTGTTAAATACTTTCTTCTATCCCAGCTTATTATGTGGAGACAAATAAAAGTAAGCCATTAGTAGGTTAATTTCTCGAAAACTGTAAACACTGCATTTCTGTGGCACTATAAAAATTCCTGTGTTTGTTTTGATCGACCCGCTTAGACCCGCCCCAACAATGTTACTAAACCAATGGCATCAGTTGTGGGTTGGACTATCTGACAGTTTGAACAACTGCAGATGAGGGACATATTCATAAAGATGTTTTGAAAACATTTCAAAGAGCTACTCTAACATCCCTCTTCTGCATGTCTTGAAGTGAAATAAACTTTTTGTGATGACAAAATAAAAAAAGCACTGAAATTGAAAACAATAACTGAAATATGAGAGTTGGCAATTGGTCCTGTTAGGGAGGCTGCTGTTGATGTGTACATTGCAGCAGAAACAAATTATAGCATTAGGAGCTGCAAATTGCAACAATGACAACCTTTTACTGTTGCCATCAATAAACTGTCTGGGTGACAAAAACGTCACTTACTGAAACACTCTGTTCAAAAAGACAAAGCTTTGCAATATTGCAATGTTTGTTCCGGCCTGATCCGCACCATCAGCAGCTGTCTAAAGGTTTTATTGCTTACGGATGCATTCTGCTGAGATGCAAAGTTCTCCCATCATTCCACCCTCCCTTTTGGTTTCATATATTATGCAATCAGGTAACATTCTATACAGATGGCTCTTAAATCTCAGTTTTCATCATTTTTAGTGAATAACATTTCATATTCCCCTAGTCTTGATGGCATCTCTCTTATCTGTGTATGAGAAGAAAACAAATGAGAAGTGGTTTGTTTAATATGCCGCAAGTTGTTTAGAAGTTGCTTGGTGACAACATTTATGCAAATTGATATTAAGTGGTTATACATTTCCCAGCAGTTCCCAGGTGAAACGTCTACTGCATGGTACTAGATGCAGTTACATTTTCTCTGCAAATTAAGTTTATGAACTGATAATCTGCTGTTTACTATTCATTTGTGTGAAAGGGAATGAAACAATCTGTTTTTAGGCCCTGCAACAGGGAGGCTTAATACCCCAAATACTATCCTTTCACTTATTGGACAGTTATTAAAAAACATTTGATTTAATCATGTTGGGCCTCATGTGCACAGATAGGAGACAAAGGCAGGCCTACACACAGTCATACAGCCCGATGACCCAGGAAACGGCACCAAAATCAAACAAAGAGAGTCCAAACAGACTACAGATCCCATCAAGCCTTGCTCACTTTACACCTTTGTGTGAAATTCAGAAGGATCGAACTCTCAGTTTATATGGGATTAAACTAAATGTCATCGAGTGTATAAAACCCCAGAGATTCCTCCTAAACTTGCTTCTAATGACAGATTGCACAGTGTCTAGTTCCAGCCCTGCTGCTCGCAGATGTAGCCTCATTGCCCAAGGAAGTAAAGTACATATCTCAACTTTGGCCATACAATCTCCATCTCGCTGTCACAGATTCTCTGTGTTCAACCAGCAAGCTAACGGATCAGAAGGAGACCACTGAGCAATCCGCGTCTCACCCTTTTGCATGCAGAAGTGAAGAAATAAGATTTCTTTTCCTTCTTCAATAGAGTCGACTTCGCTGATTTCTCCACCATTTCACCGAGAATCAGCCACCATACCGCCTGCCGACAGAGCGAGGAAACGGTCTTCTGTCATCACCTGAGCTTTGAGGGACCGAATTGGAGTCAAACGACAGACGAACACACATTATATCAGCATCCTCACAAAACCCAAGTAAGAGGTTTAAATATGGGCAGAGATAGATTATTATAGTGCGTTATTCTTGTGTATCAAAGATATTGCTTGTACAGTTTACGGACCGCCGAGTCCGCTCATTGCTGCTAATAATACTTAAGGTATCACTATTAACACAAATAAGATTTGCTGTGTTGTCATCCAACCACGTTGGACTGTTTGAGCATTTCCACCATCGTGGGTGAGACCGGCAAACTGAGTTTATCAATTAAAGAACCAATGTCCACGGCAGACGGATTACAAGCCGTTCACCTAGCCTCTGTGATAAAACTAATGGTTGCTGTCCCTCCCATGATCGCTAAACCGGCTTCGGTGCCATTACCCTGTTCTCTCTCTTGTACTGATAACACACGACCCCTCACAAACATACCCGCACACACATTTGGCGAACAGATAACTTGGCGATAGAGTCCAGCTTTGTCCCTAAGTTATCGTATCAGCAGAGACATGTGATAAATGGGCATACACCATGTACCAGTGTCTCCGCCCACATTCGCGGCCACATTCTCTGGCTGGAAACCTCATGTGACGTACTCTCCACGAGAGCCACACCTGATATTTTGTGCACTCCTTATATCCACACACACACACGCACGCAAGCAAGCACGCACACCTCATGTATGCTGGTAGAGGATGACAGTGCTTGGATTCAAGCCTTCATTGTTCCTCTTTTGAATGTCAATGTTCTCTGGACGTCGACTTTCCTAAGAGAACAATCCTATATTGAGACTGCTATACTGTCTGGTTATTAGTCCCTGATTCCAGGGTGGTGTCCCGGCGATATAAAATCCTTATTAATATTCTATTGATTTTGATAATTGATAGCTATCTTTGATGATTGTTGATTTGAAGGATCAATAAGCTAAAGTTCATTCTAATCATTGTTCTATTGATTTTAATAATTATTAATATTTTTTTATAATGATTAATTATTGCTAATAACCAAACCCACTCCTGAACAAAGCCCCAACAAACACCTTCAACAAAACTGAAAATGATAAATAAGTATTTTGACTCAAAATAAATGTGTTGATGTGTTGAAATTTGTCAGGGCATAGTGATTCACAGGTCTTAAGGGAAGTCCTGTTGTAGTTTTTGTTATCATTTAGTGTTTTGAGAAAATATTTAATCCCCTTTAGCCCCATTGTAACCTACAGTGAGCCATGAAAAAATTATTTAGCAAAAAAGTAAGTATAGTAACATCTTTAGAGACAAGGAAACCAGAGTGTGATTTGGGGCAGAATATGCTCTTAATATGTAGGTCATGGCTCACTTGAAAAGATAAGTCTTTTTTTGGGAACTTAAATTTAATAAAAAAATGTTTTTTAAAAACATCCTAAAAGCTAGTCTTGCTAGGTAGAATTCATAGCCTTAAATAAAATGCCTTTGGTCTACTGCACAGTAGTATGTGCACTATATGACTTTCTTCTGTAGAACACTAACAAAGATATTTTGAAGTATGTATAATGTGTTTTTGTCCATGCAATTTTAGTCAAAGGCATACAAAACTTTCAAGATCCAATCATGACATAAAAGGCAGCATTAAATTAATTTATACGATGTGAGTGGTTTAATCCATGTCTTCTGAAGCTATACGATCAGTTTGGGCGAGAAAAAGACCCAAATTTCTTCCTCGTTCACTATTAATCTTGACATTCAGCCTGACTGGAACACAGTGCAGGCTTCAAGTCGAGGATTTTTTGATGTTGCACATGGTTACTATGTACTCAATGTCAGTATGTATTTTAATTTTTTATTGATTATCATCAACCTTTTGCTGACCACAGTATGTTTAAAGTAAAAAAAACATAATTTTAACCTGTGTCTGAATTTTCAAAATAGCCCAGCTGGGTGTGTAAACCATGAACCTGGCAACACTGTGTCTGGTTTGTGTACAGCGCTCTGCGAATGCGTCAAGCATGAGAACGTATTTAAATGAGCTTCTCTCATGAACGCACCAAGGAGACTGCGAATGTCAAGATTTGTAGTGAATAAGGAATTAAACGTTGGTCTGTTTCTTACCCACGGTGATAGTATTGCTTCAGAAAACATGGATTTAACCACTCAAATCGGATGGATTACATTTATTCTGCCTTTATGTCCTTTTTGGAACTTAAACGTGTTGGACCCTATTGACTTATATTGTATGGGGAAAAAAAACTTCCCCCTTAAATAATCACATTTATAATAATTTAAATATGTTAAATATTGTTACATTTCTCAAGCCCATCAAGTTTTTGTTGTCTAATGGCATATTCATGTCCAATGAAGATGGGATATAAAGGTTTTAATTTTATAATATAGTGATATGTATATGATAAATTGTACTTATTTTTATTAAGTTTAGTTAGTTGAGCTGTTTTAGTGAGTCATGAAAATGTATTCTCGTTTAGTTTTAGGTTTTTTCCAAGTGTTTTTTTTTCTTTCAGTTAAAAAAAAAAAAAAACGTTATTTAATTTTTGGTTTAGCATTCAAAAATTATTTTACCGTAATACTGGTACTCAGTAAACACAGAGAAAATAACCTTCTTTTTCCTCAGTGGCATGGACAACAGTGCTATAATAAAGACAAGTGTCTGTCTGCCACCTCCACAGTCTTTCACAAATTACATCTGGGACCTGATGGCTTGTTTTGTGAGGGCGTATTTTAGAGGCCAGATGATGTTTGCCAATGTATGAACAACCACAGGTGGAAACTAACAGATGAGAACTGAGCCGCCAAGACGTCAGGGTTCAAAAGATATCTATTTCTGTCCGTGGGTGTGAAAGAGAGCTTGCTTTTGCAAAAAGGAGCAAATAATGATCAACAAACAGCCCCCAAGCTCCACGCAAAAACAATGTTGTGGCAGAGGAAAGACATTATGGAAGAGTGGAAATATAGTGGAAATATATGTTATCACTGCCTGTGCAATGTCTCATACCCCCTGTTAGTATTAACAAACAATAAACAAAGTATAAAAAGTTTCACATACAGAATTAATTTCTGATCAATATGCTCTAAACGGTAACAAGATCAGATCATTCTACCCTGTCTCTGCAGGCATATACATTACATTTTTTTCAGACTATGATGGTCTTTCAGGTCAAAAACAAGGTCCACTGGCTGGTTGTCCTGCTAATCAACCATCTAGACTGGCTTGGACCAGTTAATGACCATAAATGACTAGCTAGAAACAATATAAATCATTTTTAGCAGGGACTTAACAGCAATGACATGTTGGACTGCTCAAATTAACATGTTTTAAACACATTTCACTAAATCTTCTTTGAGAAAAATTTGGCACTGTTTGATCTGACGCTGATTTGTCTCTAAACATAAAACATTGTGCAAAAGTACCCCTCAAAAATTCACCATGAAAAAGGTTAACACTAGGCTACTTGGGAAATATGTGATACATGATAAACCTTTTAATCAAATAAATCTATGGACAGTTAAATTGTAATATATATATATATCTCTTAATTTGACTCAAGATTTTTTCATTATTTATTTTTTATCCTTAGGACAATAAAAAAAAAATTTAAACCAAGATTCTGACTTGGTATTTAATTCTCGTAAATAGTAGGGTGCAACTCCGGTGTCCTGGCCAAATTCCCCCATTGGACCTTCTCAATCATGGCCTTATAATACTCCCCCTCCATTAATTGCCTCTATAACACTACTCTCTCCTCTCCAAGAATAGCTGGTGTATTGTGAGCATACTGGCTCACTATGTACAGAATTATTTCCTGTATTCCATGGACCTGTGTCTCTGAGTCTGCTTGCACAACACTGTATTAGAAATGACACATCAAAACATAAACAGAGATAGAGCTGGTCAGTAATGGTCGATTGCATGTTACCGGTACATTCGGTAGAAACTTTATTATGCCAAACTTTCAATTTACAGTGTTATCGTGTTGGTTGTATATGCCGTTGCATGTTGAATTTAATGTTGGTCACTTCACATATGCCTTCAAATGTGTATGAGAGTGAGTGAGAGAGAGAGCGAGAGAGCGAGAGAGAGAGAGAGAGAGAGAGAGAGAGAGAGAGGAGATAACCTGTTAATTTGAAAAAGACACTTTTCACAAAGCTGTATTTCCAGACTGAATATATAACACACTCACACACACACACACACACACACACACACACACACACACACACACACACACACACACACACACACACACACACACACACACACACAAGTTGGATTTCCATAGACATAATGGTTTTTATACTGTACAAACTATATTTTATATCCCCTAACCCTACCCCTAAACCTAACCCTCACAGAAAACTTTCTGCATTTTTACATTTTCCAAAAAAATAATTTAGTATGATTTATAAGATGTTTTCCTCATGTGGACCGACAAAATGTCCCCACAACGTCACAAATTTCAGGTATTACATTTTCAATAATAAAAAAAAGGAAATAGCCCCTGTAAACCACTTAAACCTGCCCACACACATCACCTAAAAGACAGCACAGCAGCTTGTCACTGACAACAAATTTTGTCTCTCATCGAAATATTCATTATTATTATTGTAAGCAAGTCATTAAAAAATGAATACAATTTTGTATGGCAGCCTTAAGAAAAAGCAACGGTTGAGACACAACTATTTAAAAGACAAAAAATTATTTGTTTTATTTCGTTTTATTTTTATTTCCACATTCATACTGCAGCTGCTTTTGGAAAGTATGCTTTCATACTTCAGCTGCTAAGTTGTAGACTAAGTGTGAGAGAGAGGCCTAAATTAGTACTTCCGACTTAACCCAGAATTTTAAAAATATGGAAATAGAGTGGATTAGATGGCCATCAATTTTATCATGATAAAATTGACTCTGACATACCTACAGTACAGTAGATAGATACAGGGTCATCGCCAGAACATAGAGAGTTTGTGTGAGACACTATCTCTGTGAGAAATATACAGAGATGGACCAAAACAATGTCCACGCCACAATGCAGGACAACCCAATATACGTTTTCAATACAACATCTCAATACAATAAATTCAACAAAATAATTCAGCCTACAACAATTGATAAATTAACAAATTACACCATGGCTCATTTGTACTTATGTAAGTCTATACACTTAGTAAACATGCATCACCACATCCAAAGCTCTTCAGTTCCAACAACACACTAATCCATATTCCACTACTGAAACCATGATACACCAATAAAAACATCACTAATTACAACAGCACTATTAGTATTCGCAATGAACATCACATTTATGAAAGTATTTAGAATGCCCACATGCTGCTTTATCAATGTGACGATGCCAATGCCTGCCTCATTTGGCCCATTCCCTACTCTTGCCGCATCACTGATGTTGGTCGAAACTGATGATAACTCCAGTACTGGGACTGATTACCGACCGGGCCGAAGTCTGTCATATATGTTTGGAGAGTGATTAAGAAAATCATAGGCTTATTTACTAATTGATAATGTTTTGCTATAGAGGGCATTGCCCCCAAATGCCTGCCCTTGGCAACGGGCATGGATAGATACAAACATATCTAAGCTTTAGAATGTCCTTTAAAGTAACTAATTTCATTCATACTCAAAAATTGGAAGCATCTTGCCCACATTTGAATTTCTACTTTGTCACATTCAAGCGTATCAATGCACAATGAAACTCAATAGGATATTCAACTGACTCTTTACTACCAGGCCCAGGCATTCTACTTTGGAAATCAGTGTAAGGGATAGGTATACCATAGTACAACCTATTAGCCATTAAACAACCAGAGGAAGAAGGGCGAATAAGTAAAGCTTGAGCTTATTAAACAATAGCTAATTAATTAACCATAAAAAAAAACAAAAAACAGCTGACATCTTGGCATATAAGGGATAAGAATCATAGAGCTAAAATGGCAGCTTTCCATTACTAGAATAAAATTGTTTTGCTAAAAGCTGGTGCATATTCACAAATATATCCACAATTAACAAAGGCTGCTTATTATTGCCTTCACTTTCATTGCTTACAGCAAATTTTATGGTACATTAACTTTATAGTGCTGCATGATGGTCCAAAATAATTAAACATTAACATACAATTATAGAATTGATTTTTAATGGCTATGTTTTGTTTTAATCAGAGATTATGTCAAAGGGAAAACTTATCATCTAGAAGAGTTTGATTTAGTGGTGGTTGGTTTTAATAGCCTGTTCTTTGTGACCTTAGAGTTCTGGCATTCGTAACGATAACATCTTTGTTCTCAAGGACATAGCAGCATTATAGTGATACATAAAGTTACTCTGAGCCAGCACACACAGGACACTGAGAGGGCTTGAAAGTTGGTTGACAGTGGAGATAACATGCTCATAATAAGGAAAAAGTTTAACATCAGCCTTCTGACAAGAATATAAATCACCATTTAAAGCATAATGCTTAAAGTTCATATGTGAAATAATAAGTAGTTAACAAGATTTATACCCTGGTTTTTGAAGTAGTTTTTATCACATTTTGAAACTGAAAAATAGCATTCTCTTTCAGAACATAAAACTGATTCATTGATAAATATCTCCACGTTCATACAACATCCATATATTAGCTTACACATTGTGAACAGGCACACAAATGCATTCTGTGTTGTACTGCAGATAACAAGCCATTGTATTTAATTAATTGTCATCTGAAATCAGAATCAGAATGAGCTTTATTGCCATGTATGCTTACCCACACAAGTTATTTGTCATGGTGACAGAAGCTTCCAGTGCAAATGCAATCGTATATATACATACATACAAACATATACATTTAAACATATATACATATAGTGACATAAAAATAAAAAAAAAATGATATAACAGGTGAAAAAAGAGAAATCAAAAGAACAATAATGTTGTTTGAATATTTTAAATACAGATATACAGCTGCAGGTGATGTAATGTATTGAAGAAGAGGTAGAATATGCTAAAGAATATAAATGAAATTATATACAAGTAGGAATGGATGGATTGAATATTGCACATGGTTGTATTGACAAAAGGAAAGTTTTTGGGGGCAGTTTTAACTGCTCATGAGGTGGATGGCCTGAGGGAAAAAACAGTTCCTGTGCTTTGCTGTACTTGTGCTCAGTGCTCTTTAGCGCCGGCCAGAGGGCAACAGTTCAAAAAGGAAGTGTGCTGGGTGAAGAAGGGTCAAGAGTCATTTTACCTGCCCTTTTCATCACTCTGGATGTGTGCAGTTCTAGCAGGGTGGGTAGGGGAGTTCAAGTAATCCTCTCAGCAATCCAAACTATAGGCGTCTGATGTCTGATTTCGTAGCTGCACCAAACCAGACAGTTATTGAAGTTCAAAGGACAGATTTAGTGACTGCTGAGTAGAACAGTATCAGCAGCACCTATGGCAGGTTTAACGTCTTCAACTGGCGAAAGAAGTACAACCTCTGCTGGGCCTTTTTCAAAATTTTTAAAGTGTGGGTCTCCTACTTCAGTTCATGTGAGATGCTAGTGCCCAGAAACCTGGATGACTCCACTGCTGCCACAGTGCTGTTTAGAATGGTGAGAGGGGTCAATGTTGGGGTGTTCCTCCTAAATTCCACAATCATCTCCACTGTTTTAAGCGTGTTCAGCTCCAGGTTGCTTTGACTGCACCAGAGGGCCAGCTGTTCAACTTCCATTCTGTATACAAACTCATCCTCATCTTGGATGAGGCCGATGACAGTAGTGTCATCTGCAAACTTCAAGAGCTTAACAGAGGGGTCCTTAGTAGTCATTTGTGTACAGGGAGAAGAGTAGTAGGGAGAGTACACATCCATGGGGGTAACCTGTGCTCCAGAGGCTCAACAGGAAAGTCAGAATAGTTGTATTGTTGTTCTTATAAAAGTTTTTTTTCTTACTCAATAATTTTCTTTGAAATTATACTTTTAATATCCAAATCTTTTAAAGGGTGGATTTTTCCCAAATGTAAAATCATTTTCTCACCCGCACATCTTTCCAAACCCATATGACATTCTTCTTTGGAACAAAAAAGTAAATGTTACGCAGAACATTAGGGAGTAACAGCGTCAGTCAGGATACATTTTTATCATATGGAAAAAAATGCAATGAAAGTGAATAGTGATGGTAATAGTCTGCCTAAAATTGGTTGTGTTTCGCAGAAGAAAGGGTTTGGAACAACATGAGGTTTATTCAACAGTATCAATCAAAGTGTAACATGATGATTTATATGGTATGCCAAGCTATAATTTTACTTTTTGCAGCTCATTTTCAGTCTTACAATATCCTGAATATCATGGTCCTCTTAAAAATGTCAGTCCACATTACCTTGATTGATGTTCTTAAAACTCAACTGAACCAGTTCCTGGTGAAATCAAAGCTGTAACGGCAGTTCTTTTTGAATATTACCCTGTCACTTTGCAGTTCTCCCTCCCTGTTGTTTTGTTCACATATATTGATAGCTTTTGGCAGTGGAAGGTTAATTGAACTATAATAGGTTCACATATGAAAGTCAGCCAGCAGAGGCATAATGCGGAAAAGGAGGGAAAATCATACCTTTCAAAGCTACATGTGACTCGACTTCTCCGGCATGTCTAGAATTCCAACTAACATTCCCGTTTCAATAGTCTCCATATTATAATCATGCTGTTTTAGAATGTCTTCTTCATTCTCATTATTAGCGAGTGCTATCTTGAAGATGCGTGCTCTTACCCTGGGGTAGAACAAGAGCTGTGAAAATCTGAAGTCTTTAGAGCTTTTTCCATGTAATTTTACTCATGAAAGTGTAAAAAGTAGCTATATGACAGAATTTGAATGGGGGAAAAAAAGAAAAAAACTAGTTAAATTAAACTAGCATAAAAGTTATTTTTGTTTAGTGAATAATTAACATTAAACATTGTTATATGAAATATAACTGTCAAGAGCTTTTCTTTTTTACTGAATTACTAAATACCATTGACTGAAACATGAAAATAATGAGAAAGCCACAGCACTTAGGATTAAACTTGCAGCATTCTTGCAACCAGGGCAGATGTTAAACAATTAAGCTTGCACTATCCTCTTTACTTATTGTTCTGCCAAACACATCTAATTTCTCTTATTCAACAATCATGTAATTCCATAAACTCATGCAGCTGCATGTCATGCTATTGCTTACCTTAAGAAATTAAATTATATGTCAACAAAGCAACTTTGGAAGCAACATCATAACATTGTGTTGCTGTCTAGAATACAAGTCTTGAAATATCGTAGAAAATGACTTCACAATACAGGGTCACAATAGACCTTGATCACTCAAAGTTGGGGCATATGCAAATATTGACACCTCTCTTACAAAATACATGAATTAGTACAAGAAAATGGATGCTTCTCATTTCCTAAATTGTGTATCGTTTCCTCACTCCTCGAGCCTCGCAGGTGACCCAAAAACCATTTAAACTCTGCCATCACGAAGCATGTGTCAATTCTCTAAATGCACCACAGAGATGCAAGGACAGAGGAAGCTTACTGAAGACGCTTGAGAAAGGAAACACACAAGCATCCTATGCGGAAGACTTTTGGTCGAAGCACCTGATGCATGTATTAATTCTCCACCCCCTTCACATCTGACACAATAGTTTTAATTTATGTATCACCTCTGCAGTTCAAATAAACCATAATTGACATACTTCAACAGAGCATCTTGAATTATTTTGATTTTAAGCAAATATTAATAGTTTCAATAACATAACGGCAAGCAAGCTGAGGTACTGCAGCTGTGCAAAAATGCTCTCTGAAGTGATGCATGAATGAGCAGAACTTTTTCTTTTACAAATCTAACTTGCTTTTATTCCTCGTTTCCGTTCCTCATTCCTATGAGGTTGGAGCTAGAAAGAGAGTCAAGGAAAGGAAATGAGGATGCACAATTAAAGAAATGTGAAGCAACCATTAGTCACCCAGAAAATCAGAAATCACCCATAAGCAGGGAGATGTCTCATCATTTAATATTAGATAAAAGGAACTTCAAGCCTGCCATTTATAGTTTAATTGTCAGTTGACCCTCCCTTTGAGTGAATTTACATGTCTACACACACACAAAAAAAAATGTAACCTCAACCTACAGTTTCAAGTTTTTGGAAAGACTGGGATAAAGAATGAGATACAAACATAGCAACGTAATCTGTCATTTTATTTACAATAACATTACAGGATCCATGGCAGAAGAAAATGAGAGCTGTGCTGCGCAAGATTCACACTGACCTAAAAAGACACAAAACACAGACAGATGCACAAAATCAGAAATTTGAAACTATTGAATGGTATGACAATGTTGAAATTTAAATGGGAATTAAGATTATTGAAGGACTTTCAGAAACAAGTATATACATTCAAAATGCACATCACGAAAAGTTAGTTGGCTCAAAAAAATCTATTTGGATTCCAATGAAACATACAATGTGTATCTGTTAGGAACTTCATTTCTTCAGGATCTGATGCCTGACAACGATGAATGGGAAGGCAAATCCACTACCAAAGAACAGCACCATCATGCCCAGTAGCCTCCACTTGTTCTCTACGGAGAATGGCAGGTTCTGTAAGACATAAATAAATACACATTTAAGAGTGTAAAAAGTTTAATCAACATTTTAGAGTAAATAAATCATTAAGGAAACCCATAAACATTTCCTTGTGAATGTTATGCCTATTTTTTTTCTTTAAATTTTAAAAACAATGCTTTCTAAAAATGTATTAAACTAAATGAGGTCTTGGTGACCTTGCCAAAATGTTTTAATGACAACGTAAGTTCAATATGTCAGTCCTGAGCAAACTCTGTCAAGTGTCTTAATTCCTAGTCAATCACTTAATTGCTTAAGTGTTGAATGCCATGGTTTTGTAATTATCCGAAAGCAACAATTTCATAGACACAATTATACTTAAAAATAATACAAATGTGAGAAAGCGTATTTATATAAAGGTATTTACGACAATAAGCAGTTCCACATTAACAATTCAAGGACATTAAACACTATGATAGCATAATGCTACTAAAAATCACTCGACATAGGTCGGTCATAATGTTTTCAACATGGATGCATACTAAAAATGACTGAAGGTGTGCCTGACATACAATAAACAGTGCAGACACGCAGTGGCGATGTAGCCTGATCAGCTACACATGCTAAGCTAGTGATTCAGTGACTTACATCCAGTCCTTACAAAACTATCATCCAATGTTTTCACATTTTTTTCAATACATGTAATCAGAGCCAAATGTTGGCATGTATCTCTATCGTCTCTCTCTCTCTTTTTTTTTTTTTTTTTAAAGATCACTTTGTTTGTGAAGCACAGGCCTTGTGTCGGTCAATCACACAGACGCGGAAGCTTAATTTATATATCCATTAGTACATTTAGCTGATATTCTTTGGCTTTCTTACCTTTCCTGGTCCCTCCGCATAATGACTGGAGCGAACCGCAGAGGTTGCAAATCGTCGCACGGCTTGTCCGAGCATGTTTTGGCGATAATTTGTGAGAGCCTGAACGACCTTCCTGAAGACAGAGAGGAGAATAGCTACATGGGTAATGTAACGATTACGCAGCGAGGGCTGATGGGAAACGTATTTCGAACTCTGTGTAGGAGCCATTATGATTTATATATATATATATATATATATATATATATATATATATATATATATATATTGAGCTTAACTTGTATTGAACCTGAAATATTCCTTCAAGAACATTATCTAGTGGTTATTTTTAGGTTTTATTTTACATATATTTATATATATAGTATATATATATATAGTATGTATATATATATGTGATGGATATATGTAGGCCTATATGCACATAGGCCTACATATATCCATCACCGTTAAACTACTGTTTTAAAAGTATAGCCACAAAACAAACAATATGTGTGTTAACATTACATAAAAAGAGAGAGAGAGAGGTACTTTCTCCTTCACTGTGAGAAATTGACATGTCTTGTTAAATGCTTATTTTATTTTATATTGTATAGTGCATATTGTTATTATAGTTTTTATTTGATTAAATGTACAATTATATCTGTAAATTGTAAAGATGGGATGGTCGTAATCATTCCATTCTGAATGCAAAAACAGAACGATAAATACAATTATGAAAAATAATGATAGAAACCTTACAGAATTAAAAATAATAAATAAATATATGTAAAATAAAACCTAAAAATAACCATTAGATAATGTTCTTAAAGGAATATTTCAGGTTCAATGTAAGTTAAGCTCAATCGACAGCATTTGTGGCATAACATTGATAACACCAACAATTAATTTTGGCTTCTCCCTCCTTTTCTTTAAAAAAGCAACATCAAAAAAAATAAATAAAAAATAACAGTAACAGTGAGTCACTTACAACAGAAGTGAATGGGGTCAATCCATAAACGTTAAACTACTGTTTTAAAAGTATAGCCACAAAACATAAACAATATGTGTGTTAACATGATTTTTAGTGTGATAAAGTTTATTAACCTTTTCTGTGTAACGTTATATCCAATTTTGCATGTGAAGGTTATCATTTTATAAAATTACTTACATTACGTGGTCGTAATGTAAACTAACCCCAAAACCCTAAAATGAATGTAAAAACAACAGATATCTTTACATAAGCAGCTGTTTCTATGGACTGTGATACATCGGCGTGTCCGCTATATTAGATAGAACAAGAGCTGTCCGTCAACACACAAATGTAAATTGACGCGGTGAAAAGTCTATTGTCTTTTCCAGACAACTTTCACATTATCTGATTTTCCACAAACATTGGCAAATATTTTAGATGATCCTAACCTCACATAGCAAACAGCAAATAAACTTCTCTACAAATTAATATATCATGGCAAACATACTGAAAATTAGCCCCCAGTTGGTCATTTCATTACATGTTGAACTGTTTCCACACAAAAGCAGTTTATGCAGTGGTCTGAGGCTTCTTCTCATACATTTAAAACAGCTCTTCTTGTTGATGTCCAAGTTGGCGCTGCAGTTGACATATCCGAACAAGCCAAATGAGGCATCTACGTATATACTTCTATGGTAGACGATTTAAACAACTTTACAGCTAAAATAATACACAACTTTTAACAGAAGAATTAATAAGAACTGGTTTTATAAATTTATAAGCTTCACATTTCTGCCATTAAACCCTCCAAAAATGGGCCCCATTCACTTCCATTGTAAGCACCTAACTGTAACTTGAACCTAGAATATTCCTTTAATATGTTTTTTATTAGGGTGCCACACAAAAATCTGCAACATTCTGGGAAGGTTAGTTTATGGTTATAAAAATAAAACCTACAAACTATGAGTAGGTTCCCCAAAAAATGACCAAATGGGCAACACTATTGTAAGACGAACGTTCTGTTTGCTTGGTAATACTTCTATTATGACACAGTTTAACTCCACATGAACATTTTTGCAATTTTCTATCACACATGTATGTGTGAATATATACACTAAAAGATTATTTAATACATATCTTTACTTTCCAATAAATGTGTTACAGTTCACACTTGCAACATCATACTCTAACTATTTCCCCATTTACAACCCAAATGTGTGTTTCATCCACAGATGTTATGTTAAAATGTGAGTTAGCCTGTACACACAGGGTCATTGGGTTTGAAGTAAAGCCAGGGCATTTCATTGAGCTTTTCGATAGGATGTCTGCCAGTGTGCACTGAGAAAAGTGACAATGAACGAGCTGAATCAAGAGGGCTGGAACAGAGGATTTTACATGTAAAGCTCATTCATCTAATGAATTAGAAGGTGAAATACATTTACCTCAAACGGGCATGTTATTGTACAGCATTATGCATTTTCTGCTTAATTAATCCTTGTGAAAATTATCATTTTAAATTGAGCATGTGAAACAGCATCTCTTCTAATATGTGAATATGATTATACTTAATTTAAAATGACCTGTCCTAACAGCAAATCTGATTAAAATCTTATAGCATAGCATATTTACTGAAGGGGTTTGCTGCCATATTGGACCCATCACATTCACGTAGCATAAAGGTTTACAGCACAGTAAATAGTTTAGGAGTGGAGAACTTAAAAGAGTTTGCTGGGGAATATTTAATTTATCTTTTGGTAGCTTGCAGTCATAGTTAATATGAATACTTAAGTGAACTCTCAGTGCTACTGTAGATGTCCCAGCTACATGAATGTTATTGTGAGTAAATATGAAAAATAACATTCATGTAGCTGGGACATCTACAGTAGCACTGAAAAGTGATAATGAACGAGCACTGGGAAACAATGATCCCCTACTGTGCTGGGTGTATGTGTCTGGTTTTATGCAATGTAAAAAATAAAAAGTAATAGACATTGAACATTATTTTGAGCTTTGTTCAGCTCTTGTTCAATACATTCCTTCATTCATGGAGAGCACTATAAGAAAATATGCTTTTCATTTCTTTTAGGTCAAGCAGTGCAGCTCTCAGAGCCCTCCAATTAGATTAAAATTTTTCCTCACATCTCACAGAAGAAAATTAGATTTTTCTAGATTTGACATATACAGACTAACCCAAATAACCCATTCAATAGCATTATAGTACACTGGTGGCCAAAGGTTTGGAATAATGTTCAGATTTTGCTCTTATGGAAAGAAATTGGTACTTTTATTCAACAAAGTAGCATTCAAATGATCACAATGTATAGTCAGGACATTAATAACATGAAAAATTACTATTACAATTTGAAAATAATGTTCAGATGTTCTTAAACTTAAAATCAACCACGTGCAGCAATGACAGCTTTGCAGATCCTTGGCATTCTAGCTGTCAGTTTGTCCAGATACTCAGGTGACATTTCACCCTACGCCAGTGGCGGGCAATGCATTTTAAGTCTAGGCCTTCAGTGTGATTCATGCCATTAATAAAACACAGTTTCACAATGAATAAGCAGGGTTCGTACGGGTGCTTGAAATCCTTGAAAATGCTTGAATTTTGATGTTGTGTTTTCAAGGTTTGAAAAGTGCTTAAATTTTGGATAAAATGCTTGAAAATGCTTGAAATTGTATTTTTTCCCCACAACAAATACCTATGTGACTGAATAGTCTGTTTATTAAATGGAGAAATAAAATGTTAGAGAGCCTAAAATGAAAACTGTGGTGCGCGCGTGCATGTGTGACTGGCACTGCGATCTGCCGCACGTGTGACTCTGCCGTCCGCCCCCATGATGAAACCACTACTGCAACATGCCGGGAGGTTGTCGTTTCAATGAATGTTGGCTGGAAGATGCGAAATTCAAATCATGGATTAAACGGGGACAAACCCCACGAGTTGCCTCGTGTAAAGTCTGCAAAAAAGACGTGCAGCTTTTCACAATGGGCGAGTCTGTTCTCGAGTCACATAAAAGGTAAGTCATAAACTTTTCAATTAAGTCAACTGAAGTAGCCTACTGTACACATTAGCGCCTATTTGTTTACGCTAGTAACTGCTAACTTAGCTAGGAATTCGCATTTTGTGACAGAGTACTTGGTGTGATGATGTAATGTTAGTATTGCATGTCCGTTACACGTTCATTTGTGAACATAGCCAAAGTTACAGCACAGTAAATGTAACATTAACTAACCGCAAATTAAAACCTGCAAACGTTAGTCCAGTGCATAACAACAATCGTTGATTGCTGAACAGAAATCGTGTCAGATGATGTGTCATACATGCAATATTTACACTGCTCTATTCCAGTAGATAAATGTATATGTTTTGGCAATGAAATCATTAAACTTGTTGAGTGATTTTTGTTTGGGGTAATTGTTTTTACATTGATTCAGGCAGGTTACATAGTAAGCAAAGTCTACTTAGACACTGATACATTTTGAAAAATAAAATGTGTGATTTGCTTAAATATCTGATACTTCTGCTGCTATTACAAAACACAATTTTGGCTGTTTATAGCATTTAATGCGATAAAAACACTAAATATTAATTTTGACTATGTATTGGTATGTAATTAACGGTGGTGTAAGGTGCTGTAAAAAGCTGTAAAATGGACCTTGAAAGTGCTTGAAAAGTGCTTGAATTTGATCTTGGAAAAGGTGTACGAACCCTGAATAAGACAGCACAGTAAATAGTTTAGTATTATGTCACAGCTAACTACTAATACCAATTGACATTTTAAAAATACGTCCACGCATGAAAGCCAAAACTTGAAACAACATTTAATGCTCAAGCAAGCCTAATTGTAACTGCAGCGTGACTGTTCTGCTTGCAATAAATTTCATTTTGTCAGGGTACACGGTTATGCTGCATTCCATTCAAGTTGGATGTGGGATATTCCAACTTGACATATCCGACCATAAATGCATTCCATTCCTGGATATTCGGAAGATGACATTTAAGGAAACAAAACTACAACACTCCCTTTAGCTTAGCAGGAGTTTAACTCTCATTAGATATGTCCCCTAGCAACCAAACTGATAAACAATGCTGCAGAGCTAAAAACATTTTATAGCTGGACTTTGCTTCAGACTATAGAAACTGAAAGAAGAAAATGGGTCACTGGTCAAAATGAAGAGAATACAGGTGCAACACATTGAAATGCAGCTCAAACCTTCCTTCACTGGGCAAAATATGATTAGCAACTGACTGTTTCACCTTCTCAGCTCCTCATCCTCATGTTTAAATATGTTAGCTCAGGTGTTTGAGTGTTCATGTTTGTTTTCTATGGCACATAGTTCAGTGCCCTCCTCATTGATGCCGCATACATCAGCCAAAAGTCTTAACCTGGGCATCCGCCACCTGTCTTGGTTATCACTCTGCAACTGATTAGGGAAAATAAGGATCCAGTGCCAGCTGGCTATGAACTTCCTTTTACATAGATGGACGGGCTATATAAATCAGTCATTTTTTGTGAAGCTCTCTGAGTACTTATTTGATCTTGTTTATTAAAAGGCCTTTGCTGTCATAAAATATTTTAATTAAAATACTCTTGTTATATTTGTGTAATGAGGTCTAATTGTCCGCCTCAATAATTAACTTTGTAATGAACCCCTATTGCTGTAATTGTTTTTTAGCACAAAAGATAATCTTCCCTTCCACCTCTAAGTTTAATTTGCATATTGACATGTTTCAGTGATGTCACTTTTTCCGCACAGCAGCAATATTTGTGACCATCAGCGGGAGGAACCAATGGCAGTGAATGGAAAAACCTTGATCAATGCCAAGTCTCAGGAAAGGTGTATACAGATATGTGGTCAGCACAAAGATGGTCAAATTTTACTTTTGCGAACATTTAAATATGATATATATTTATATATATCATATTTAATTTATATTAAAATGATATTTTATTCATGATTCATCTCCGTACACCATCGAGTCTGATGTGTGACCAGTGAGTACACATGCCTACCGGTACATCACGTGAACATCTATCATTTTAAACAATGTTTGTTTTGTTTTCTCCTCTGATTTGGTGATTTGGTGGATCATCCTGTGATGATCCCATCTGTATGAATGTAAGAGCTGCTTTTACTCATGAAGAATACACAGAAAGCAACCAAGGCATATTTGCGAATAAGGCAAATATGTTAAAATTATAATCTGGTGGTGTGAATAAAATCTGTGCTTCATAATCTTATAATCTGCAATAAAGATTGCAAGGAAAAGGGAATATCAGGCCCTTGAGTCACTGTACGAACAGTCGGTTCTCAGGGAAGCACATACAATTATAGCTGACCCACTGCATATACTACACTAAGAGTATGATTTGTTACCCTCTGGAAGGTACAGATTGCCAATGTGTAGGTATAATCTTTTTAAAAACCTACCAAAAAAAAACAATTTTTTTCTATACCTGAACCATTCCAGAGAATGAGTGCAGGGATTTGACAGCTTCTATGAAAAGGCTGTAGCAGAGTTCAGAACGAGTGATCGGATAATTAATTTTATCTGCAAATGAGGTAGTCATACTTTTAAATCTACACCTGTCATGGATGAGTTTGTCCTAAGGTGATGCGGGGCACCCGTACACCGTTTGCTGAGTTTGATTAAGTCATGAACACTTGGGATGATACAGCATACCCGGTTGAAAAAAAAATCAAAATCTGAACTCAGTATGTTCAGATTAATATCTCGCACCTTCATACCAGAACATGACGAGTCATTTCGAAAAGAGGATGTGATTTGAGATTTGTAGCAGAGGGGAAGGTTTTTAAACGAATAATGACTTAACTTTCAGTCTGTCCCCTCACACATGAAAAACATGAAGATTCTTCAAATTTTTTCCTTTGGTTTTCACTGAAACGATATATTCCTCATACTGGTTTGGAACAACTAGTCGGTAAGCAAATAATGACAACATTTTCATTTTGGGGAGAACTTTTTTTAAGCTGATCGAAATGATATCCTTTGCACATTTCAGGATGTTGACGTTAGATATTTTTGTCACTTATTTCACCTTTTGTTCTCTTATTCTTTCTATTTGTTAGTTTCTATTTGTCCAGTGAAAGTCTGGGGCACCCTGCATTCATAGGTTCTGGATTGCTGAAGTAGAGACTTATTTTTTTTAATAATTCAGATCTCATCAACTATGTAAATGTGAAACTTTTGCAGACAATAAAGATACAATCTGGTGCAAATACCTTATTTTACACAAGCCTGTCTTTAATGAATGCAATCAACACCGTTAACCACTGAGGCAACTTCATCTGCCTGAGTACACAGCATCCCCTTTTTAAAATGTGCAGTAACTTTAGGCAAAAGATGTTTATCAATTTGTTTTGGCAGCAGTGCCACAAGCTAACATGTCTTGCATTGATGCATTTGACATTTCTAAACTGAAAAGATTATGTTCCTAGTAGGAAAAATGCAGTGGAATGAGATTTTCTCTGTTTCTTCTCCTTGGGCAGACAGATTGCAAACTTTATCAGGTGACTTTTCCTCTTGGCGAGAGCTTAGAGTGACATTGTTGTTTCCCAAGGTTAAAGACGAGTGATAAAAGGTTCCCTTTCTAGCCCAAGGCCTGGGTTTATAGAGCTACGAGTCCAGACTCCAGATACAAATTTCTCATGCTGAACTTAAATTTTAAACACATAACTTGATAAATGCGAACCCCTGCATATTATTATAAGCAATGCCCATGCAAACCGACATAAAGTTTTTATCTACACAATAAGCATTATATTACAATCTATTACTCATGCTCTGTTACATTTGTACATCTGAACAGAGGCCACATGAGAAGATTGAGTTGTTCCCACTGATGTAGATTGTAATGGGGTAAAAGGAAAAGGAGGAGGCAAGAACCAGCTTAACAATATAAATAACAGTTTAATGATTAACTTAAACAAAAAGGCAAACACAAACACATGCCGGGCAGCTGCACGTAACTCTCTCTCTGTCAAACTGCCGTCTCTCTCTCTGTCAAACGGCCGCCTTAATCCCTCTCAGGCTTGATCAGCCTAATTTGGGGCGGGTGTGCAGAATCACTGCCCTCCACCCTACCACACACTACATATATATATATATATATATATATATATATATATATATATATATATATATATATATATATATAACTGAATCGCTGATGCAACGTTAAACTGCCAGCTGGAGGTGAAGCCACCAGAAGTGTTCGAGCGGCCATCTTAGCATGCCCAAACTGCCATAGAGCATCAATGACTGACAGGCGAAAACAAATCTCTGACCTGCGGATATGACAGTTGCATTTCACCCTCTTGTGACAATCATGTTTAATGTTAAATTAGCTCGTTATGGATAATATCCGTTAAGAGGGAGAAGATATATGCAGATCGTGATGTCAGAACATTCACCTGCCCTGGTGTTCATTCTATTAGTGCAGCACAAGAATCACCAAAGGAACTACCAAAACTGTCGACAAGTTGTGATTAAGTACAAAAAGCTGTAATATTTGTTTGTTTTGGGGTGACAACATGTTCGTTTGTCTCGGAGAGTCCTTAAATATTAAAACTGGGATTTTTATTTAGCCTAAAATGCCTGGGATTTGCCTGTTTTCATACTGAAGTGCTTGCTGTTGTCATACATGTATACATGTCATAAATTACATGCCATTTAAACCTAGCGTATCTGTTTTATTTTGACCAGCTTTGCTTTGAGTGTCTCTGCAGAATTATTTAAATTTGTTATGAAAACATAAAACAAGTAACTCTGAACAAACACTTCAATGTTCACAATAAATAAGTCTGAAAATGTCTGTTTGTATCTTTCCTCAGTTTCAATGAACTTGTTTATATTCAGCTGATTTGTTCCCCAATGAAGTTAGAGGTGGATACTGTTTGATATAGATACACAAAACTCACTCTTGCTTTTAAGAAACAGGAACAATTCCCAACTTTAAATACATAAATAATTACATGTGTAGGACGTTTGGATTGTAGGTATGTACATACAGATTTCAGATATAAAATCAGTGATTGAATGATAAATGTTTACTCGCTGATGAGATGAATTCAGATTAAGTAGGGACATTGGAACGTTTGCAATATGGCAGCGCAGTGGCTTCACTGATATGACGTCATGAGCAATCCAGTTATATATTATATATCAGTGGTTGTTCCTTGTGAGTGCAGCATTGATTGACAAAACAAACTAAAGTTTCTGTGTTTACAATGGTTCATCCAAGAGAACTAATAATCATGGATATACCATTATGCAGGAATGTGTTTACAGTGTGCAATGACACAGGAATACAGAGTAAAGGTCAATTTGACCTGTAATCCTGTTACCTCACTCATTAGAAACTGCATCACAGGAACTCAACAGTACTGTATATGCAATAATTCAGAGAGCGAGAGGGAAATTCATTAGAAGAGAGATGGAAAATCTGGCTGATGCAAACTTTGGCTGAGAAGCAGACCAAGAGAATAAGGTCAGACGAATATAAACTAAAAAAGGATTATGATAAGTCCAGGGCTAGGAGTCGTGTCAATGTCAGTGAGGATTTTCAGCGGTTGAGAGACCTCCAAGAGGTAAAAGGAATGAATTTGCGTGCATGAATTTGGGGAGCGGAGCTTCCAAAGGGGAACTGAAGGGAGGGGTGTGTTTGTTTTGGAAGCTGAGTTCGAATATCAACAATGTTTCTCAGGAATTGCTGAGTGTACCTTTAAAGGATCTGCTGCTAATGTCTTGGTGCCAGATACCACAGGACACCTTTAGAGGTTCTATTGAGTCCATGCCTCGATGGGTCAGAGCTGTTTTGGTGACACAAAGGGGACCTACACGATATTAGTCAGGTGGTTTTAATTTTGTGGCTGATTGGTGTATACAGGTGGTCCCTGCTCTCTATTTCCTCCAAGGAGTCATTTGTCTGAAAAAGGCTGAAGACCCCTATGTTAAGCATTTTCTATGATTTAATTATAGGGACTGATGCATTTCCAATGTGTGAGATGTACATTGTTTAGAATCTTAAATAGTCACACAGCTAGTGAAACCCTGCATCCTTAGGACATCGGCAGGTTACTGACAAACGTGAGATGGATCCTAACTGAAATTCCTGAGATTCCTTCAGGTCTGTAGGGAGCAGTGTTGCATAGACACTGATTTGCCATCTTCCCTGGCAGAGAGCAAGGTTCCCAAATCAGCATGTCCTTCAAAACAGCCCTCAAAAACCAATCCTGCCTAAATAAATCATTCCCCTTAGCTGAGTCTCCTGAGGCACTCTGAAACTGAAAGGTGCAAATCATGCGACATTCCCAATCAAGCATTAAACAGAAATCCATAATCAGCTGTGACAGGCAGGTGTGTGATTCCCTCAAACACACCTCTCAGGTGTCTCTCAATTGTCATTCCACCTCATCTTTCTGTTGCTTTCTGTCTGCATGGAAATTCCTCTCAGCAGAGGAGACTCGCAGCACTAAAATGTAGCAGCAGATAATATCCATTTATTTCAGAGTCTGAGACAGTTTGCCCCTCCAGACCCACTAGAAGCATCTGTCGAGCTGGAGGCTTAATACAAGGTCTATGGGATGTTAATTAATCCCTGAACTGAAAAAGTGGCCTGGTCTTACTTGATTGGCAGCAATGCTATTCTACTAGGGCTTTCACAACAGGCAAATATATTTATTTTATTCAGTGTAATATCTGCTTTTCTTCAATATAAATACAGTACATACATGAATCTATCACTTAGTGATTAAAAATAGAACATAATGATAAAAAATATAAAACAATCAGATTGTGCACTTACCCAAACAAAAAAGCACCCGAAAATTTGAGTTTGAGTTTTAGAACTCAAATTTGTTCGTTTTTGTTATAAATACTTTTCTCTATTTCATCTAGGGGTTCACCCAAGAGTTTAAAATCCTGTCATCATTTACTGTGTTTCTTCTGTGGAACACAAAAGAAGATGTTAGATAGAATTATTGTGTCAGTCACCATTAACTTTCATTGTATTGAAAAAAAGATGCTATAAAAGTGAATGGTCATTCAGGCTAACATTCTGTCTTACATCTCCTTTTGTGTTTCACAGAAGAAATAGGGGGTTTGCCTAAAATAACTGAATTTAAATTTTTGGGTGAACTATTCTTTTTATATGCATAGACAGCTATAAAAAAGTAAATACTTTTTTTTTTACTTTAGGTTGATTCCCCTGAAAAGTGTAAACTCTTTGGGTCTGCGGTGTTGTCGAAACATTGTTCTGTTTGTTTCAGCAGCCCGACACAGCAACATTGGCACAACCAATGGCGTGAGTTTGAGGTGGGACTACCTGTTTGTGGGAGTGCTTGGAAACCTTTTTGGAAACAATCATTCTTTTTCTTATTTTTTTAAACTTCACACTTAAACATTAAAGAACAAAGAATAAGTGTTGGGAATTTGACGGTGCGTGCTAATATTTTAGCATTATGAAGCCAGAGATTACCCAGAGACAGAGAATCCGAGACTGAGTGGATGATATGCACAATCTACATTCATGCATCATGAAAGCAGAAAGTGTTTGTCGGGATCTTTCATCTCTGCATTTGATGTCTTATCACATATGCATGCACTTTAATGTTGTTTGCTGTGAAAGTGCAGCCTGTGTGATGTGAGTCTATCATCCAATCTCTTTTATGCATTGCCCAAGATTGATTTAAGCTGAGAAAAGCCATCCATCAATTTATTCAGTGCAAGTTTAGAGCAAATAATAAACCAGATATGACTAATGTGAAGAGATGATTATCACTTGTTATTGGACACATTTTTTGCAGTGGAGTAAAGCTACTTTGAGTATGTGGACTGTTTATTTCAGTAAATACGTGATTCATGAGATCTAACTGGATACATGGCCAGCAATCCAGTGGTCTGGACCCCTCACTAGGACAGGCTGTGTGTGTGAGATTAATGTTATGATTTCTAAAAGTGTGGCTTGCTTGTAGGGAGGTTGGTTATACTCAGGCACAGTTAAAGTTCAGTCTTTAGTATATGTTGAGTAACAGTGGCACACATGTCATACAGCATATACTGTATCTGTATACTTTTCTGTAACCAGACTGCACCCTGCTGAAAAGACCAGCTTAGACCAGCATGAATTTCTGTGCTGGTAAAAGCTGGTTTATCCTGGTTATTGTTGGTTTGTTGCTCATTGAGCTAGTGGAAGAGTATAGCAATGCTGTTCACCAGCAAAAATGCTTTTCAACCATCATGGTCCTCATTTTGAAGCTGATTCACCAAGAAAGCCTTGCTGGTTAACAAAGTTACAGGAATATGCTGGTGTGACGCTACTGTTCTACCCGCTCCGAACGGGACTCGAACCAACGTCTCCGGCGTGGGAGACGGGTGCTCTAACAAGGAGGCTAAAGGTTACAGCCCTTAGAGTCAATTGCTAGTGCACCTCTTGAGGTCAGGAGAGTTTTACACACTATACCAGCTGGCTCCCGTTACACTGGGATCAGTACAAGTTAAGCTCAAATGACAGCATTTGTGGCATAATGTAGATTTTTTTTTTTTTTTTATGTCATATTGGATTTACACTGACAGCTAGGGACATGGATGCAGCATCATACAAATTAAATAGTTTCAGTTGCAAATGCCGTTGTAGAAATGTACTATTCACAGTCAGCAATGATTCATTTAATCTATGAGTAAAAATGTCTAATTACAGGGAAGTTACTGAGACCCCGTTTCCACCTGGTATTAAGATGCATTTTGGGTGATCCGATCACATTTGGTCAGCCCTAAATACAGGTCTAAATGGGGTCTAAAACATTTACGTATGTGGTCAAAAGCACATGTGACAACATCGCATTTGAGGTGCAAACGCTAGTCAGTCATGTATGCATCCTGGCAGCAGTGAAGCACCACCCCTCACCTGTCAATCATCCTCTGCACTACTTAGCTTGCCAGCTAGTAATGAATACTCAAGTGTTTGTTCCTACATTTTATTCATTTAATCAAACAGATAATTCATAAACATTCACAGACATTAAAAAAAAAATTCTGGCATTGAATTTTTAATCATTGAAATAATTGAATATAATTGCATAGACTAGAAATCTTCAGCAGGATAATGCTTTTCATTTCTGGTTCTCATGGTTACTAAATGTTTTAAAAGACTTAAATCTTAACATAAAGCAAATAACAAAATTATGTGTCTAAAGGATAAGTGCGTTGATCTCCAACAGACTTTAACAGAAAACGGAGAGAGCGTGCAGAATGAGCCGATTCCACATACTTCCACCCTAGACTCTGCAAACACGTACAGTTTTTCTCAAATTAGTTTGACATTTTTCCTCCTTTGTTTATGTTCGGTACGAACAGAACAGTACATATGTTAAAGTAAGGCTGGAAATTGATTCCAAACAGAAGAATCAATTAAATGGGCCTGGAATCGAATATTGGAATCAATTCTAACGATTCCAAAACCAGGAATCAGAATTGGAGTCGATTTCCAAATTTCTGGAAAAATCGCACTCGTTTCAGCATGAGCATTGAATATAGCGAACACTGATTGGATTAGAAACTTGATGGACCAGACACTCATTCTTTTCATTGGATCCATTAAGTTACTCAGAAAAAAACAACTTTAAATAAAATTAAACACTTATTGTAAGATTAACCTACAGTATCTATGAATAAAAAATCACTTAAAAATGTTTTGTAAAAAAAATTAAAAGTGTTTATTCAAGTGTGTAATCATTAATTATGAATGCGTTACCATGACCCTGGCTTTAAAATAATGAGTAATTCCTTCATGTTTATGTGATAACACTTGACTCGTTACTTATGGGTTTCTAGAATTATTTAAAAAAGACCTCCAGCTATATCAAACCTGCCGAAGTTAATAATTTGTAATGAACAGGAAAGATATCCCAAGGAATACACATGTTAGGCACATCCATCTGTAAGCTGACTATAATACTCTACCAGACACTGTAGCCTTGATTTAGCAAGCTGTTATGTTCATAAACTAATTCCAACAAAGAACACACGTAAGGAGCATGTTTCTCTGAAGGTCCATTTCATGACCATGTTCACAATAAAAACTAAGTCATTCACATTTTAGACACTGTTTATGTTTTGATTAGTAATTAATTTAAGTATTTTTTAAATTAGTTAATAGTTCTCAATGAGGCAAATCAAATTTAGTAATTAGTGATTACCTAACAGTGAACTACCTCAGTCATCAGTTCACTACTGATTGGTTAATCATGTTTCCATATTAGTTAATAGTAGTAACTAAAGTGTTAATGTAGAACTACTCATTAATCCTGTATTAATTCCTGCAGTAATGATATACAATTATTCTAAAGAGTTACCAAAAACTCAAATCTCTCTTCACTCATTTGTCATGGCCGTGCTGTCTTTGTAGAGTTTGTGCTGCAAATGATGTAAAAAGTATACTTCCGCACAATCTCTGAGAGACGGCTTCAAAGTTATCCATTTTAACCACAGTAACCTAGGTAACAACTCTTCAGCTGGCACACGCGATAGACCTTTTTTAAAGACTGTGATGATGCGTTTCCACCTTATTTAACAGTCTAAATCTAGCAAACATTTTATATAATAATATTTTTAAATATTTTATAAAATATGTAAAAGGTCAGTGAGAGTATAAATTAGCCTTAACAGAGCAATTGTAACAGTTGTTTAATGCAAGTGAATGGACCAAAATAGTGCCCGTCCCTTAGCCATTGTATTTCTATTATGTTTAATTTCAGATTGAAACACAAATTATGTAAATGTTGTACAATGACATCAAACGTTAAAGAGTTTTACATACTTACACCCTGCACAGTTATATGTCAGCATTATTCACAAAAGAAAGCCCTAAGAATTGCTAACGTTTTGGGTCACTAATTTAATAACATTAAAATAATTTGTGTGAATTATATGGTGATATGTTACCAGAGGTAGAATATATCATTTAAAAAATAGATTATTATTTCTTTGCTTTATTATATATACATTTATATGTGTCGATATATGATTACAAATGTGATGATTATTCACATATGGTAAAGTTGTAAAACAAAGTGATACTACATCAGAGTGAATTGTGAAGAAACTGATACATAATAATTGTGAAATATGCTTTTATTATAAAGACAACATATTTTTCACATTAAGTGGAATTATTTTTTTTTAATTAGTTTAATAATGATGCTGACAAGCCACGCCTGAGAAAAGACATTAATTTGTGTCAAAATTAATGTGGGCAAAAATGTGGGACCTGTAACACCTCCATGAAAGCACAGGCTACCTACTAAACATTAAAGTGGCCGATCCTAAGCCTTCTCCCCTCACAGACTGCATTCACAATAGAATTTTTACAGGAAGAACGTCCACTTCGGGAGAGGAACACTACTCAAAGTGCTACAAAAGTAAGAACATTTATTTTCCTAACCGGACCGACCACAAGACTGTTATCGAAGGGTACATTCATACAGTAATGCCATGCTTCCTTAAGTGTACCCAATTCAAGGGCCTAGGAATGATCACTTGCATTCATTTACATTTATGCATTTGGCAGATGCTTTTATCCAAAGCGACTTACAGTGCACTTATTATAGGGACAGTTCCCCAGGAGCAACCTGGAGTTAAGTGCCTTGCTCAAGAACACAATGGTGGTGGCTGTGGGGCTCAAACCAGCATCCTTCTGATTACCAGATTACCAGATTACCAGTTATGTACTTTAGACCACTACACCCCCACCACTGCATTCAGCTTACATTAACTCGAGAGATATGTTCACTGGGCTGCACATACTGCTAACGCCTTCACTTTTTATTTGTGCATTGATTAAAGAAATAGGGCACAGGCATGGACATGCACATATGCTGACACAAATAAACACACTCATACTATGCTTGTCAGACATGCATGGCCTTTATAAGTTACACTGTTGTTACTTTTGAGTGTAGTAAAATCTACAGCAAGTTGCCCATACTTGTCACAATCCCTGTAGATATATATAACAATTAAAGCACTGGCTAAAATAGCAACAAAAGGAATGTCTGTTACTGGTTTTTAAGAAAACTTGGAAAAGTATACTGTAAGATTAAAGATAATTAGTGAACCAAACTTTGATTAAAAAAGATAATCTGTAAAAATGACCGTTTTTGTATTCAAAGAACACAGTCATTCTCATTGAAATTACAGTCTCATGGTTAAAACGGAAAGTTTGTACTATGGTTCCCTTTTGTAGGAACTTGAGCTGCATAATCGCATTGGGAAACGCCCTGAGTGTCACATGGTCTGAAGCCCTTGTACAATCATGGCAATTTATTGGCTAGTGGTGCTTAAGCAACGCCCATAGGAGCTATGTCTTGGGCTCCATAAAAGCGCTCACTTTGGCACCATCTGTGCTTCAGTGAAAGATCTCGTCAGGTCCGTGTTGTACAAACAACTCACATTGAAACGAGTATCATTATTATTCCCCCTTTTGTGTGGCAACACAAAAATGGAATTTAAGAAGCGGCTCACGTCGTTTTATACATTTGAATTAAAGAGCAATTTTAATGTGTTTTTTCCAAACATACAAGGGTCTGACAGGGACAATGTCACTGTTCAAGGCTCATAATTTGTCATCACGAGGCGTTATCCCCACTTGTTTCAGTTCCACGGCCTCCAGATTGGAGCTCCATGTATTTACATCCTCTGCTGTAAATACATTCAGTGACTGTTTTTAGTGTTAGAGACCAACGCTTTTGAGACGTGCATAACAAAATGTTATGTTCATTGAGTACAAGTGCACACAACACATACAGTGAACATAATCACCACACGTTGTCCCCTCATAAAGAATGAAGGGGCCATTGTGGCAAACCAGTTTTCTGAAATAAACATTCTCCACAATGTTCATAATCTTTTCCCTGTTCAAATACCAGGGACAAAATGTATTCTGTCAGCGTCCCTACCATAGATACATCCAGGGCACTCATCATTTATGCCTAAATACAATAAAGTAAATAATATTATAAAATTTCCTTCTACCAGCCACAGTATTGGAGGAGCGAAGGCTTCCTTCCGCTGTGCCGCTGTTCCTGGGGCAGTCGCCAAAAGTAATCCAAGCACGCCATCTAGTGGTTACAGGTCACACTGCAGGCAAGAGCCATTCATTAATCCCTCTGTCTGCCCGTCTGTTGGCTTGGCAGCAGCTGTAAGGCATTTTGAACTGGGTACTTCGAAAGATAAAGCATGGTTTGGTAATTCAATTCAGGCAGGATCTGCTTGTGTTCAATGAGGTTGTTGCGACAGACGTTTCTGTTCGGAAAGCCCCGTTTTTGATTCAGGAAATTAATTATCTCTTAGAAAAGGTGCAATAGAGGAGATTCCCCCTTCTCAGAAAAGATCCGGCTTTTACAGCATTTATTTTCTGGTCCCAAAAAAACAGACACCAGAATATGGTTAAATTTTCTTCTGCTGCTTGCTAGTGAGCGAACATAAAATAAAAATTAAATTGGCTTCCCAAATTGAGACTCTGTCTTCATGGCCGAGTGTCTTGAGGCTTGCATAACAGATTTCAATGTTCATCAAGCACAAGTGTACACAAAACACACAGTGAACATAAGCATCACACAATGTCCCCCCATAAAGAATGCTGGGACTGTTGTGGCAAACCTGCTAGCTCTCAATTACCCTCCATATTTGCACATGGTGGCTTATGTCCTATTCTGGATTTTGAGATGTTTGAATTTCGCTCTATTGAAATGTCAATCCAGAATGCTGACCCAGAAACAAATAATATCACAATTGCAGCCAGGGGACTGGTTTGTGCCAAAGCACATGTGCTTCCTCAGATTAATTTCGGGGGCAAGCGGATCAGTTTTGCATATTTCTGTTCTGACTTACTCTGGCATCATGCCCTTCACAAAAATGCATGGATGCAGCTTTGATGCACTTGAGGCTTTAAAGCATCTGCGTTTTGAATTATCTCGACGAGTGGTTGGTATTTGCCCACTTGGAAACTTTGGCTGTCCAACATCGAGATGTCATTCCCAGCCATTTGATCTAGGTCTGTGTGTAACATTGAGGGCAAGAGACCCTGTTTCTAGGGGTGGAGCTGGATTCACGAGCGTTGCAGAAGCATCTGTTTCCAGTTCGCATCCTATCATTTCGCCAGTGTCTAGCATTGTTCAGAGTGGGATGTGTTCTCCATGTGAGAACATTTAACAGGCTTTTGGGGCTCATGATTCATGACATCTTCCGCATTCATTCTCCCGGGTATGTTGCATGTGGGACATTTCAGTGATGAATGAACTCCACAAAGGGACTTCAACCACTGACACATGTGTTCCGTCTCTTCAAAGTGAAGCGTGGGTGCTTCCAAACTCTGTGATATCCAGAGAGTGGATATTACATCCTCAGATTATGGAATACAGAGGTGGACCTATTCGCTTCGAGCGAGATGCCACACTGCCACCTTTTTCACGCCTCTCGCCCACTGCTAGGCATCGATACAATGGCGACTCAGTGGCCGACAATGCATCTTTACGCGTTACCACTGATCAGTCTGCTTCAGTTCTGCAGAGAGTTCGGGAGGTTCGGGTTTGGCTTCTTTTAGTGGTGCCGTTGGCCATTGCAAGTATGGTTTTAGACTCTGGTCTCTCTCCTGGAGGAAATGCATTGGGAGATTCTAGTCAGAACAGACATATTGTCTCAGGCTTGGGGCAGCATTTGGCACCCCTGGCTTGACTTGTGGAAGTTATTGGTATGGCCCTTCAATGGCATGCACTTTTGAATGATGGGTTATCTTCCATTGAGGTTGATACCATTCTAAATGCTACAGCTCCATCAACAAGGAAGCTTTATACACTCAAGTGGCATATTTTTGCTTCTTGGTGTACAGCACGAGGAAAAAATCCAGTTCACTGCCTAAAGTCTATGTTGCCGCTGTAGAGACTGAGCATGTGCTCATTAATGGAGTCTCTGTCGGGTAGGCATGCTTAGACCTTTTTTTGCCCAAGGTTGTTTCTACATCTATTCCATGATTTCTACTATTAAGTTTCAGGGTTTCTATCCTCCCCCATTTGAGTCAGAGGAGCATGAAAGATTGCATATGCTTTGCCAAGTTTGGCCGTTGCGAGTTTATGTTGCCCGTACTAGACAGTGGTGTAAGTCAGAACAGTTGTTTGTGTGCTTTGGTGACTGCAACAGGGGTGTTTTGGTGTCAAAACAAAGGCTGTTTTATTGGCTTACTGGTGCAATTTCAAGTGCTTACAAAGCACGTGGTTTACCTTTGCCTTTGGGTATTCAAACCCATTCTATGAGGAGCTTGGTATCCTCATGGGCTTTGGCTAGATGTGTGTCCTTGGAGGACATTTGTAAGGTGGCACAGTGGTCCTCTCCGCATACATTTGTTAGATTTAATAATCTGGATGAGGGTTTGACTCCTGCTTCCCAGGTTCGCTCTGTTGGAACTGGAGTAAGCTCCTAATTTTCTCTGTTTTATTCAGATGCTTTAGCTTGCTTGTGCGCCTCTATATGCTTGCCACACGGGCGTAGACAGTTGGCAGCTTCTGTTCGCATGCCGTGAATGCATATCATTCCCAGTGCAAATACACAGCTTGAGTTCTTACGAAAGGGATAGTCTCAGTTACGTGAACCGTATATCTGGTTCCCTGAGTGGGAATGAGAAGCTGTGTAAGCTGGTCATACTCTCTAGAAGCTGCATAGACTCATGCGTTCCTGCACAAAATCTGACTCAATTGCACCAAAGGGAGCACTTTTATGGAGCCCGTGACGTATCTCCCTAAGGGCGTCACTTAAGCGGCACCAGCCAATAAATTGGCGTGATTGTATAAAGGCTTCAATTCACACGAAACTAAGAGTGAGTCCCAATGCAATTACACAGCGTCTTGTTCCCACTCAGGGAACCAGAATTACGTTTCACGTAACCGAGACGTTATGCATTCAAACATTTCAAGATCTACTCATGTTAAATTTGTTGACAGTTGACTGTAATAAATACACAGACTTGCCTGATTGATGGAGAAAATGCTTGAATTTTTATCAGTGACCAAGGCAAGAACTGGATTTAGATCTTGGATAAAAGTAACATTTCTTTGAACCTACGAAGAGATTTACAACAAGAGAGGTCCCTCTGAAAGCTCTATCTGTTAGAAAATTATGAAAATTAAAATGGAGAATTGATATGAGGATCAACCGGCTTAATGCTGTGTAAATACAGACTTCCTCTACTTTTTTACAACTAAGACTTTTGAGACACTTCTTTCAAAGAAGGAGCATACAGCGAGAAATGCATATCATCCCAAGAGATGCTGAGAATACTCCCATGCTCTTGTCCTTTAAATGTGTGGCCACATAGCGTGACGAAACTTCAGCAGAGAGGGTGTCCCAGTATAGTCCTTTAGAGAGGCTGTCACTTCTTCTCTGTGTCTTGTGTTTCCGCCCCCACAGGATAACTGAGCACTTCTTAGACCTGTCTGTGGATGTCACTAAACTTAGAGCCACCTGAGCATTATGGTCAGGAATATTTCATGAGTCCCTCTCTAACTTCACATCAATGATGCAGCATCGTGTCCAAAACTTAATCTCAGTGGCTTCAGATAATTCTAAGTCTGGGGTGAGCAAAAGCCTATGTCAGCATTCTGGAGTTAAAAGCACGACATGAAACTAAAGTATGTTAGAGATTGTACTGAGTGGACTTTGGCAATATAATTATAGGGCCCAAAGTATGAGACCACATTGAAAATCTGGGCATTTTAAAATCTGTCAATAAACAGAAAACCTTAGGATTTTGAAAAAGGTCAAATTAATGGAGTAAAATAAAGATGAATTCTTTAAGATTCTGATTTATTTCTAATTCACTAATAAAATATAAGCAAATTTTTGACATTGACAATGTTAACTCGCTTGTACAAAAGGTCTTATTGCTCTTATTGCTGACAGAGATAAAATATCTGCGGTGGCTCTGAACCATGGTTCATACCAAGAAGAAAGGCAAATAAGGCTTTCACAGTCAGAGTGTCTATGATCTTATCACAGTGTCTAAAGCTATTTATTACAATACAAATTGGCATTTAAAATAACCATGTATAGATAAACACTTTATTAAACATGTTGTCAGTGGCTGCAAATGTATATTTTAACAACAAACAAGCCCTTTACTTGGCTAATACTGTACAAACACTTAATTTAATATAGTGGGGTCCAAAAGTCTGAGAACACATTGAACATCTGGGATTCAAAATCCAATTTAAACCTGGAAATAAACAGAAAGTTTTAGGATTCTGAAAAATGAAAAACACAGAAACATTATGATGTAAAATTAATATGAAATATATAAGATTTCAATGTCATCATGTAAACAAATTTATGACCTTGTTTAGACTCCTTGTAGAGCACACAAGATGCTCCATGGAACATTTTCAAATCTTACTGAGATAACATTGATCATCAGATTTTGAACAAACTTCTGGCGTCCATGCAAGCTTGAGTGAATGATTTTAATTTAGCAAAATGGGGACATCCCAAATACAAAAAACATTGCATAGTCATGTAAGCCTAATGACAAATATTGCATAAAATTATAAAGGCATTTAAAATAGAAGCAATCCCAGCAATACATATAAGTTTCAAATCACTAATTTGATAAATATAATAAATATATAATTTGTATACATACAGATATACAATATTTTATTGCCATAGATCAGACAAAGACCTCCTATAAAAAATATTGTGTAAAGCTGTTCTGTATAAAGCAACTATGACCTTTAGAGATAAAGCGGTAAGTGCTAAGTGACTATTCCGGGAGCCAACAAAAGCCCAGACATGGTTGTAAACTCTTAATACCATGGACTCATATTGGAAAACGTCTCGGTTATGACTATAACCCTTGTTCCCTGAGAAGGGAACGAGACACTGCGTCGTTGAAAACGACTCTTTGGGGAACGCTCCTTAGCGTGCGCCTCTGAAGTATGAATGAAACTATTCCAATCTTGATTGGTGTTGCGTCATGACGTAACATGTGACGGCATAACCGGATGCATAAAAGTGACGCCGGCACACACACACATTAGCCTAGCGATGAAGCAAGCCGCTCTCAGGCCTTGAGGGGCGTGGCAGGACGACACAGTGTCTCGTTCCCTTCTCAGGGAACAAGGGTTCTAGTCATAACCCGAGACGTTCCCTTCCGAGGGAACTCGCACTGCGTCGTTGAAAACGACTCTTTGGGGAACGAATGCCCACTAGGCCACACACCGAAAAAAGGCCTGCCCTAGGGTGAAACTGAACTCAGGCACTCAGCACACGTGGGCCAGGCGTACTAGGGAGGTGCAGACTATAAAACCTGATGAAAGTGTGCGGGGTAGCCCAACCGGCTGCCTCACAGATCTCCTGGAGGGGTACTCCCGATAAGAGAGCCCTAGAGGACGCCATGCCTCTAGTTGAATGAGCCCTTACGGCCAAAGGTGAAGGCAAATTGCGCACCTTGTAGGCCGAGATAATAGCCTGAACAATCCAATTACTAATGGTTTGTTTCGAGGCAGGGAGCCCCTTCCTAGGTGACCCAAAACACACTAACAGTTGGTCCGACCTCCTCCAGGAAGAGGACCTCTCGAGGTAAATGCTCAAAGCTCTGACAGGGCAGAGCAAATGGAGCCTCTCTTCTTCTGCCGACACATGAGGTGGAGGATGAAATGCCTGCAGGACCGTAGACCGTGCCGTGTTAGACGGCACCTTAGGCACATAGCCAGGTCTCGGGTGCAAAATGGCTTTAACTCCGCCAGGGGCAAACTCCAAGCAAGCTGGTGTCACTGCCAGGGCTTGAAGATCACCCACCCTCTTTAGAGAGGTAATAGCTAAGAGAAAAGCCATCTTGAACGTCAGGTCCTTGGGCGAAGCCGACTGAAGGGGTTCGAAGGGGGCCAGGGATAACCCTTCGAGAACCACCGCCAGGTCCCAGGCAGGAACCCTGGACCTGGTTGCCGGTCTCATCCTCCATGTACCACGGAGAAAACGAATGACCAGCTGGTGCCTCCCCAGAGGCCCATCACTCAGTGGTGCATGGAACGCGAAATGGCAGCCACGTACACCTTAAGTGTGGAAGGGAGAGACCCGCAGAGAAATGATCTTGAAGAAACTCCAGAACTGAAGCCACCGGGCAGTTAACTGGATCTAAGTCATGTTCTCTACACCAAGTGGAGAACACATTCCACTTGAGGCCATATAATCTTCTAGTAGACGGAGCCCTAGAGCTAAGTATGGTTTCAACCACCCCCGCTGATAGACCAGCATTTAGGTACTGAACCCCCTCAGGGGCCAGACCCACAGTTTCCACAGCTCTGGACGAGGGTGGAAGACTGTGCCCGCTGCCTGAGACAACAAATCCCTCCTCAGAGGAATCTGCCATGGCGGAGCTATCAGGAGTGAAATTATGTCTGAGAACCATACTCGGGCCGGCCACATCGGGACAACCAGAAGAAGACTGATGCCCTCTTGGCGGACCCTTTCCAGGACTCCCGGGAGCAGAGCGATCGAGGGAAATGCGTACAGGCGAAGCCTCGGCCAAGCCTGTACCATGGCGTCCAACCCCAGTGGGGCTGGATGTGAGAGGGAGAACCAAAGTGGACAGTGGGACGCTCTCGAGACGCCGAATAGATCCACTTCCGATGGTCCAAATTTGTCCCACATCAACTTCACCACCTCTGGATGAAGTCTCCATTCCCCGGGCCTCAGCCCCTGCCTCGACAGGATGTCTGCTCCCTGATTCTGAACCCCCGGAATATATATTGCTCTGATAGTATTTTCCCTTGGGACCAAAGAATTATCTGATGCGCCAGTCTGCACAGAGGGCGCGATCTGAGTCCTCCTTGTTGGTTCAGATAAGCTACCACTGATGTATTGTCCGAACGTACTAAGACATGGTAACCTTTGATGTCTGGAAGGAAGCTCCTCAGAGCCCTGAACACAGCCAACATCTCTAGATTGTTTATGTGCCAAGAATGATGATGGACCTGCCACAGACCCCTGGCAAAGCGGCCGTCCATGACCGCACCCCAGCCAGTGAGGGAGGCGTCTGTCGAAACGGTCTTCCGGCGACATGACGCTCCCAACACTGCCCTTGGGACAGGAACCAAGGTTTCTTCCATATTAGCAGAGAACGAAGGCACCTGCGCGTTACTCTGATTATACGAAATGGATTCCCCTTGGGGGAAAACCCCTTGGCTTTCAGCCACCACTGGAGGGGCCTCATGTGTAGAAGGCCCAAAGGTACAATGTTGGATGCCGCTGCCATGAGGCCCAGCAGTCTTTGAAATTGCTTTACAGTGAAGGCCTGGCCTAGCTTTAACCCGGCCACCATCGCCATAAGGGACTCGATACGTGCAGGAGACATGCGTGCCTGCATCGTAACCGAAGTTCCACACAACGCCCAGAAACGTTGTGCACTGGGATGGTTGTAACATACTCTTTTTGTGTTGAGTCTCAACCCCAAACTTCGAATGTGGCCAAGAACGACATCTCGATGCCGAACCGCCATTTCTCGAGACTGGGCCAGAATGAGCCAGTCGTCGATATAATTCAGTATCACGGATGCCCTGAAGTCTCAGTGGAGCAAGAGCTGCATCCATACATTTGGTGAATGTGCAGGGAGATAGTGCTAGGCCGAACGGAAGAACCCGATATTGGTAAGCTTAGCCCCAAAACGAACCTCAGGAACCTCCTGTGACATGGAAGGATGGATACATGAAAATAGGCGTCTTTTAGATCTATCGTGACAAACCAGTCCTCGGATCTGATCTGACCCACGATGACAGGAATAGTAAGCATTTTGAACCTGAACCTCCTCAGAGACCGGTTCAAAACTCTGAGATCTAAAATCGGCCTCAACCCCCATCCTTTTTGGGACTATAAAGTACCGGCTGTAAAGACCAGACTCCCTGTCTGAATGAGGAACACGTTCTATGGCCTCCTTCAGCAGCAGAGATTGCACTTCTTGTTCCATCACCTGAGCCTGCCCCGGAACCACTGTAGTCTGCACCACCCCAGAGAATTTGGGGGGGCGGTGCCCGAACTGCAGTCTGTACCCTGATTTTATTATATGCAGGACCCATGCAGATATGTTGGGAAGATAATTCCATGCCTCTACAAAATCTACTAAGGGAACCAGCCTCTCGAGGCTGGTCTCGGGTGTTTTTCGCGCACTGTTCTCGACCTCCTGAAGCGGGATTCCGGCAGGATTTGGTCGATACTGTTCTTGTGACCACAATTGATGTGTGTTTTTTATTTTTTGACGCGAACGGCACGGTGTGCGTTCGCTGGAAATTGGTGTGGCCTGAAGCATCAGAGACGGCGGGAAACCGACACCGATTTCCTGAGGGCTTCACTGCGAGAACAACCTCGGTTGCTCTGCAGCGGGGTGGGCAGCCCTCCGAGGTTCTACCACCCCGGTTAGGACCTCTTCCCCGAAGCCCTCCTAGCCTTAAGGACGTCCCTCAGGTCGGCCCCCTGGCTGGAGGGCTTCTGCTGGGAGCGTTTCCTCTGTTGCCAAGCTCCTGGAGGAGGGGCTCTAGAGGAAACGCTCTCCTTTTGCTCTGCGCGGTGCGAGGAGCTGACTGAAGGCTGGGGCTGATCTGTTTGCCCCACCCTACTTGATTTAGACTTGGATTTACCAAGTCTAAACTGCTTGAACGCCACAGATTGTTTCCTCGCCTCCTGAAACCTGTCGACGACCGATGTAACGGCGTCGCCGAACAGGCCAGAGGGCGAGAGCGGGGCATCAAGCAAAAAAGCTCTGTCTTTTTCTTTTATTCCCGACAAATTTAGCCACAGATGCCTCTCCATGGTCACCATAGCTGCCATAGAGCGGCCAATAGCGCGGGCCGTCTCTTTAGTGGCCCGGAGAGACAGATCTGCGGCTCTGCGTAACTCCGCGATATCTTCGGGAGTTGGCCCCTCCCCCTCGTCTAAATCTTTCAGGAGATCAGCCTGGTACGCCTGCAAAATCGCCATTGAGTGCAGGCATGAACCAGCCCGACCTGCCGCCATGTAAGCCCTGCTTATTAATGCAGATGTATCTCTGCAGGGCTTACTAGGCAGCGCCGGGGTTTTACGGGAAGATGCCGACTCAGGAGAGAGGTAACCGGCTAAAGCCTCCTCCACACCAGGCATCTTCCCATAGCCCATATCCCGTGCCCCTATAACATAGCTGTAATCGACCACACTGGGGGTGGAGACACGGGACGAATGTGGTTTATCCCACAATCTCGAGATCTCTTTGTGGAGATCGGGGAAAAACGGCAAACCCCGGCGCTGGGGTTGTGACGTGTGCTGCAGGAAATGCTCGTCTAATTTGCTTCCGACGTGCGTTCCCTGCTCATTTTGTGGCCAGCTAATGTTAAGTCTGGCCACAGCACGCGTCACAACCTGAACCAGCTCCTCATAAGCCTGGCCGAAACCCGGCGTGCTTGGCTCACGGTCGTCCGCATCAATGCTGAGCATTTCCACTTCCTCGGAAGCAGAGAGCTCGAGCATTGGGACCTGATCGTGGGCAGAAGAAGCCGCGACGCGGGCTTCTGCACCACTCACAGTAGGCTCGGGATCCTCAAACGAAGAATGAGAAAGTGCCGGAGCAGTCTCATTCTCATCTGCAAGATCCCGCTGGGAACCCCACGATCTCAATCGCCGCGCTGCCTCAACAGACGCGGGACCAGAACCGTGGGGAATGCGAGCCTGACCGTGCTCATCAAAGCACGCCAACCGGGAGCGCAACACTCTCAGGGGTAGTGCTTCACAGCTTTCACAGTCAGATCCCTCGAGAGCTGCCTGTGCGTGCTGCGCTCCCAAACAGTTCACACACAAATCGTGCGTGTCCCTACCCGTAATAAAACGAGGGCAGGGGTGTACGCACTTCTTGAACTGTTCGGTGGCCATAATTCTTTTAAATATGACAAACAACACCAAATAAGACAAACAATATACATAGAGCGCTTGCTGAAGAGCAAAAGCTAATGTGTGTGTGTGCCGGCGTCACTTTTATGCATCCGCTTATGCCGTCACATGTTACGTCATGACGCAACACCAATCAAGATTGGAATAGTTTCATTCATACTTCAGAGGCGCACGCTAAGGAGCGTTCCCCAAAGAGTCGTTTTCAACGACGCAGTGCGAGTTCCCTCGGAAGGGAACCACAAGTGTGTAAGATCCATAATGTAATAATGGCATGGCCCTCAAAATAAAGCACAATTTATCTGGCAAACCTCTTTGATATTGCTCTGGTCTTCAAGTTGCTGAAGAGTATTCCTCCTTGCCCTTTTATAAAACCCTGAGCCCTCACCAAAGTCAAATAGAATTTATGAGAATTTACATAAATTCTGAAACATGAGCACAACCTGGAGATTAGAGTGTCTTTTTGTCTTTGCCGCAATTGAAATCTGCTATTTACAGGCTGCAACTTCCAGTGAAAATCCTTTATGCCTCAAAAGAATAATAATGATACAGTACAGTAAATAGGATTGATTAAAGCTGATTTCCTGCCCTGGATTAGGGGTCTTCCCTCAGACTCAACCTTTCTGTAGAAGGGGATGATGGTGCAGGAAGGCAGGGCAAAAGTCTAGCAATATGAGAAAGCTTGAATTAGATAGGGTCACTGCCAACTGATGCATTATTAAATGCAGCAAAGCCTATGCTGAATCAGCCACTTTGAAAAGTGAAGGAGAGAAGGAGCTGCTCCTTTACTTGCTAATTTAGGAATAGTTTACCCAATAATGAACATTCTGTCATTATTTACAGTACTCTCCCTAAAGTTATTACTTCCTTGGTCACATGGGAAATAGGGAAACCATGTTGCTTCTGACAGGTCATGTGCCTTAAAATAAACCCCATTCAGCTGAATTACTGACAAGCAGCATCCCCTACCAGACATTTTTGCATCAATACAAGCATGGTCATATTTCCCTCTAGCGCAACTTCCGAGGCACAGGTTCTGGTCCTGTGGGAATCAGGAAGGACTTGTGTTTACATGAATACAGATGAGCGTGAAATAAAATGTTGATATCACTGACATTTAGGTTTATAAATATAAGAAGGTTTTGGTTGGGGTTTTGGGTTAGTGGTAGAGTGAATTAAATTTGCATTGCTGCTGACTGTATTACCTCATTTACAACTAAAAATAGAACTTAATTTTGGCACCACTCTTTAGACATTTCACACAGAAACTTTAGCTCACATGTGCACATGCGTTCACCAACACTTCCAGCTTTGGACACTGGGGGTAAGCCTTTGAACTTTGGTAAGCACTGACCGATTTCATCAGCAACATTTTTGACATACTGTTGTTGAATTCACAGTGTCTTTTTTTTTGTGGAACACAAAGAGAAACATTTTGGAGAATGTACTGGTAGCTCTTTTCCATGCAATTACAATGAATGGAACTTCAAAAAAGATATGGACAGCTTAGAATGGACAGCTTAAAACATATAATAAAAGCTGTCCATTCTAATTATGCACTATATACTAAGTCTCCTGAAGTCATTTGATAGCTTTGGGTGAGAAACAGACTGCAATTTATGTTATTAATCACTGAAAATGTATTATGCATGTTAATGAGAGTCCATGAGAGAAGTAGCAATGATCGATTTGTAAACAAAAAGTTAATAATAATTTAATAAGTTAATAATTTTTGTGTACCCCAATCAACTGATTTGTTGTAAAGATCCCATTTAAAAGAACTGTTTGTGCCTTTACAGTATAGTGAAAATGTAGACAAATTATAAAGTCAAACCTACCCTTCAAGGACATCTATCAAGATAATTAATTTTATGAAAGTAAGCAAAACCTTTGAATAATTTATAGAGGCAAACTCAGTTCTGCTTCATAATATGTTCCACTAATTTTATAACTACATCTACTTGAGTGCTTTTAACCTCTGATTCCGTAACAGTAGCCAATAACAGCATAAATGCTGGATTGCTCGCAAGTCAGAGTAAAAGTTTAACAGTTTATCACAAGCCACTTTTATTTTGGTGTTTTATTGTTCTGATTTGCTCTCACCACTCATTGAGTTGCACAGTAAACAAAATCATAGGAAATACAAATCATAACAGCTTGTGCTGCAACTGTCCTTATGAAATTGCCTTCTTTACAGTGGATGATGAAGTGGCTTGAATTAAAGAGATGGCCCACTTGTGTCCTTGATCTGATCTTTCTAAGCGGCCAACTTGCTGCTGTACCCGTGCATGCATCTCTGACAATGTTCTCGGATCTTTTGGCAGCATATAAAACTTCATGAATTTGAACTTGCAATGGCTGGCCTAAAAATAAAATGAAAGGTCAGCAAAAGCACTTGAAAAACATAATTTAATGTATTCAGCAAGATGTGCAGGGGTTGGGTTTGGACACCAGGATTGAGATATCTCAAAAGAATCAGAATGGATTCTAAGTTCAGTTTAAATCATGGCAGAGCAGTGGCGCGCACCAAAGACAGATGTAGAAACAAAGATGCCAGTTAAGTGTGTACACTTAAGTCAAGTATACAAACCGACTGTTTGCAGACCAGCTGTATCAAACACATGACCATTTGTGCATGAATGAAACTTTGATCCCGAAATTCTTTCACAAACCCACGCACATAGCAACGGGAGAGTTTCTTGCACAAAACGGGGGAAAACACAGAAGAAAATAATGACACAGCAACGGTTCTGGAGATGTTTTCATTTGACATTTTCTTATTTTCTTAAACGAAAATAAAATAATAATATTATCAGTTGAAGTAATATTAATCAGTGTGTTTGGATGGAGAACCAATATTTTTTTTTCTTGTGCTTTGAGATTTTTTACAAGGTTCTAAAGAAGGAAACTGAGACATCTTTTAAATTATAGAACCATTGATTTAATCTTGTGGATGTTCCATGTTTTGTTCACAGCTCATACAGAATGTAAAATGCCATTTTATGTAATGTGACTCATTCTGTTTTGTGAAAACAGCTGTTAAACAAAAAGATGTAAGGGAAAAAATAGAGAGTAAAAAATATGTTTTGAAGAATCTGACAAGATGCATCATGATGCATCGAGAATCGTTACTCTTTGAATCATAATCTAATCGAATCGTGAGATTCACACCTCTTATGTCATCAAAAAAACATCCAAACCCATCATTTGTTTTGTTCAGCTGCCAAGCTAAATTGTAATCTGAACAGAGGGTGAAGATACAGGGAAGGCATGACAGATGGACGGGCTCAGAATGGTTTCATTTCTGCTGCTGTTCATAGAGTTTAAAAAATGTGATTTTTCTCATCTTCTCCCTAAATTCTGGACAACCATGTCTTGAATGCCTTGCAAGAGTGAAAAAGAAAGTGGCAGCGTTTCTTTGCCTGCAGTTTATTTATATTCTGCCTCAGGACAACGTTCATGAGATCATCCAAGCAAGACATTAAATAATTCAATTTTTTATTAATGTTAATGCTGACGATACAAAGCTTCAACCAAAACCCTCACCCTTCAATACTTGTGAAATCTGCTGTTCCAAGAAACATTACAGGTTATGTATTATTATTATTATTATTGTTCAAAAGCACTTATTTGTGGTAATGTGTTCTAAATGGAACAAACAGGCCTAATGGGAAAGACCTGCAAGCTTGCAAGCACACAGCTCAGTGATCTAATTTTTTAACACAGAGTTGGTGAAATGACATCATGCTTAGTAGATAAATGGCATTCCACGATGGAATATTTTCTTCTATATGCACTGAAATAAATAAATAAAATTCAGATATAGTAAGCTAACCTCAAAGTAATTCAACACAGGGAATAGTGCAGCACAAGCAAAATGCTTGAATTAGACTTACATGAGGCCACTCTTATGAATAGATATAACTTCTAAAGAAAGAAAAATAAGGGTAGGAGTAATACTGGTAGTGAATCAGGGGTGAATGGTTTATGTCAATTATTTAAAGCCTAAACAGCATAAGATAATACATGTAGTGTTTGGGCAGTTCTAAGACAAGCACAATCACCTTTGGGCTCATGTCTGTGTACACTGCATTCTAATGCACCACAACACAAATCAAGGTAATTTAAATGTCAGCACTCTAACCAAATAGCTTTTTTTATTTTAATCCAAAAGAAATTGTATTTTTGTATTTCAATAATATACCATGCTATTACAGTCAGCATTATAGAGGCACGTCTTTTATAGAATGTTATGCATGATTTGCAAGAAAGGATCATTGTCCCAAAAATGAGTAATTATTTAAAGTCTCAAGAAAAACAAATCAAGCATTAAGATGCAGGAAACAGTGTAGATTGCCTCGCAGTTAAACTGCGTCTACAAATGGCCAATCAGGATCTTATGGGCAATGAGCCAGGCTGTTTGTTATGCTTATGCTCCCTCTGATTCCAAATATATATAATTCATTTAAGCTTTTACAATTCAATATTCCCCTAGGGAGGTACAATTCCAAGATGGAGTCATATTTTAATAACCACAGAAAATGATTACATTGCCTTTTATTTATAGTGTAGGGCTTTGCACCTCTTTTGAGTCTTCAATCGCATACACACTGTTGCTAAATTTAGTGGTTTAGCCATAAAGTTCAAGAATTTGGTAAGCTTTAAAAGGTATGGTAAATTAAGTAGCATGATAAGACTCTATACCCAACGATTTAATAACACCTCTCAATAAATAATTAGAATTAAAGAAAGTAAAAATGAAACAATTTAAAAATTATATATTTCTATGCAATTAAACTCCCTCTGTAGAGTAAATAGACATATGTCACTTAAATTATTAGCAAACACTGTATATTCACCACTCCATCTGCATCAATTAAATCAATGCTTTTCGCAATTTCACATAATTTCTGATTTTTTCTTTCCTTCAGATTTTCACAACTTCCAACCAGTTTCATAAATTACAGTATCTTTTAAGTAAGGGACAATTATAGGACTAGGGAACAATGTACTGATGTGGAGTGGAGGGGTCATGTGGAAGCCTGAAGGGTATTATTTGTGAGAATGACCCCCTACATTATTCTGCTTATTACACAATCAATAAACAAATAAAATAATAAGTGGACATTAAATAATGAGTTGAAATTTTGTTATTATATAAGAGGAAATAGACTGCAGAGCCTTCATTAACAGCTCAATTCAAACACTGGTTTATTTTGGAGTTCTGTTGGTTTTTATTGCTAAAATGACCATCTGTCATTTATTTATCCCTGCTTATTATCCCACGTATTACAAGACCATTTGCCAAATAAATAAATTGACATAAAATAATAATTTGAGTTTAAATTATTTAATTAGCTAACTTGTAGAGCTCTCAGAGTGTTATGAAAAGTAGGAAAGATGACCCACAATACCCGGATGACCAGTGAAATATCTTTATTCTCAGATGTGTGGTCATTATTTTTATTATATTTATGGCGGGATTGACCCATCAAAATGTAGTATTCCAGAGAGCTGTGTAATAATTTTCTAAAAACTTGTTACTTGTTAATTTTATTAAGGGGTGATATTTGCCCACGTGATTTTTAGTGCCATTTTGTTTTTAACTATATGAGGGCATACTGATTTTTTCTATCATATAACAAGCATATAACAAACATACGATAAATGGTGCTGACGAGGGAATGCTTTGGTAGGCTAGCTTAATCTACCATGTACGTATGGTCTTTAAACAATGTCAACTTTGAACCCTTTGCCACTGATTATTCATATGAAGTATCATTGCATGGGCAGTGCCAGCGCTAAGAGCAAAACAAGAAACTGGTCATATTTGGAATGGCATATTACCACACTACTCTTACAATTTCTGCAATACATAGAAATGTCAGAAGTGGCAAAAGTATTCTGGGTAGTATGCCATTCCGAACTCTCCCATTCTCTGCAGCGGTTTTCATGTGGACTTCATAATGTTGGATATTAAGTGGGTAGTCATTTCCTGCCAACTGATTCATATTGTGGAGGGCATAGATTTAGGTAGGGATAGTGTTGACATTTAGAAATGTCCCCACCAACATATGGGCAATTTTACCACATAGAAATTCCTTAAGCTTTATACTATGTTTTTATTGTCATTTTAATGACTATTACAGTTCCTCAGTATCATAATTCATGTTTGAATTATTGTCCCACCTCTTCTTGAGCAGTGCAAAAAACGGCAGTGTCACATTGCACCTGTTACTCTTCTCAGAACTTTTCAGGATGCAATAATCACAGTCCTTATTTATTACTGCATAAAGATTTTTAAAATAATTTTCTGGAGATTACATGGTGGAATTCAATTAGTATTTTTGACCCAATCCTTAAAATGAATAGATTTAAACAAGCATACTTTTTGTGTGCAAATGGTTTCTGTCTAAGAACAAAAGAAAAAGAAAAAAACATCCTGAGTTTTGAATGCAGCAAAGTGGAGGATTCTGTTTAAATGCCTGCAAGCACCATTTAAAGGAAGACACCTTTGAATTTGAATGACTGTGACAGGTAAGGGGGTAAAATATGTGGGCGTGAGGGGAGTTAGAAAGCAGAAAGTGGGGGAAATGTCATTTTGCAAAAGTAACTTCTTAATTTTGCCCACCCTTTGTTTAGAATTCCATTTGGTTAATGGTGTATAGTGAATTTTAAAGAATGTAATTTTATGTCACTTTGATACTATTGTTTTCTCAATGTAGATCTATTAGAAAACAACATAATTTGATTTTGACACATTAATCTTAGGTTTATTGCATCGCATATCGTTGTCATATAATACAAGTTTTTCCACATATTTTCCTCCTTATCAAGCCACCCTAGTGGTCAGTTCTTAATCTGTTTATTCTAAATATACAAAAAAACAAACAAACAAATAAAATCATTTTACCAGACATTCTGCCATTTTCTTAAAACAAATATTTTGAATATTTTTCTCCTTGTAATATGTCCCTACCAACTTTAAAACCAAACCTACGCCCTTGGTGGAGGATGAGGGTTTTAGAGATTTAGTTCCCATTGCAACAAAAACTCTATCGTGGGGGCTGGTTCTTTCATTTAGTCAACCATAGACTATGGGTAACTTTTAATTTTACTTGAATTGGTGCTATTTTAGCATATTTCTATCTTTAAACAGACTAAAGAAGGCTTGTTTGGAAAATTTTAATAAACATTATTGTTAACTACTGCTTTGTTTTTTAAATAAATGCATTTTAATAGGAACAGCTATTGTATATTATGATTCAAATTTCAGCACTTTCAAAATCTGCTATTAACAATTAAAAATAATGCAATTATTCACAGTTAACTATTTAAATGGACTGATTATTAGCACTATTTATTTTTTTATTTATTTATTTATTTATTTTTACTTATCTTAAGAATCTTGTCAACACTTTTGTCCGTTTTGGTGTCATTTTTGCCTGAGCCCTGGTTTCTAATCCAACTATTAGAGGTAACAAAGACTGTATATCTGCGACAGGTTTCTCTTCACTTTGTGACTGAATGTATTTGGTAAACATAAATAATCTCTTTTTACTCTATGCTCTCCTCATCAGACAGAAGACCTTTACTTTCCTTTGCATATTTCATGCTCTCAGAGCCTTGGGCTGAATGGTTGAGGAACTGAGGGAGAAATCTGCAGAGGGCAGCGAAGAGCAAACTATGAACCAGTCAAGCACGACAAGTGCTTTCTGATTTTTAATTATGCCATGAAATGGGAGATCATTATAACCCCCCTTTAGCCATGTGAGCTAGACCACATTTATTATTTTAATGCAGACCATTATTCCATCTGTTGCACCTGCTTGTGCATTCTGCCAACGAAATATGAAAAGTTTTCCATGAGTCTCTGGAAATTTCCTGTCAAAACATTATTACAATTAGGGCAATGTTTGTAATAGAGACATGAATTATTCAGAGTGCGAATTGGTCTCAGCTGTGTCCAGTAGGCACAATCAATAAGAGTTCTGCTGCCTTCTCCCTGGCAAAGTCTATTATGCCATCTAATGCAGCTAAGTGGCTTATGAGAAGAGAAGCAATTTCCTGTTAATATCTCCAGGGAGAAAAGTCAGGTGCAAAAATCAAAACATCTAGGCGTGCTTGTACGCATTGCCACACATTGCCCAAAGGATCCTAGATGAAGTGAAGGCTTGATACGCTAAGCTAACTCATTTGTCATATGGATAGCCTGAGTGAGCTTCAGTGCGAATTACAAAAGAATCAGACCCTTCATTAATATTCTGTTTCTCTGGAGCGCTGGTTGCTTTGTCCTGAATATATGCCTGGCTGTGAATGTTGACAACATTCTTTGAGTGTTGCACTGAGCACCCTTTTCTGCAAGCTATGAGGCTTATACAGAGCTTCAAAATGGGCTAGTTACACTAGAGTTTAATTTTAGTTTTGATTCCCATGGTTTTAGATTCAAAGAATCAAGCTTTTAACTTTTTTTGTTTAGGAAATGTTGAAATCAATCCTGAACTCACAGTGATTTGGAAACAGCAGGTTGACTTTTATTGAGCTAAAATTGGTTTGTGCTTACCAAAAATTCAAAGCACTGCCCCCAGTGGCCAAAGTGGGAAATGTTTATGAGAATAAGAGCACATGTGAGCTCCTGTTTCCGGGAGAAATGCCCACAGAGGGGCGCCAAATGTTAGTGCGTGTTTTATTAACTCTACCCCAAATTACTTCCTTGCTTCAAGGTAGGACAGAAAGCAGAACCTGGGCAAAGTCAAAGGAGACTTTGAACAAATGCAAAAATGTCTGGTGGGAGATGACAGGTGTCAGTAACTCGGCATAATGCAGGCGATGTCAGGGTACTGGAACATTCAGAAACAAAATGTCGACTTTCTGTGTGATCATATCAGGCTTGATCAACATCTTTTTATTTGCAGTAATGCTGTTCTGGCAGCTACAGACCATTTAATATCAAGCTATTATGAATCAAAATATGAAATCAAATAATAGCCATTTGAAGTCAAGTTTTAAACCACAGGTACTTTCTCTCAGTGTGGATTGTATATGCCCCAAGCAAAGAAATTACAAAAAAGTGTGATTCATTCTTAATTATGCCAAACTCTGCTAGTTCTCTTTTGTAATCAGTAATGTTTTACTTCATGTAGTGCCCTTGATAACACACAGTCATGTAAATATATAAGATCCCACTGACTAAATTTACAAAGCTTTAACCAAATAAATGTTACCATGAATAAAACCAAATAATGTTCTGTAATTTTTTTTCTTTTGATGAACAGTGGGTAAAGTAGTATGATCTGAGTTATAGATAATAACTTTAATCCACCTTTAATTTGTTAAACTTTGACACAACTGTGTGACTTGATGCAGTTTAATAGCTTCAATTAGAGACCCTGCATTATGGCACAATTACAGCACCATTAAAATGTATTAACTTTCAAGAGAAGCAGCACATTTGATAGATAGTTGGGAAGGTCCAATAATTATGAGTGCAATCAATGACATTGGTCACAAAGTTTTGTTTACTACCTGTCTTGCATTAAACAAAGATGTATGTGTCCTTTGTCAATACGAATAGTTTTTTTCCACAACATAATTCTGATGAATATGGGGGTGTCAGGAGTTAAGGAAGGAGGATCCAAATGCAGGCAGGAAATAATGAGTTTTTATTAATTGAAAAATAAAACAGAACAAAAATCTCATGATGGAGAAAAACAGGAACAGGAACATAAACAAAAATACAAACACTGGCTGAGGCAGAAGTCAAGTAAATTTTTTTTGTATATCGCCTTTCACAACACTCAGAAACTCACAAATTCAAAGCAGCTTTACAGAAGATCAGGCATTAACAGAAGATAAAACTGTAATGTCTATATTGTCTTAGAGTAATCAGTGTTTAGTTTGATAAAATATGATTGAGAATCATGTTTAAAAATAATTAACAATAACCACAGTGAGCAAGCTGAAGGCGACTGTGGCAAGGAACACAAAACTCCAGACTAAACTCGACTCGAGAGTTGACTAAACTCAAGAAAAATACACTCAAAAAAATATTTTAGACTATTCAATTTCAATTAGATGAAAATATGTTATTAAATTGAAATGGATACATCTTAAAAATAGGCAAAAATATTTTTTGGAGTGTAACACTGGGAGAAACCAGACTCACTGTGGGAGCCAGTTCCCCTCTGGGAAACAACAAGAATAAAATGCCAATATATATGTATAGTGCAAGTCATGGTTTAAAATGATTAAATTATGTAAGTATTAAGGGACAGTGTTTAAACATCGATTTTGTTTGAACTTTAAGATTAATGACTAATGTCTTTGAAGTTCATCCTGGATTTACTGCGGAAGTTCACATAGATGCAATTATCCTTGTTAGTTGGCTGATGAAGGATTTTGTTGGCAATTATTTGATAGTCTATATATTCTATTTCAAGAGTGTAGTCCATCAATAGACTGAGGTGATGCAGGCAGAGATCAGTGAGGTGCATCTCATACAGTGTTAGGGAGACTATTCCATAGTTAAGGAGCCAAATATGAAAAGGATCTACCTCCTTTTGTGGATTTTGATATTCTAGGATCTATTAACAGGCCAGAATTTTGCGATCGTAATGAACGTGATGGAATATAGTGTGGTAGAAGGTCACTTAAGTACTGCAGAGCTAGACCATTCAAAGCTTTGTATACAGTTAACAGAATTTTAAAATGAATACGAAATTTAACAAGTAGCCAATGTAACAATGATAAAATGGGGCTAATATGATCATATTTCTTGGTTCTAGTCAGCACTCTGGCTGCTGCTTTTTGAACCAATTTAATTTTATTTATTGATCTTGCTGGACATCCTCCCAGTAATGCATTACAATAATCTAGTCTTGAGGTCATGAACACATTAATTTGTTTTTTTGGTATCAGCAACAGAGAGCATGTGCCGTAATTTAGCAATATTTATTAGGTGGAAGAATGCTGTTCTACAAACATTGGTAATTTGTTTTTCAAAGGACAGATTGGTATCATATATAACACCTAATTTCTTCGCTGTTGAAGATGATGATGGCTTATTTTGGCTTATTTTGAGAGGTTTTTGGTCCAATAATTAGTACCTCTGTTTTGTCGGAATGGAGTAGAAGAAATTTCTGGCCATCCAATCTTTTATTTCATTGATACACTCTGGTAATTTGGAGAATTGTGAAATCTCATCAGGTTTTGAAGAAATATAAAGTTGGGTATCGTCGGCATAGCAGTGGAAACGTATTCCACGATTCCTGATAATATCTCCCTGGGGAAGCATATTCAAGGAGAAATGCAGAGGCCCTAAAACTGAACAGGACTAGAAAACACAAATAAACACGGTTACTAACAAAAGGATCCAACACAGGACAGAGCACATGAGGGAACTTTAAAGAGTGAGAAATCAAGAGGTAAATGAGCAAGGCAAGTGAAACACATTGACAGTAGTATGTATTATGTACGTTGTGACAAAAAATGATTTATGGCCCTGATTTATGGTTTAATTGCTGTACATTTGACCTTTCCCTCCGCCCCCCTCCCCTCCCTCCGGCAGTTGTACATGCTGTGATATGACATGTCTGTTCTGATACCCCCATCGGTGTATTCAAAAAGGGTTAGGTTTGTTCATTGCAAGTATTTTGTGATTTCCACTTGTGCAATGGCTGCTCCCAGCACTCCTAAAAAACAATGTTAAATGATGTAAAAAGACTTACTAAGATATATTGGGCTCCGAGGAGATGTCATGGTCCAGGCATGACCAGGTCTCTCCATGAGCCGTTAGAAGATCTGAAATATGAATTTCATCTAAACAACACACAGTTGTGTGTGTACGACTTTGACAGAACATCTTGTACTGTTAAGTTATTCAACAAGGGTGATGCAATGGATGAAGACCATTGTTTGTATTTCACGGAAAAGGACTGGGATGTATTTTACAATCGTGTTTGGAGGGATCTGAATAATGGCGCATCTCCAGAATCATTTCCAAGAGACCGTGTGTTTGGTAACCACACTATCAAGAGGGTTGCTGACCATGTCTACATACTTACCAGCGAGGACAAACAGGGTCTCAGTGACAGAGGGTGTCCTTTCCCAGAGACAGAGCACAATGAATGTTTCCAAATGAAGTTTTTGTTTCAGTGGAAAGATATTCCTATACTGAATGATGTTTTTTCAAAGATAGACAAACTGTTTAAATGGTGTGATGCAAATGACCAATACAATGTAATTAAGGTCAGCCTGTTTGACCCCGAAAAAGCGTGGGAGTGACCGTGTAACACCGCCCACCTTCTACAGACCTTAAAGGTTGGCGGTGACTGACCGCATTTCAAACCAACATTCAAACCAACATGTCTCAAGACTTTACTACATATCTTCCTGGGCCCGTCGCATCACCCAATGACCCAGATACTTCAGCAAGAGATGAACCCGTTGTAGGGTCTTCTGACATCGGCCATTGGCTTGACAAGTTTTGCATGGAGCTTGGCTACAGCAATCTAACGTTCATTTCATCCCACGGATCAGGATGCCCACTTCCGGATGCAGCGGCTCTTAAGGGAGAGGACGACACGGATGGCATTATTGGTGTGAAGGGGTTCAATTTCATAAAAGCAGTCATAGTGGTCATTCTGGATCATCTCCTCGATTTAAAGTTAAAAGAGTTGTGCTACGGTTGTGAAGTGGATCACCCCAGTCAGATCCAGCACACGTGCTTGTTTGATCCTGACAAGTATTTCTTTTACACTCATTTTGAAGAAATTTCCAGTAAACTGTTTAAACCTGTGTTAAACCAAGTCATCGGCCAGGCTTTAAAACCATTTGGATTGACACCGCATCCTCAGAGAATCCATGGAGTTGTCGAAGGCGTGTTCTGTGAACGAAGAGAGGAGCCGAACATTCTACAGAGAGTGTGTGAAATCCGTGAGAAGCTGGTGAATGATACCTGTGAACAGGCTGTCTACGATGCTGTGGACGGTTGGAAAGGCTGTTCGGCTGGGTCCAAAGTTTGATGCTAACAATGGGGAACTGCTGCGGAGCTACTGGCCTGATTACATTTATTCTGAGACATCGACTTCAATGTGAAATAACCAATATGCTGTATAAGATCATTAATGACGAACGTTCTGGACAAAACAAGCTTATAAATGAACCCTATATTAACAAACGGCTGATTTGTCTAAAAAAACACATGGATATAGTCAGAGGTCTATCAAACAATTGGACTGAAATGATACAAGTCTATGCCTACCAGAATGATTCTCCCTGTTTGTTGCTTAAAAACATTCTAAATTCATTGTTTGAATGCGATAATGTCTGTAAAATATCTGATATAATATGCTTATGTACATTTGTGACGGATACATGTGTGATGTTATTGTCAAGAAACGATCAGAGTGATAGTCATGTCTTTGAAAATGTTGATACTCTGGTTAATTACCTGTTTGATAAAAATACTGATACATGCGTTAATTTCCTACAATATCTAGACATTGGTTGATGTTGGTGTTTCTATATGACTATTTAAGCATGTATTGTATGATTACCCCTGATTTTAAAATAAAAGGATACTTTTATAGATTCACTGTTTCATTATTTAGGTGGTGTCTGATCTGATAACTTGACCGAACAATAGCATAAGGTGTACTACACACCATCAAACCCCGGCTCTTTAGGGGGTGTGAGTAGATTAAAACGTGGTGTATTAGAGGAAAGTGGTGATTTGCTAAGTGATAAAGAAGTTTCAGACTGGTTAGCCAGTCAAGATGCTTATACACTCCACAGACCACTGCGACATCATTTTAAAAGGAATAGGGTCGTTGTTTATGGTAATGATACACAGATTCAAATGGACCTGGTAGATATGTCAATATATTCTACGGAAAATGACAATACTAAATTTCTTCTCACATGTATAGACGTGTTTAGCAAATATGCATGGGTACGTTGTATAAAGAACAAGACTGGATTGGCAGTGACCAATGCATTTAATTCAACACTAAAAGAGGGTAGAATCCCTCAGAAAATTCAGACTGACAAGGGGAAGGAATTTTTTAACAAGCATTTCCAACAACTAACTAAAAAACACAATATTTACCATTTCAGCACGGGGATTGAATTGAAAGCAAGCGTTATTGAACGTTTTAATAGAACGTTAAAAGGACGGATGTGGCGTTATTTAACAGCTATAAACTCTAAACGCTACATCAATGTTTTACAAGACATTATTCAAGGATACAACAGTAGTTATCACAGAAGTATTAAAATGAGGCCTGTAGATGTCAACAAAGAAAATGAACCGGTCGTCTATGACAATTTGTATGGTAATGTGTGTAAGAAGATGCCTGTATTTAAATTCAAAATCGGCGACGTGGTTAGAATATCAAAGATGAGGGGTCCTTTTACCAAGGGTTATGAACAAAACTACACAGATGAGTTCTTCACTATAACCGAATGTATACCACGACAACCACCAGTCTACAAACTATCTGATTATGATGGCGACGTTATCGATGGATCATTTTATGAAGAGGAGTTACAAAAAATTATTGTGGATACGGACAAAGCTTTTAAAGTAGAATACTTTAGATATTAGACAAGAAGAAGCATGGTAAAAGATCCATGGTGCTCGTACGATGGGTGGGGTGGCCTCCGAAGTTTGACAGCTGGGTTAATGAAAAAGCTGTTGTAGATCTACAAACCTCTTAAAGCATATAAAAATAAAACATTTGTTACCTGACTTCATTTCTGCAGTAAACGGTCATGGATGAAGCAGGGTTTTATGTTACATTGCCATGCAATGCTTCATTAGATCTTTACCCCGAAAACCGAATTTCAAATTACAGAACAAGATTAGCCAAACCTATAAACTTAAAAGGTCGTTGGGAGGTGGGTGTGGCTGAAACTGAATACCCTAGATCATGGTACACTATTACTGATGATGATGCAAAAGTCCAATTCAGAGAGGTTATCGACGGAATCAGTCATCTTGTGAAGATAAAGCTGAAAAGTGGTTATTATGACGAAGTTTTGTTTGTAATTAAGGAGCTAAATGCTATGCTACCTCGGCATGCACGTCTTGGCTACGATCATGTGAAAAACAAAGTGTTCATGATGGCGGCACCAGGAAGTTCCTTAACATTTCACGGTAAACTAGCCATTATTTTGGGTGTAATACCGAAGAAACCATTGGTAGCTGTAAATGATTATACTGGAAATGAAAGCATCGAACCCGGTTTTACGCCAGTGTACGCGCCACACCAAGCAGACATAAATGGAGGGTTTTACACCATGTATATGTACACAGATATTATCGAATATCAATCTGTGGGTGATGCACATGCCCCGCTTTTGAGATGTGTACATATAACCGGATCGGATCGTGAAATAGTCAGTGTTGCATATGACAGAGTACACTACGTGTCAGTGAATAAACATTCTATTGGAGAGATTTGTATTGAGCTCAAAGACGACAGAAACAGGGAAGTGCCATTTTCTTACGGCAAAGTCAGTCGTTAAACTACACTTCAGGCCTGTGAAACAACCGATCCTTTAAAAATGGCGTATTATAATCCGTACCAAATGGACCCCACTCATTATGTAAACTATTATAAAACTCAAGCAGGCGGTGGAATGCCGGGGTTTTCTGGGGAGGGTCATGTATGGGGCGGGGCTCTGAGACCTTTTCAGGGGTTTGTTTCGAATGGCTCTTCCGTTGTTAAAAGAGGTTTCAGCATAGCCAAACCACACCTTAAAAACGCTGCTAAAAACATAGCCAGCGACGTTGTTACCAGAGCTATGACACATTCCTTTAATAATAATGATAAATCTCAAGACGGTTCGGGGTTAATGGTTATGTTACGTAAACGGAGGTCTAAACCACCTGGAATGAGGAGGGGAGGAGTGGTCAGGCGGTAAAGAAAACCAGGAAACCCCTAAGAAAACCGCAGTTAGGCAACGAAACGAAAGAGAGTTGTGAAGCGTTTTCATCTGTTAAAACTATATTCTAAACCATGGCACTACTACACACCATGTCCGAAGAGTGTATTAAATCCGAACTGGATCTGTTTACAGTACCGATGACTCAGACAGCTATTGAAAAAAACACATACATTGAAATCCCTCCTCTATCTGCGATATCGGACAGCTCCATTGGAATTTTTCATAGCGGGGAATGGTGAAGATTATATAGATTTAAATAATACACTGCTTTACATGCGTGTTAAAATCACAAATCGGACGGTTCAAATATCAGAGATGGGACTCCTGTTGTACTGGTCAATTATCCAGGAAACACTATTTTTTCACAGGTTGATGTATCGCTTGGTGATAGGTTAATTTCACAGAGTACAAACACTTACCCCTATCGATGTATTATAGAATGCCTTTTAAACTATGGTAAAGATACATTGGAAAGTGTTTTCTCAGCAGGTTTATTTTACAAAGATTCTGCTGGACATATGGATGCAGGCGATCCGGCAGGGGGTAACATTGGTCTGACAAAGAGGGCTGCCTTTAGCAACGAAAGTGCAGTAGTTGAGCTTTTATCACCAATACACAGTGATATTTTCTTTCAAGAAAAACTAATGCTTAATGGGGTGGACATTAAAATCCGTCTGACAAGAGGCAAAGATGAATTTTGTCTAATGAGGAGTGATGCTATAGCATACAAACTGCGTATTTTGACAGCTTCTGTTTGTTAAAAAAGTATCTGTATCACCAGGAGTGAGACTGGGGCACGCTCAAGCACTACTCTCAACAACTGCCAAATACCCCATTGTCAGGGTCTGCCTGAAAAATTTCTCCATACCAGCTGGAGGCCGTGTATCAAACCAGGAAAACCTGTTTTTAGGTACATTACCCAAATCCATCATATTGGGTATGGTCGATAATGATGCTTTTACAGGGGCGTACAATAAAAACCCTTTTGCATTTAAGCATTACGATCTGGAGTTTCTAGCTGTTTATGTGGATGGTCAGCAACACCCGCCAAACCATTACAACCTGACTTTGGAGCAGGCGCACGGTCGAGAATTTTACCAGCTTGCACTTTCGTCTGGAAGACATCTAAAAAACCAAGCGTTGGTAATCGACAGAGAAGATTTTCTGCAGGGTTATACACTTTATGGTTTCAACCTCACTCCAGACGAAGAATGTGGTCAACACATCTCAGCTTGTTAAGTCTGGGAATATCAGACTAGAAGTACGTTTCAGACAACCGCTTCCAAGAACCATTAATCTGATTGTTTATGCTGTTTTTGACAACATCATTGAAGTTTCTAACCGAAGACAGGTACTTGTTGACTACTATTAATTGAAAACATGAATACCATACAACTTACAGCGGCTATAGACAGAATCACACAAAACACGCATTTTCTTGGAGTACTACCGTGTGATCATTTACCGAAGGACCACTTAAGAACATTACCTACGTCTGCCATAATCAACACAGACCCTGCACATCTCCCCGGTGAACACTGGTTAGCAATTTACATAAATAAGGATGGTTCAGCATTTTTCTTTGACAGTTTCGGTAATAGTCCTGATTTTATTCGTTTTCCTGTATCAATCACTGCCTTTCTAAAAACGAATTCAACACGCATTCAATATTCAGCTAAACAAGTTCAGCATTTTATGTCTGACACATGTGGTCATCATTGTATTTTCTTTCTATATCATATGATTCGAGGTCGTGCTTATGATGATGTTATGATGCTTTATAGCGATGATTTAATTAAAAATTATGAATATGTATCGCATTTTGATGACAGCCATACGTTTTGATCAAGAGACGGTGATTTAAACGGTGATACATCTGAATCCTTAGAAGAAGGCGTACTTAAATACATTCTTTGACCCGTAGAGGTAGAGGGCGATGTTTTAAATGAACTTATTTAAACGGTTTGGTTTTAAATGAACTTATTACACGTCTAACCTTATGGTTTGGCACTGTTGAATAGGGATGTTTAAAGTAGCAATTGCCTGCAAAAACTCAGTCCATCCATGAGGTCTATGGTCATCCCTAATATTATGCAGAGCCGTAATACTCTTTACAAGATCCATCACGTGTGATCCCTGTATAGTAATGCCTTTAAATACAAACTCCCCCGAATCGTTCCAAGATGCCATTTCTTTGGCTTTAGACATTTTATCCATGATGTATCTTGCATTTTTCACACATCTCAATGGGACATTTTTCAATACATCTGCTATAATATCTTCAACAGGGTTAACAGATTGTTCTTTGTGAGACTCATTGGGGATGTTAATGCAAGCGTTAATGTGTTACTATCTCGATCACCCTGTTTAACTACCGTTAAAAATCTTTGTAAAGCCGAGGTGTAAAGCTTAGCCTTCTCATGAGTATCCAAATTGTCTTTATTCAAAATATTTCTTATAGCAACATCCAGATCGTCTTCCACGGTTTGTTGAATAGACTCTCGGTATTGGACATCTTCAGTTTATCTATTTGGTTTTGAGACACTAAAAACAGCTTCTCAGCATACTCCATCTTCAACCTTGTTTAGCCAGTTATCAGACTTGTAATAAAGGGGACTGCTATGCTCAAAAGCGGAAGAAGAAATCCTCCTTTCTGGTTGAGCATGCGTTTTTGTGGACACACCAATCTTTTTATTGGCTATGTATTTAATTTCAGTCTTTCTCCTCTTCAACCGTTTGTGTTGCTGGTTCGTTAGTGGGATTGTGCCATAGAGTACATTAAATGCAATCTCACACAATGTTAAAATGAGCTCGTCAGATGCTGATTGCATAATAAGACGCCTTTGCATGGGGATCGCTTTAAATAGCATTTTTAACAGGGGGAGGTTTCTAGATAGTCTAGCAGACATTTTACCAAAATCACGGTTTTCTTTTTTGAATGTAAACTACTGGCTGGTTTGAAAGCAACCCCGTTCTGAGACGAAAACATTCAGGGGTTCTTGCTTTATAGTCTATCATGAGGTATCCAAAAGGCTGGTTGGTAGCATCTTGCACGCATACAGATGAGGAGAGGTCTATCTCAGGCTGCTGGGTGAGCACTGAATTGTTGAAGGCGATTGAGAAGGGTTATCTTGTAATGGATGTCTCAGAGGTGTGGCACTTTGCAGAGAAATCGGAAACACTGTTTTCCGATTATGTAAAGACCTTTCTGAAATTTAAACAGGAGGCATCAGACTATCCCTCTCATGTAGTCACCGATTCAGACAAAAAAGCCTATATCGATGATTACTTTAAAAAAGAAGGGGTTAAACTCGATCCTGCAAAGATCTGTCACAACCCTGCTCAGAGATCTATCAACAAATTGTTGCTGAATAGTCTGTGGGGGCGTTTTTCAATGAGAGAAAATCTACCCACTTCTAAACTTTTGAAAGACCCAGAAGAATTTGCTCACATCATATTTGGCTGTCAGTATGACGTTAAATATTTCACATTCGTGTCTGATGAAATTGCGCTGGTGCAGTACAAACATGACGATGGAGCCATGTACAACACACGGGATGTGAATATATTTCTGGGGGCCTTTACAACAGCACATGCACGGTTAGAATTGTATAGCCTTATGGATAAATTGGGTGACAGATTGTTGTATAGCGACACAGACAGCGTTATCTTTATCTCTAGAGACGGTGATTGGGAACCTCCTCTGGGTCCTTATTTAGGAGATCTGACTGATCGAAATCGTCAATGATGATCACATCACAGAATTTTGTTCAGGAGGGCCTAAAACATACGGATATCGCACTGCAAAAGGTAAAGTGTGTATGAAAGCAAAGGGTATAACTTTGAATGCTGAAAATTCTATGGCGATTAGATTAGACACTTTGATCGGTCTTGTTGACAGTTATGTAAAATCGCATGACACCAAACACGTCCTAGCCTACACAGACAACATCGTGAGGAATAAAAAGAACTTCACTTTGCAAAACAAGTCAGCTGTTAAAAAGTTTCAAGTGGTGTATAATAAGAGGCTGCTTTTCCCTGATTATACAACTCTACCATATGGCTACTAATAATTTTTAAACCACCGCGAGTGTGCGGGAGGTTGATGGTTTTGATTTTAGACTTCAACATCCTTTTTCATGTGTAATAAGTGGACCTTCAAATTCTGGAAAGTCTTATTTTGTAAAAATGTTGTTGGAAAATGCTGTAAATATGATTTCTAAAAAGATTGAAAACATTGTGTACATTTATGATTGCTGGCAACCTATGTATGATGAACTGTATAAATTGTATAACATAAAATTTGTGGAAGGAATACCGCAATCTCTGAATGATGATGTTTTATTACCTGTCAATAAAACAAATCTGTTAATAATTGACGACATGATGAAGGAGGCAAGTGGAAACTCTGAAGTGGAAAAGTTATTCACTCAATACGTTCACCATAGAAACCTCAGCGCTATTTATATTGTGCAGAATTTATTTTTCCAAGGTAAATCCAGCAGAACCATCAGTTTGAATACAAATTATTTAATATTGTTTAAGAATCCTCGTGATAACAATCAGATAAATGTGTTGGGAAAACAAATGTACCCGGAAATACAAAATATTTTATGGAATGCTATCAAGATGCTACCAACCAGCCTTTTGGATACCTCATGATAGACTATAAAGCAAAAACCCCTGAATGTTTTCGTCTCAGAACGGGGTTGCTTTCAAACCAGCCAGTAGTTTACATTCAAAAAAGAAAACCGTGATTTTGGTAAAATGTCTGCTAGACTATCTAGAAACCTCCCCTGTTAAAAATGCTATTTAAAGCGACCCCCATGCAAAGGCGTCTTATTATGCAATCAGCATCTGATGAGCTCATTTTAACATTGTGTGAGATTGCATTTAATGTACTCTATGGCACAATCCCACTAACGAACCAGCAACACAAACGGTTGAAGAGGAGAAAGACTGAAATTAAATACATAGCCAATAAAAAGATTGGTGTGTCCACAAAAAACGCATGCTCAACCAGAAAGGAGGATTTCTTCTTCCACTTTTGAGCATAGCAGTCCCCTTTATTACAAGTCTGATAACGGCTAAACAAGGTTGAAGATGGAGTATGCTGAGAAGCTGTTTTTAGTGTCTCAAAACCAAATAGATAAACTGAAGATGTCCAATACCGAGAGTCTATTCAACAAACCGTGGAAGACGATCTGGATGTTGCTATAAGAAATATTTTGAATAAAGACAATTTGGATACTCATGAGAAGGCTAAGCTTTACACCTCGGCTTTACAAAGATTTTTAACGGTAGTTAAACAGGGTGATCGAGATAGTAACACATTAACGCTTGCATTAACATCCCCAATGAGTCTCACAAAGAACAATCTGTTAACCCTGTTGAAGATATTATAGCAGATGTATTGAAAAATGTCCCATTGAGATGTGTGAAAAATGCAAGATACATCATGGATAAAATGTCTAAAGCCAAAGAAATGGCATCTTGGAACGATTCGGGGGAGTTTGTATTTAAAGGCATTACTATACAGGGATCACACGTGATGGATCTTGTAAAGAGTATTACGGCTCTGCATAATATTAGGGATGACCGTAGACCTCATGGATGGACTGAGTTTTTGCAGGCAATTGCTACTTTAAACATCCCTATTCAACAGTGCCAAACCATAAGGTTAGACGTGTAATAAGTTCATTTAAAACCAAACCGTTTAAATAAGTTCATTTAAAACATCGCCCTCTACCTCTACGGGTCAAAGAATGTATTTAAGTACGCCTTCTTCTAAGGATTCAGATGTATCACCGTTTAAATCACCGTCTCTTGATCAAAACGTATGGCTGTCATCAAAATGCGATACATATTCATAATTTTTAATTAAATCATCGCTATAAAGCATCATAACATCATCATAAGCACGACCTCGAATCATATGATATAGAAAGAAAATACAATGATGACCACATGTGTCAGACATAAAATGCTGAACTTGTTTAGCTGAATATTGAATGCGTGTTGAATTCGTTTTTAGAAAGGCAGTGATTGATACAGGAAAACGAATAAAATCAGGACTATTACCGAAACTGTCAAAGGAAAATGCTGAACCATCCTTATTTATGTAAATTGCTAACCAGTGTTCACCGGGGAGATGTGCAGGGTCTGTGTTGATTATGGCAGACGTAGGTAATGTTCTTAAGGGGTCCTTCGGTAAATGATCACACGGTAGTACTCCAAGAAAATGCGTGTTTTGTGTGATTCTGTCTATAGCCGCTGTAAGTTGTATGGTATTCATGTTTTCAATTAATAGTAGTCAACAAGTACCTGTCTTCGGTTAGAAACTTCAATGATGTTGTCAAAAACAGCATAAACAATCAGATTAATGGTTCTTGGAAGCGGTTGTCTGAAACGTACTTCTAGTCTGATATTCCCAGACTTAACAAGCTGAGATGTGTTGACCACATTCTTCGTCTGGAGTGAGGTTGAAACCATAAAGTGTATAACCCTGCAGAAAATCTTCTCTGTCGATTACCAACGCTTGGTTTTTTAGATGTCTTCCAGACGAAAGTGCAAGCTGGTAAAATTCTCGCACGACGGCGCCTGCTCCAAAGTCAGGTTGTAATGGTTTGGCGGGTGTTGCTGACCATCCACATAAACAGCTAGAAACTCCAGATCGTAATGCTTAAATGCAAAAGGGTTTTTATTGTATGCCCCTGTAAAAGCATCATTATCGACCATACCCAATATGATGGATTTGGGTAATGTACCTAAAAACAGGTTTTCCTGGTTTGATACACGGCCTCCAGCTGGTATGGAGAAATTTTTCAGGCAGACCCTGTCAATGGGGTATTTGGCAGTTGTTGAGAGTAGTGCTTGAGCGTGCCCCAGTCTCACTCCTGGTGATACAGATACTTTTTAACAAACAGAAGCTGTCAAAATACGCAGTTTGTATGCTATAGCATCACTCCTCATTAGACAAAATTCATCTTTGCCTCTTGTCAGACGGATTTTAATGTCCACCCCATTAAGCATTAGTTTTTCTTGAAAGAAAATATCACTGTGTATTGGTGATAAAAGCTCAACTACTGCACTTTCGTTGCTAAAGGCAGCCCTCTTTGTCAGACCAATGTTACCCCCTGCCGGATCGCCTGCATCCATATGTCCAGCAGAATCTTTGTAAAATAAACCTGCTGAGAAAACACTTTCCAATGTATCTTTACCATAGTTTAAAAGGCATTCTATAATACATCGATAGGGGTAAGTGTTTGTACTCTGTGAAATTAACCTATCACCAAGCGATACGTCAACCTGTGAAAAAATAGTGTTTCCTGGATAATTGACCAGTACAACAGGAGTCCCATCTCTGATATTTGAACCGTCCGGATTTGTGATTTTAACACGCATGTAAAGCAGTGTATTATTTAAATCTATATAATCTTCACCATTCCCCGCTATGAAAAATTCCAATGGAGCGCTGTCCGATATCGCAGATAGAGGAGGGATTTCAATGTATGTGTTTTTTTCAATAGCCGTCTGAGTCATCGGTACTGTAAACAGATCCAGTTCGGATTTAATACACTCTTCGGACATGGTGTGTAGTAGTGCCATGGTTTAGAATATAGTTTTAACAGATGAAAAACGCTTCACAGCTCTCTTTCGTTTTCGTTGCCTAACTGCGGTTTTCTTAGGGGTTTCCTGGTTTTCTTTACCGCCTGACCACTCCTCCCCTCCTCATTCCAGGTGGTTTAGACCTCCGTTTACGTAACATAACCATTAACCCCGAACCGTCTTGAGATTTATCATTATTATTAAAGGAATGTGTCATAGCTCTGGTAACAACGTCGCTGGCTATGTTTTTAGCAGCGTTTTTAAGGTGTGGTTTGGCTATGCTGAAACCTCTTTTTAACAACGGAAGAACCATTCGAAACAAACCCCTGAAAAGCCCTCCGAGCCCCGCCCCATACATGACCCCTCCCCCAGAAAACCCCGGCATTCCACCGCCTGCTTGAGTTTTATAATAGTTTACATAATGAGTGGGGTCCATTTGGTACGGATTATAATACGCCATTTTTAAAGGATCGGTTGTTTCACAGGCCTGAAGTGTAGTTTAACGACGACTTTGCCGTAAGAAAATGGCACTTCCCTGTTTCTGTCGTCTTTGAGCTCAATACAAATCTCTCCAATAGAATGTTTATTCACTGACACGTAGTGTACTCTGTCATATGCAACACTGACTATTTCACGATCCGATCCGGTTATATGTACACATCTCAAAAGCGGGGCATGTGCATCACCCACAGATTGATATTCGATAATATCTGTGTACATATACATGGTGTAAAACCCTCCATTTATGTCTGCTTGGTGTGGCGCGTACACTGGCGTAAAACCGGGTTCGATGCTTTCATTTCCAGTATAATCATTTACAGCTACCAATGGTTTCTTCGGTATTACACCCAAAATAATGGCTAGTTTACCGTGGAATGTTAAGGAACTTCCTGGTGCCGCCATCATGAACACTTTGTTTTTCACATGATCGTAGCCAAGACGTGCATGCCGAGGTAGCATAGCATTTAGCTCCTTAATTACAAACAAAACTTCGTCATAATAACCACTTTTCAGCTTTATCTTCACAAGATGACTGATTCCGTCGATAACCTCTCTGAATTGGACTTTCGCATCATCATCAGTAATAGTGTACCATGATCTAGGGTATTCAGTTTCAGCCACACCCACCTCCCAACGACCTTTTAAGTTTATAGGTTTGGCTAATCTTGTTCTGTAATTTGAAATTCGGTTTTCGGGTAAAGATCTAATGAAGCATTGCATGGCAATGTAACATAAAACCCTGCTTCATCCATGACCGTTTACTGCAGAAATGAAGTCAGGTAACAAATGTTTTATTTTTATATGCTTTAAGAGGTTTGTAGATCTACAACAGCTTTTTCATTAATCCAGCTGTCAAACTTTGGAGGCCACCCCACCCATCGTACGAGCACCATGGATCTTTTACCATGCTTCTTCTTGTCTAATATCTAAAGTATTCTACTTTAAAAGCTTTGTCCTTATCCACAATAATTTTTTGTAACTCCTCTTCATAAAATGATCCATCGATAACGTCGCCATCATAATCAGATAGTTTGTAGACTGGTGGTTGTCGTGGTATACATTCGGTTATAGTGAAGAACTCATCTGTGTAGTTTTGTTCATAATCCTTGGTAAAAGGACCCCTCATCTTTGATATTCTAACCACGTCGCCGATTTTGAATTTAAATACAGGCATCTTCTTACACACATTACCATACAAATTGTCATAGACGACCGGTCCATTTTCTTTGTTGACATCTACAGGCCTCATTTTAATACTTCTGTGATAACTACTGTTGTATCCTTGAATAATGTCTTGTAAAACATTGATGTAGCGTTTAGAGTTTATAGCTGTTAAATAACGCCACATCCGTCCTTTTAACGTTCTATTAAAACGTTCAATAACGCTTGCTTTCAATTCACTCCCCGTGCTGAAATGGTAAATGTTGTGTTTTTTAGTTAGTTGTTGGAAATGCTTGTTAAAAAATTCCTTCCCCTTGTCAGTGTGAATTTTCTGAGGGATTCTACCCTCTTTTAGTGTTGAATTAAATGCATTGGTCACTGCCAATCCAGTCTTGTTCTTTATACAACGTGCCCATGCATATTTGCTAAACACGTCTATACATGTGAGAAGAAATTTAGTATTGTCATTTTCCGTAGAATATATTGACATATCTACCAGGTCCATTTGAATCTGTGTATCAATACCATAAACAACGACCCTATTCCTTTTAAAATGATGTCGCAGTGGTCTGTGGAGTGTATAAGCATCTTGACTGGCTAACCAGTCTGAAACTTCTTTATCACTTAGCAAATCACCACTTTCCTCTAATACACCACGTTTTAATCTACTCACACCCCTAAAGAGCCGGGGTTTGATGGTGTGTAGTACACCTTATGCAATTGTTCGGTCATGTTATCAGATCAGACACCACCTAAATAATGAAACAGTGAATCTATAAAAGTATCCTTTTATTTTAAAATCAGGGGTAATCATACAATACATGCTTAAATAGTCAAATAGAAACACCAACATCAACCAATGTCTAGATATTGTAGGAAATTAACGCATGTATCAGTATTTTTGTCAATCAGGTAATTAACCAGAGTATCAACATTTTCAAAGACATGACTATCACTCTGATCGTTTCTTGACAATAACATCACACATGTATCCGTCACAAATGTACATAAGCATATTATATCAGATATTTTACAGACATTATCGCATTCAAACAATGAATTTAGAATGTTTTTAAGCAACAAACAGGGAGAATCATTCTGGTAGGCATAGACTTGTATCATTTCAGTCCAATTGTTTGATAGACCTCTGACTATATCCATGTGTTTTTTAGACAAATCAGCCGTTTGTTAATATAGGGTTCATTTATAAGCTTGTTTTGTCCAGAACGTTCGTCATTAATGATCTTATACAGCATATTGGTTATTTCACATTGAAGTCGATGTCTCAGAATAAATGCAATCAGGCCAGTAGCTCCGCAGCAGTTCCCCATTGTTAGCATCAAACTTTGGACCCAGCCGAACAGCCTTTCCAACCGTCCACAGCATCGTAGACAGCCTGTTCACAGGTATCATTCACCAGCTTCTCACGGATTTCACGCACTCTCTGTAGAATGTTCGGCTCCTCTCTTAGTTCACACAACACGCCTTCGACAACTCCATGGATTCTCTGAGGAGGCGGTGTCAATCCAAATGGTTTTAAAGCCTGGCCGATGACTTGGTTTAACACAGATTTAAACAGTTTACTGGAAATTTCTTCAAAATGAGTGTAAAAGAAATACTTGTCAGGATCAAACAAGCACGTGTGCTGGATCTGACTGGGGTGATCCACTTCACAACCGTAGCACAACTCTTTTAACTTTAAATCGAGGAGATGATCCAGAATGACCACTATGACTGCTTTTATGAAATTGAACCCCTTCACACCAATAATGCCATCCGTGTCGTCCTCTCCCTTAAGAGCCGCTGCATCCGGAAGTGGGCATCCTGATCCGTGGGATGAAATGAACGTTAGATTGCTGTAGCCAAGCTCCATGCAAAACTTGTCAAGCCAATGGCCGATGTCAGAAGACCCTACAACGGGTTCATCTCTTGCTGAAGTATCTGGGTCATTGGGTGATGCGACGGGCCCAGGAAGATATGTAGTAAAGTCTTGAGACATGTTGGTTTGAATGTTGGTTTGAAATGCGGTCAGTCACCGCCAACCTTTAAGGTCTGTAGAAGGTGGGCGGTGTTACACGGTCACTCCCACGCTTTTCGGGGTCAAACAGGCTGACCTTAATTACATTGTATTGGTCATTTGCATCACACCATTTAAACAGTTTGTCTATCTTTGAAAAAACATCATTCAGTATAGGAATATCTTTCCACTGAAACAAAAACTTCATTTGGAAACATTCATTGTGCTCTGTCTCTGGGAAAGGACACCCTCTGTCACTGAGACCCTGTTTGTCCTCGCTGGTAAGTATGTAGACATGGTCAGCAACCCTCTTGATAGTGTGGTTATCAAACACACGGTCTCTTGAAATGATTCTGGAGATGCGCCATTATTCAGATCCCTCCAAACACGATTGTAAAATACATCCCAGTCCTTTTCCGTGAAATACAAACAATGGTCTTCATCCATTGCATCACCCTTGTTGAATAACTTAACAGTACAAGATGTTCTGTCAAAGTCGTACACACACAACTGTGTGTTGTTTAGATGAAATTCATATTTCAGATCTTCTAACGGCTCATGGAGAGACCTGGTCATGCCTGGACCATGACATCTCCTCGGAGCCCAATATATCTTAGTAAGTCTTTTTACATCATTTAACATTGTTTTTTAGGAGTGCTGGGAGCAGCCATTGCACAAGTGGAAATCACAAAATACTTGCAATGAACAAACCTAACCCTTTTTAAATACACCGATGGGGGTATCAGAACAGACACGTCATATCACAGCATGTACAACTGCCGGAGGGAGGGGAGGGGGGTGGAGGGAAAGGTCAAATGTACAGCAATTAAACCATAAATCATGGCCATAAATCATTTTTTGTCACAACGTACATAATACATACTACTATTGACAAATAACCAGGTAAATAACAAGGCAAACGAGAGGGTGGTGTTATCACTGAAAACAGACAGGAATGCACTAGGGAATGAGCAAAACACAAACCCAAGTGCATTCACACAGCACGAGATAAAACATAAGTGAATAAACTGAAGGAACCGAAGTGGCTGAATCCAGACATAACACACAAAACAGGGGAAAAAAGTGGTGGTGAGTGGATACAATGACCCCTGGGACGGAGAGGTTTGGTGACCTTGGTTTGCGCTCATGTTAAGTTTGTACAGAGATGATTTCACCTCTAAAGAACTAAATTGCGCCCAAAAAATGAAAAAAAAAAAAAAGACTAAAACAGCAATTGTGAGTGGGGTGGCCAGGCTTCGGTCCACGGCCACCCCTTAGCTCTGCCACTGATTGCTTGCAAATTTCACCCACTCTATCACTGCATTGTACAGTCTGTCAGATATCTCAAACACTCTGTCCCATGTTGACTATGACTAGCAGATATTTAAGGTAATTTATGACCATTCTTAACCTTCTGAGACCCGTGACTCCTGTGCATTTTCCATTTACTATATATACATATATATATATATATATATATATATATATATATATATATATATATTAGAGCAAATAGTTTTCCTAAAGAGTTATTGCAACATATGTGGACAGCAGGACTAAGTTGTGAAATTTTAAATAATACCAAGCTATTGAAAGTGTTTATGATGTTTCCAGGAGTGTTGGTTATTCGTGTTTTTTTTTAAATTAGCATAATTAATTCTGATTCAAAGTATTTGCAGCATCATCCAATTACTGCCAACCATGTTAACATAAAATTATACATTATTGTGGCAGGGCGGAGGGCGGGGCCAGGTCGTGATCCTACACATCCAGTCCCGTATTAGGCTAATTAAGCCTCCGTGAGGGATAAAGGTCGACTGCAGATGATTGGGTGAGAGAGATCGTTAACGGTCATTTCCGTCATGTGTGTGTTTATGTTGTCTTTTAAGTTTATCATTAAACTATTATTATATTGAAAAGCCGGTTCTCGCCTCCTCCTTTCCATTGATCCCGTTACAATTATAAATTCTGAATCTAAGTACTGATTACCATTGCCCCATGTCTGCCAAACATGTTGAGTGGTCCAAACATCATCTGCAGCCTGAAACGAAACTTTTGATAGGACGTTGGAATTGAATGCACTTAGCTGCATAGAGAGCTAGGATACTCCTTATTTTGTGAATGACTAACCTCCAGTGTGCTGTCTGTCTACTCTGGTCTCAGAAAAGTTGAAATGCACCTTAATTTCATCCTAACTCCATATAAAAGTTTTGAAAGCAAAATTGCTCAGCTTTTGGATGAATCCATTGATTCTCAATGTGACAATGCACAGTATATATAGTGTTTCTAAAGAAAAACTGTGCTTAAGTGCACATTAGTGTACATTGTGTTTAGCAGTGTGGTGTATGGCGATAAATCGATAAATAAAAAAAAAAAATGGCATATCGGATGAAACCGTTTCAATGTAAAAACTTAATGAAAGTTCCTTACCAGATGTAATTTTGTTGCCGTTTCTCCCAAAGACAAATTGACATGTTTTTTGTCACATGACTCTGTGCATTGAAAGTTTAACTCTTTACTGAAAGCACAGAGTCTCCTGAACTGAGATCAGTCGGTTTAAATAAATTTTAATTATGCATTGCATATAGCATAGCCAAAATACAACATCTACTTACTGTATGTGTGTGCAGGGTAGCACAAGGTTACATTTGTAAACAGAGGAAAACAACTCTCTAATATGTTAACCTGGATTGGAAAGGGGATGGCCGTGGTGACAGTGATTTTAGAGAAGGTCACAATATACAGTACTCTACTATAAATTATGGCTCAAGATATTGGGTGTTGTATCTCTCCTTTGCAGAGAACAGTATTTTAATATTAGAAAAATACAAAATTTGATGCTGTATGGATATAATTCCTAATTGTCATATCTGACAAATTATTTCATTTACAGATGCCAAGGTCATGGATTCAATTCCCAGGGACTGTATGTACAGATCAAATATATACCCCAAATGCACCGTAAGCCGCTTGGGATAGAAGCATCTGCCAAGTGCTTAAATGTGAATGTGAAAATGATGACCGCCTGGCTCTAGACTTTTGAATCCAACATGATCACATTGGAAATCGACATGTTCGTTCTGAATGTATTCCACTTAAAGTTGGACCTCAAATGTGCTAAATTCTGAACTAGTACCACCATGTGGCGAATACTCATGCCTTGAAAATTGAGCACACTGTTCCTTTGAGGTCACATTCTTTTTGATCTCCTGCTAGTGAGATTCTACATATACATAGAAGTTGGTGAAAGAATGCTATTTTTGTCTCATTGCTTTTAGGATTAGGGTAATGTAATTACAATATTAAAATGTTTGTCCCAAAATTGGATATGCTATGTCTTTCACATCACATGCATTCAAAGTAAAATAACGCAGTTTCGAAGGTGCACATGCTAGTTCTAGCTACAGCCACTGGAGGGTAGTTTTGAAATTCAGAAAGCATTGACAACCAGTATGAGCAGACAAAACATTCAACCTTTTGTAGCCAATTTTCCCATGTGATCATGTGTCAGTTGGATCTTTTGCCCCTTCTCACTTCTACCACTTTCCATATGTATTTGAAATATAATATTTAAAATAAGAACCTCTTTGAGGTGTATCCCACTGTGTCTGTCTTGAGACCACTGAACACTGCTGCAAGCTACACTATGATAAAACCAGTGCCACCTCTTTCTGGAAGGTTAAAGCCACCTTTAAACAGCATCCGTTTATTTCTGCAACAGCTTGAGGCTCCTCTTGTCAACTTATCATCCCCATATGTGACCTGCAAGCCTTATTCACGACCACCTGCCGCCCAACCTCTGCTCTCTGCCCAGAGAACACAGAGTTCCCTCAGTGGGGAAACCGCTTAATTTAAAGTGCTCTCGATTTAAAACTAAAAAAATAAATTATTTATGGGATTTTGGTTAATTATTGGTTGGGCTGGTATTAAAAAATATGACTACAAATAGGCATTAAATTATTTTCCCCTGCATGTATAATTGAGCATAATAGCCTTTTAAAAAATTATTGTAAAAATACATTTTCAGTCCAAAAAATCTACACCCCCCAATTCTTAATGGAGTTTTCTAAACAAAGTGCAGGAGGAGCATGTTCATTAAATCTGACCAATCATAATGTTCGAGTAAGCATATATAAACCACTGCTTACCTCATTGCTGCGACAATTCTTTCGACATCCCTCCACCACCCCAAATCCTACCTTATGTCTATTTATTATTCAACTAAACTTAAGTAAAGTCTAGGGGGGCAGACAAGATCTCAGGTTGAGTCTTAAGCTCGAGCCCTCCATAATGGACAGTGAGACAAATCTGTTTACCTTCATCTCTATGCAAGAAAACATTTATTTTAATGTTTTACATTAAAATAAAAACTGCTGAATTCATGTCATTTTGCAAGTACTCCCCATTATTACTAATTGTGTTTGAATTTGCTCTATAGTTTAATTTTTGATACAAAAAAAATGGGCTACAATATAAAAAAAAATATATTCTGATTACTATGAATATTTAAATAATTTGATGTTTGCTAATGTTAGAGATGTATTAGCAGTGGACAAAGTTGCAACTCAGAAGGCTATACTTACACTGTATATTTATGAGGACATCAGCTACACTGATGATGATGAATTGTTCCTGTAAGTAATTTGTCAAATAAAATAAACAAGCCTGGGTACACACACAGACTTGAGAACCCTTGTTCCATTGACACTTCACTTCAACAGAAGGACACTGTTCATTGCCATAAGCATTAAATAAACTTCAATTGAATTTTAAATGTGTAATCTATCCAGAATGGTTTAGTACTTGAGCTGAATAATCTACACAATATATTATAGTCCATTCAGTCATTTGCATCATGCTATTATTACCTGATGACATGTCAAGAATTCAGTTTCAGTTGATAGAATGCTTACTGCAAATAGCATTGGAGTCTTTTGCATTTATGTGTACTAGAGAGCGGTCACGGTGAGAAAACTCAGAGGGTTGGACTCATTTGCAGGTTTTGATGAAGAGAATGGGTTAGAGGTGAAACAAACAGGTGAGGTTATTCAAACACAGATATAGAATGAACAGCAGGTGTGTAAACTTCAAACAGGGTATTGTGACAATGAACAGAAAACTCACAACAGTCTTTCAGACCTTTTAGGAATCGTAACATACAATGGGAGAGTCAAATCGCTGGAGGAATACACAGAGAATGAAACGTACACCCAACTCAGATGATGGGAACAAATAGCTATAGGTTAACAAACTGGTAAGTATGAAGTAGCTAGTGAGTCCAAAGTCTTAGGGTGCACATAAACAAGAACAGACAAGTGAGAGAGCAGTGTTTTATGGAGTCCATGATACAAGTACTGATGACATGCAGGTGCGTGTAATCAACTCAGGGGAGAGTGAGTGCTGTGTGGAGTGAGAGAGAGGGAGCCGAGTGTGGCATGAAAGAGGGAGTCTGGTGGATCTGTGACAAGACTAAATTACATTATAATCTTCTCACAAAACTATCACCATAGACATGTACTTAAATGAACAGTGAAACTAACTTACTAATTAACTTAACTTTGGAGTCTAGAGGTGTGAAGAAAAAATAAACACATATAGGTGTGACAATACTATTTCAACAGAACTCATATAATTTTTTTATTTTTTGCATTATAGTTTGAATCCAAAGGAGAAAATGTATTTGAATCTGATAATAATAAGAGTGCAAGAGTGTAGCTAAAATATTCTTTAAAAATACTGTATATGTTTCTTTTAAAATATAATTTTATGATTAAGATGACTTGTAATCATCCCATAATCATGAAATGTATTTTATGATAAACTTGCATCATTGTTGATTTATTGTTTAGATAAACTATTTTAAATATAAAGCATTTTGATATTGGTAATGTACAACGTTTGATAATGAGTTGACAAATCCCCTAATAGTCATATTATAAAAGATCACATTTTACAAATCATTACAAACAGTTAAAAAGCTTTGAAAACTTGTTCTTTTCATCTGATAATTGTCTAGCTTTCTATCTCAAGCAAACAGAGAGACAATGAGAAAAGCTTCAGCATTATCATACACTCGTTTTATAGTCCCTTGGCTTGAACCATTCATTACATGCTGAACTGTTGCTAAATGAGAGTGAAAGTCAATAACAGGCCCGACAAACAAGCCAAACAGACAGACAGATGTAACTGTCTCATGATGCTTCATGAGAAACCATTTTGAGCTGTCTTTCAAGGGTGTGTTAATTGATCAAAGAGTGGCTTCAGCTCCACATATTGAAGTTGCTATTTGAAAGAAAATGGTACTTTTTGACCCTCAGCCTCTCTGGATTCTGTGTTGAGATATAGTGTTAATTCAATCATAGTTTTTGGAGGATTCTATATATCTCGGCTGATCCGCTCAGTGAAGATGTTTGGCTGCTTTGGCACAGATAACAGCTAAGTCTAGTAAAAAATGTCTCCTATAATTCATTCAGCATGTTGTCTGTGATATTTCTTTGTGACAATGACAGGTATTTAGCAGAAAATAATGAGATTTAAGTTACTATTTAAAGGTGTTGAAAGGGTATTTTTCATGGAAAGGTGTGCAAAATATGCTCCTGCTCCCTGAAAAATATGAATGAAATAAGTGTCGTGAGATATCTCACCTGTCTCTGTGACTGCACTAGACTAGTGTCTGTGTAGTATCTGACAATTTCTGCCTGTGAAAAATGTTGCATGTTCTCATAGTATTGTAGTTGCAGCTTTATGAGGCTTTATGCCATTTTATGCCATGTTGTTCATAACAGTGGTCAGTTGAGGATGCTATTTTACTGCTGAACAAATCTCGGTCTCAATAAAGCTTATGTGGTATCTTTGGAGTGCAGGGTTTTGGAAAGAGGAGGCGTGAATCATTTTAGTTAAGATAATAAGTGAATAATGACTAATATTCCTCACAAAAGCTATAATACATCTATAAAAGACTAAAAATATCACCCAGGAGCTATGTGTACCACCTTTATGATACATTATGTTGCTTTCAAGGTGTTTATTTTGTCCTTTTTGGAGCTTGGCAGCTGTTGTCACTATGAACTGTTGTTGCAAGGCAAGAGTTGAATAAAGATATTTAAAAAATTACTCATTTTGTGTTCCATGGTAAACAGTTACAGCCAATGGGTTTGGAACGACAATAGTAACTGAGTGAGCAACTGATGGGGGAACTTACATTTTTGGGTGAACTATTGCTTTAAAGGTTTAATAAACAACATATGGCTGCCTGAATGTTGGAGCTGTCCATTCAGAACCAACCACTCAACTCAGCCAAACAAACCAGCACCAAGGACAGCTCCACATCCGCTGCCAATCAACCCACTGAACTAAAAGCACATGTGTGCCACCATCAATATATACCTGTCATCACCAGCCAAAGAAGGTCGCACCTCCTTTAGAAAACTGAGTTCAGGTGATCACAGCGGTACAATGTTTAAAAATAAAAAATAACGTTTTTGCATGAACATTCTCTTGTTGGCTTGCTTTGAAGTTTTCTTGCATGCACTGACCCTGGCAGACACCTTGGTACATGCCCTTTCCAAGAGCCCATTAACTTACACAGCTTGAGAGCCATTTCTAAGGAAACTATAGCTTTTAGCGGAACTGCTGATGTGTTTATGACTATGACAGAGGCACACGCTGTGATTCTGATTTCTTTTCTTTCTGTTTTTTATGCTTTCTCACAGTCAGATGCTCTATTGAAGCTACAAGTTTTAAGTGTCTCAGATGTGGAATTCATTTTCAATTTACTGTTCTATTGCCTTCAGAAAAAGTATTAACTTTTATCTAGCGTAGAGTCCATCGGACATCTGATAAATTGATATACAGTGTATTTACAGTATGCTGTATCATTTTTACATAAAAATAGTGAAATAGCCTAAGGTTTTGAACCTCAAGAAACATGGGATCGATTCATTTCTCTATCAGCCATGTGGACAATGTCCTTTTTTTAAATTCTCTCTCTTTTGACTTGAAAAGTCTTTTGACTTGTGTGGTCATACATTGGTGGTCATGTTGAAATGGTCTCTAACACACACACACACACACACACACACACACACACACACACACACACACACACACACACATAATATTATACTTGTATATTATCTCAACTCATTCTTGATTTATAGAGATGCAAAGGGCAACTGTGGGTAAGAATTCTCTAAAGCACACTTGACATAACCTTGTCCTAATGAAATGGGAGCAGAAAGGCTGTCATATTGGTAATAATTTCAAGTCACTGTGATGTCCATTTTCTCACTTATGTCATATTTAATTCCTTTCAGATTGAGAGCAGCCAGACATCTTTTTGGTTCTATTGCTTAGTTTTCTGTGCTCTTTTGCATTACAAGGTAGATTTAGCATGGTCCCAGAGTATTAGCAAACCATTACACATGACTCTGAAATGGACCTCATAGCCCAAAGCTGATAATGGCTTGTTTTCATGCTGAACATACCAGAGGGATTCCTGTTACAGTTTGTAGCTACTGGCCTGGGGGATTTCCTTAGGCATGCCAGACATACTTCAGGCCAATAATTGCTGAGCTCAGGATTACCATTGCCAAAGGGGACAGATCTCTGTGACTAGAGTCAACATTATATGAATTACACTAATGACAAGACAGCCCACACTGAAGGCAAATAGTCATGTAATTTATGTTCAAACCCTCTCATGTGAAACCAAACAATCTTGCTGATTTTAAAATCCTGTATGGTGCGGTGTAGCCACATGACAGCAATTTATTTTCTTTTGCTTTCTCACATTTCAGAAAAAGCTAAAACAGCAATGTGCAAAAATGGCTAAACGAGAAAATGGCACAAATATACAACACTGTGTGTACACACTAGGGGTATAAATTGGATGTTTCATCATGATACAATCTTTTATCGATTCTCTTGGCCTGAGATCTGATTCGATTCAGGGCCCTGCAATCAATAATCTGATATTATGTGCCTGTTCTACACAATCAATTATTATTTTTTGCCTCAAATGCAACCAAACTATAACTAGAATATTTTATTGAGCTCTCTGAAAAATGCAAATTTAGGATCCACATTGAGAAATCCACAACAAAATAAGATATTTCAGATGTTGAAAAAAATTATATAGATATGTGGCAGGGCAGAGGGCTGGGCCGGGTCGTGATTCTACACACCCGGTCCCTTATCAGGCTAATCAAGCCTTCGAGAGGGATAAAGGCAGACTGTGGAGGATTGTGCGAGAGAGAGAGAGAGATCGTTTACGGACATGGCCGTCATGTGTGTGTGTTCGTGTCTTTTTAATTTATCATTAAAACTATTATTTATATTGTCAAGGTGGTTCTAGCCTCCTCCTTTCCATCTAAATTATGATACAAGATAATAATATAAAAAATAATGTCACAAACAAGTGATAAAAAATAAGTTTGATTACAGCTTATTTTTCAGTTTAATCCAATTCAAAATATTAGCGTACATACCCATGATTTGTTTCCAACTATCTTTACTATCCATGTTTTCTTGGCTACAACTTACACAGTTCTAATGAAAAATTCTGTTACAGTTAACAGGGATAAATGATAGTAAGATTGTTGATGTGTAGATGTGTAAAGTCTTATAACTGATGCTAGTGCTGGGCAGCAGGGACTGGTTGCACCAGCTATACGTAAGTTACAACTTAACCGTGTTGTGGAGTAATTGGACACTAAGTCACAATTTACACACTACTAAATAAGTGAGCATTGCACCATTAAACTTGGGTAGAAAAACAAACTTGATTTTAAGCGGCTCTTCAGCGTGAAACCAATATAACGGTGCTGTTTTCAGGGTGTGTCACCCAATGTCAAGTTTCAACACATTCAAAATATATAAAGGATATTAAAATGAATAAATGTCTATTTTTTCTGCCTGTTGTATAATATTTATTTATCACCCCTCATTTATATATTTTAGATAAAGTTCCTTGTAAAGGAACTTTCAATGGAAAGGAGGAGGCAAGGACCGACTGACAAAAGACCTGATGATGCACCTGTGGCGTATCTATTTATAGCCCCTGGTACTGGCGCATCTTGATGATGTCATCGGCAGAGGCTATAAATTCTAGTCAATTTCATTGATGTGTTGCAAACATATTTACAGCTGGTCACTCCTAAAAGACATCCCCATAGTGCTAAATCAGCGAAGCATCAAAGTGTAGCTTTTGATAAGGAACATAAGTATGATTTGTATTTCTTCTTTTCAGACATAAATTAACACAGCAATGTTTTATGCTGTTTTAAAGGGCAAGAAGAGTGCACTGCATAGTTAGTTTTTCTGTATGACAGCAGTGATAATTAGCTAGATTTGTGACCGTGAATACAGGTGAAACTCGAAAAATTAGAATATCGTGCAAAAGTTCATTAATTTCAGTAATTCAACTTAAAAGGTGAAACTAATATATTATATAGACTCATTACAAGCAAAGTAAGATATTTCAAGCCTTTATTTGATATAATTTTGATGATTATGGCTTACAGCTTATGAAAACCCCAAATTCAGAATCTCAGAAAATTAGAATATTACATGAAATCAATAAAAAAAAGGATTTTAAATACAGAAATGTCGGCCCTCTGAAAAGTATAATCATGCATATGTACTCAGTACTTGGTTTGGGCCCCTTTTGCATTAATTACTGCCTCAATGCGGCGTGGCATGGATGCTATCAGCCTGTGGCACTGCTGAGGTGTTATGGAAGACCAAGATGCTTCAATAGCGGCCTTCAGCTCTTCTGCATTGTTTGCTCTCATGTCTCTCATCTTTCTCTTGGCAATGCCCCATAGATTCTCTATGGGGTTCAGGTCAAGCGAGTTTGCTGGCCAATCAAGCACAGTAATACCATGGTCATTGAACCAGGTTTTGGTACTTTTGGCAGTGTGGGCAGGTGCCAAGTCCTGCTGGAAAATGAAGTCAGCATCTCCATAAAGTTTGTCTGCTGAAGGAAGCATGAAGTGCTCTAAAATGTCCCGGTAGACGGCTGCGTTGACTCTGGACTTAATAAAGCACAGTGGACCAACACCAGCCGATGACATGGCTCCCCAAACCAACACAGACTGTGGAAACTTCACACTGGACTTCAAGCATCTTGGATTGTGTGCCTCTCCATTCTTCCTCCAGACTCTGGGACCTTGGTTTCCAAATGAGATGCAAAATTTGCTCTCATCAGAAAAGAGGACTTTGGACCACTGAGCAACATACCAGTTCTTTTTTTCTTTAGCCCAGGTAAGACGTTTGACATTTGAAGCCCATGTCCAGGACCCGTCTGTGTGTGGTGGCTCTTGATGCAGTAACTCCAGCCTCAGTCCACTCCTTGTGAAGCTCCCCACACATTTGAATGGCCTTTTCCTGACAATCCTCTCCAGGCTACGGTCATCCCTGCTGCTTGTGCACCTTTTTCTTCCACACTTTTCCCTTCCACTTAACTTTCTATTAATGTGCTTTGATACAGCACTTTGAGAACATCCAACTTCTTTTGCAATTACCTTTTGAGGCTTTCCCTCCTTGTGGAGGGTGTCAATGATGGTTTTCTGCACAACTATCAGGTCAGCAGTCTTCCCCATGATTGTGAATTCAACTCAACCAGACTGAGAGACCATTTAAAGGCTCAGGAACCCTTTGCAGGTGTTTAGCTGATTAGAGTGTGACACTTTGAGCCTACAATACTGAACCTTTTCACAATATTCTAATTTTCTGAGATTCTGATTTTGGGGTTTTCATAAGCTGTAAACCATAATCATCAAAATTATATCAAATAAAGGCTTGAAATATCTTACTTTGCTTGTAATGAGTCTATATAATATATTAGTTTCACCTTTTAAGTTGAATTACTGAAATTAATGAACTTTTGCACGATATTCTAATTTTTCGAGTTTCACCTGTATATCCCACAATGTTGAAGATACAGCAGAATATGCTTTACAAATGGCTTCAAATGCGGCTCATCCAATCAGAATTTAGAGTTGGAATGGTCCATTTGGTAAACAGGGTTAAAATTTTAGGCCTTGATGAAATGAAATACTACAGACAGTTGTATTTATTTGTTGGCTTCATAAACAATAGTGTCTCATTAAAGAATCACCATATAACAATACCTCAACTCATGTTTTATTCACCTGATACTGACATGCAAAACTAGTTTCACTGCTGACAGCCATTCATAAAAATGCCCTGTCGAAGGGAACAAAGAAAGAACACATTCAAAATATTGAGGTTTGAGGAGAGCTATTAAGATACAATTGTAGGGAAAATTGCTGAATGGGGTGGATCATTTGTCACAATTATACAACTTTTATAAAAGCTGGAATGTGAACGGATATGGTCTTCAACAAGCTGTAAGCCATATATCACACCCCACTCAACCTTTTCTTAACATTTGAAAGCACCTAATGTGGCAACATCCTGTGCATGCTTGACTTACCTACAAAGCTATATGTTTATGAAAGCCTTACAAAAGGCCGTAATCCTACCTTTTAAATTAAATTCAACAGTGAAATGGATGTATAAAGAGTTAATGGAAGAACTGTATGGGACCCGTTTCTGGGGGAAGATTGCATTCATCCCGGCGTTTCTGGGCCCTGTCACAGAGGTGGTCCAATTTCGGCGAGTCTAATAGCGGGCTTATCTGATCCTGATCCTGAGTCTTTGATCCACACTTTTCTACATCAGACAGTGCAGCTTATCTCTAAAGGATTAGACTCTGACTGCAGCAGGGTGCTGGTAAACACAGACAGAAGAGGGCGTTCAAGTTGAAAGAGTGTCAGACTCTGGGCAGACATGCACTCCTGAGCTCCAGCAAAACTACTATTTAATGTTGGATTAACCTGGACTGTCTGGATATTTTAAAAGGATATATATATATATATATATATATATATATATATATATATCACACACAATCCTTCAGTCATTGACATCACTACCGCTTGGATTAATATTCTTTATATTTAACTTAGGTTTTTGGAATAATTTATCTGGAAAAAGACATCAACTGACTTAGGAAATAACAACCCTGTACTAGAATAAACCAAAGTGAGTACCAATATATTCCCATAATAATTCTCTCCAAGCGAGTACTCCAAGTGAGAACAAAAAAATTTAAAAACTTTAAAAAGAGAGAAGTTATACTGCTTAAAATAGACAATAGAGTTGCAGGAGCTACCAGTGTTTACCTGCTTACCTGACCACCTGGCCTACTTCTTGGATGTGTAAAAAGGAAGGTGTCTGGGCCAAAACAAAAGCAGAGATGAGCCACACCCAACCCTCAGCACAGGAGATAATGGCCCATAACACTCGGCCCACAAAAACCTCATGTGTGGAGGCCATTCCTCTGAACTACCTAAAAGAAACTTAAAATGAAACTGCATGGAAAGTTTACAAAAAAAAGAGGGATAGATTCACAGCGCTGGAGGGGGAGCTGGTCCAGCTCAGAGAGATGACCATCCCTCTCCACCCAGCCCAAAGCACAGACCAGCACAGCAACAACTCTACCGTCAAGCACAGAAAGAGGGACAACCTTAAGAGAGAACTGTCCACACTACAATCTGAAGTGAGGGAGCTCCTGCAAAAAGGAAGAGCTTAAATGTCAAGCTGGCAGCACTGTAAACCCAACTCTCACAGCAGACTGAAAGCCACTGGGATCAGCTGACAGCTCTGATGGGGGAGATGAGAGAACTGAGACAGGAAACAGGGTGCAACTGCACAGAGTTCACTGCACCAGAGGAACCAGTGGAGCAGGACACCCCCCACTCGGACCACAGCCCCAAGACCTGAGTCACAACCCAGCCAAGACCTTTAAAACACTTCCACTAGCTCACAGCGAGCCTGTGAATCAATCAACCCACAACACCCACAGAAGACACACAAAAACCCAATGCCAAGACTCAAATGGAAAGTTTAAAGATGAGAAAAAGCTCTTCACAAAACACAGAGTGGCCAAACTCTGGTACCCAAACACCCACGGTGTCCTTAAACTGCTAAATGCTCAAAAACTAGGTTCACCAAGCCACATAATAATTAACACTGGCACAAATGAACTGAGGGCTCAAAAAGAGAGAGGGGCCACAGCATTACAGAGGGTGATCAAAAAGGTGACAACCACTTTCCTGAGTGCCAAAATCACCATTTCCACATTGCTACCATGAAAAGACCTCAACCCAGACACAATTCAATGGGTGAATGCAAACCTCTTCCACACCTGTACACACATACATCTACGACCATGTCCACCTGTACAAAGCAAATGTTCCTGTCTTTGCCATGAACTGACATCCCAATACCACCCTCAGGAGCAACAGAGCAGGGAAGCACCCACACATACCGGTGAGGAACCACACAAATCATCGCTCTGTACCACCAACGTAAACAAAACCAGATTGTCCTTTCCCAACGTCCCATTCGAGCCTGCTGTCACCTCTCCACACATACCCAAGACATCAGACCAGAACACAGCCTCTCCTGCCTACACCCTTCACCCAGCACATGCAGAAGGACTCTGGCAGCCTCAGCTCAGTCCAGACAGTGAACAGAAACCCCACACCAGCACCTGCACAAGCCCCAACAACTATCTCTACATAGTCAACGGCAGATTACGAGGGGATACTTATGGTAGGTACACCTATAGCTCAACATTGGGTAACAGCACAGTAGACTACTTTATTACAGAGCTTAGCAAAACTCACTTAGAGCATTCACATTCAGCCCACTAACACCACTGTCAGACCACATTAAAATCACCCTTTACCTTAGTGGATCAAAAATTAACCAAGAGGCATCAAAACCTACTTCTACTCCCTTAAAAACAGATATAGATGGAAGTAAAATAGTAAAGATACATATCAAAGCATAATTGGCAAACCAAAAATTCAAACCCTACTAGAAAATTTCCTAGCTGCACTATTCATGAATAACAGTTAAGGTGTCAATTTAGCAGTAGATAGGCTGAACAGAATATTTTAATATCTGAAATATATTGAATGTCTGAAACATTGTCTAACCTAAAAACCACACAAAAAAACAAAACAAAACATAAAACAAATATACACTGTCAATGAGAAATGATCTGACAACAAATGCAAAAACCTTAGAAAAGAAGTAAGAATTTTATCAAATCAGAAACACTGAGATGCTGACAATGTAAGTATCAGTCAACACTACCACAGAAAACTCAAACACTATAGGAATATCCTCAGGAAGAGAAAGTTCAGTTAAGGGAAATTTACAAAACTATAGAATAAAGCCACTTCTGGGAACATCGAAATGCACAAAACAAATCTAAACATGAAGAACTAGCCACACAGAATGGAGATGTGTGGATTAACCACTTCTACAACGTCTTTAGTAATGTAAACAAAAATCAAGAACAAAATGCCATATATAGCCTACTTTGTGCTCTAGAATCATCCATCAAAGATTACCAAAACATTTTAGATAATCCAATTACATTAGCTGAATTATCCAATAAAATACTAACACTTAAATCCCCAAAAGTATGCAGTGTTGATGGTATTCTATATAAAACTGTACACAGTACACAGACCATAAATTCAAACTGGCCATTCTCAAACTTTTTAATATCATCCTTAGAATTGACTTTACAATCTAAAACATGTCCAGCTAAACCCTAGAACAAAACTCCAGCTAGACCAAATCAAATTAAATAAACACAAAAAGAAAAATATCTAAAACACTAGACAGAAACAACAGCTCAACAAAGTAAATTTGAATTCAGTTTGTCCCTAAACAGAGAATATAAACATTCAGAATACCTGAGCACAGTCACTGACCCTAAACTAAGAAAAGTCCTGACCATGTACAAACATAACCGGAAGACACAGGCAGACCTGGTTACGAACAGAAGACTGCACACAAAATTTAGTTATGCACAAATTAGGGAAACATTTTTTCCACATTTCACAACCCATCACAAAGTCTTTAATTGGATACATCACAAGGACAAACATTGATACCTACTTGGAGAAACCCCAACAAGCTCAAACCTGGATGCAATATATGACTAATCCTGCCACAACAAAAGGACAACCAGTGGAACAGGACCACTTCCAGATAATAAACGAAACACAGTGCCACATGCATAACATTTTAATCATAGCATAACAAACTGCTTTAATTTACACCTTTTACTCTTCCTTTATTTTATCGTCTATGAATGTGGCAGGATAAGTGATTTTACCATCCTATTGGCCTGGGTTGGAGTATGGTTTTGGCAGCCCAATGAGTTGGGAGCTGCCATACCATTTAAGGACCCTTATTTTGATGGGTGTATACATGTCCTGGTGAGTCTGGCTTCCTCACTTCCTGGCATTTCCGTGTTGTTTCCATTCAGGTAGGTTGAGGTGTTGCTCACTCTTTAACGATGTGAACATCTCGAGGCTAAAAATGCTGATTTACCATTTTTAATAGAGCGGTGCTGGTGGCGTGCGCATTGTGGCTAGTTTGCGGTGGAGGTTGCTTTCAGGTATGTCTGGTATTTAAATTTTCTAGATCGCATATTGTGGAGGTATTTATTGTATTGTGTTCACAGTAACGGCAGCCTTAGCAGGTGGGTGAATGATGGTCTGTACACTGAGCCTCAGGTTTTGTTGTGAACAATCATACAACTTTGCGTCAGGTGGTTACTCAACCAAATTGCCTCTCCCTTTTTCACATCGGGGTTTGTTGGATGTAATTTAACTCTGTCTTTTTGTTAAGGTAAGCGTGGGGAGTTGAACTTCTAACCCTAAAACAAATCGCTAGCATGAAGACTCTGTATGTGACGCTACTGCTGTTTTGCTTATGGGCATTTTTGTCTTTTATTTTGCTTCTTTAATTTTGCCTTTTTCGGTGTTGCTTACGGGCATTTTGCCTTTTGTTTTGCCTTTTTCATTTTGGTTACGGGCATCTTGTCTCTTTTGTTTTGTCTCTTTTGTGTTGCTTACGGGCATTTTATTCTGCTGTTTGCTCACCGGCAATTGTGTTGCTGTTATGCTTTGCGGCTCGCTTGGGCTTTCCGGTTAAGCGCCTTGCGTTTGCTGTGCTGCATATCAGCTCCTATTCGTGTAGTTCGTTTCCCCCTTTGTGCTGTGTTTTGTCCTTTTTGTCTGCGTTAATTTAATGTGTAATGTGACCATATATAGTGTGGGAGGCAGATTGTTAAAGGTTGGTATTTCCCACACTGTCACATTATACCGGATGTGGTGTATGTTGTGTTATTGTATATTGTTATTTCTGTGAACTCTTGGTCTAATTTGAGTTTCTCTTTCTCCAGGAGCCAGTGAGGTCTTTGTGGGGAGCAGGGGAGGCTAGCTGTCATGATTCAGTGGTGTGCTTCACAAGTGTGCTAAGTGTGCCGACATAACTTTATGGTGCGTGTGGTGTTTTGACGATTTGGCGTGAATTTGAGGTGGGTTTGGATTATCTCCCGAGTCAGCTGGCCTGCCTTGCTCCTGTTAAGCCTGGCGCTGGAGAAGTGTTGGTATTTTTAAATATTTATTGTGCTTCAAGGGAGAGAGAGAACCTATAATTGTATGTTTTTATTAGTAATACGGAAGTGTCAATAAAAGCTATATTTTTTTGTATTGATACTCACGTCACCCTTTTCCTTATTCCTTTGCCTTCAATTGGTACAATTTACCTGTGTGCCCTTTATTGGGAGTATTTCCCTGGCTCTCCCCCAGGGTGGTGTAGTCGGGTTTAATTTTGATTTAAGTTTTCCTCCAGTCGGGAATGCCACATTAACATAGTTTTCTTTAACTGCATGAATATGTGTATGTATGTATATTTAATGTTACTATGCTTTGGCAATGTAAAGCTTTTCATTTACCATGCCAGTAAAGCTATTTGAATCTGAATCTGACTGCAGCAATGCCCTCTCGCCCAAAACTCCCACCTAATGTGTGCATGCATGTCTCCATGTGTATATTTGAGAGTCAAGAAGGAGATCACAGCTTGCACACCTCCTCCAGGTTGGGGGTGGATCAGTTTGATCTCAAACAATTCACACAAAATAAACAACACACACACACACAGACACGCACACACACACACAAAATTGTCTCCATAGACCTCCATGAAATTGATGGATTTTATACAGATCTAATGATAATTTCTAACTAACCCTCACAGAAACCTCACAGTTTAATAAGGTAGGTGATCTCAAGTTTACTAATGTAGTATAAACATGTAAACACACACACACACACACACATACACACAGCTGTTGCATGCAAGGCACCCATCACTGGTAAAAAATGCGGATAGATCATCTGTAGAAAACATAACTTATCTTAGATATTTAGGCAATTTGTGTGTGTGTGTGTGGGTGTGTGTGTTTATAAGTAACTATGTTTACGGAGGCTTTTGCTCCATGGTAGGCAAACAGTGTTAGTGGAGGAGAGAATCGCTGAATTATAAATTGATCAGAATCACATCACAGCCTAAGAGGACTTGTGAAACACTAACACATTCTGGGAGTCACAGCTTTGTGTGAACACTGTTGTGTGACTTGTGAAACTACCAACTGTGGAGCAACAGTACAAACTTCAGACATGAGGAACAAGAACTGTTTGTTTTTAAACCTATATGAACTGAATCGTGAAATTCTGGGGCATAGTACTCTAATCAGTTATTTCTGGTACAGAAGAAGAACAATGGCACCTTTCAATTTTAGTTGAACAAACACCTGCGAAGAATAACGTCCTTTAGAATTTCCAAGATGTCAGAGTCGTGAAAGGCAGTTAATAATCACCTGAGCAGAGCCAGAGTTATTTGGAAATCCAATTATCTGCTATGGCTGTTTAAGTATGTATTGATAATCTGATGAAAGGTCTATTTTATGACAAAATGCAGCACTGTAATATTGGTTTGCCTGTCATCTGTAATATCATTTTTATTTTATGTAATTTATGTGCTAAATTCTTTCCAAAGCTCAGTATTGCAGTGAGTAGTGCCATTTCTTGTAAAATATGTTTAATAACTTTTTCTTTTTCATTTATATAATGCTTTTCTCAAAAGAGGCACAGTGTGTTAAACACTTGACGAAAGTTCCAAAGGTTGCGGGTTCGATCCCTGCCTCTGCGTGCAGTCATGCAGTATACATTTCTGTAATTCTGGTGAATTTGTATTGTGCTTACTGGGTTACTGGTGTTTCCACAATTAAATTCTGATTTTGATCTCCGTTGAAAATTTATATGAATACGAAGTTGATCATTGAGCAGTGGATAGAGCATTGACTTTTGGAATGGCAAGACACAGACTTGAATCCACCCTGAGGCAACTTGAAATGTTGTGTTTGTTTGCTCTGTGTGTCATATGCGCTCTTTGGGATGTGCAGTGGTTTCCATGTTGGCGTTTATCGAAGCAAATGTAGTTATATGAAATCAAAGTTAATTATGAGGAGTATCATGCTTGACATTGAAGTTGCTCTAAACTTGATATGTCCCTTTGGTGACTGATAAAATTGTGCCTCTGTGATGCAGTAGATTGTTCCAGTGGCTTGTTCTTTGAAATGTGGACTGGAAAGTCCTAGGTTCAAATCTGTCCTGAGGCAACTTGTCCTGTGTTGTTTGCTTGTAATTTTTGTCATATGAGCTCTTAGTGTTGTGCAGTGTTTACAATGCTGGTTTTTTTAATTGCTGCTTGCAGCTATATTTTTTATTATTCTGCTTGTGCTTCTTCTTCCTAATGGGAGTCTATGGCAGTCCATAGGAACATGATGAAATTTGGCACACTGATAGGGATGGGCATGAATAGACATCACACAAATTTGGGGTATCTAGGAAAAACTCTATAGCACCACCACCATGTCAAAAATGCAATTTTCTTTTGCGTGTATCTTTTGAACTGTTTGGCCTAGAGATGCAAGTTTGACACCAATGACAGTGGCCACTAACTTGGATTATGTCATTCATTGTTGTTCACCACTATTCCTTCAAACATTACCCAATCCTGCCAAGCAATGTCTCAACATAATCTCCAGCCCACACTTGTGTAATGACTCTAGCCTCAAGAAGACTCTTTGTCACACAGGGGGCATGTCAACTGAGTGGCTCAGTGTGTTAAAGCATTGGTTTTATAATTGCAAGGGTCCAATCCAATTTGGACCAGTGTTAGAGTTGATGTTATATTGTACTGGAGGTCTTTGTATTTGTTAACTGAATAGTTGCAGGGCTTATCACAAATAATGACATTACATGTTACATTTGAAATAGTTTTGTTTTTTATATTACAGGTATATTTCTTATTCTTCCTCATCTAAGTTCTTCTGTAAGGGAGTGATATCTTTTGAAAGGATTGAGTAGTTTGGAGACAACACCTGTAGTTCAAAAGAACATGTTCTGTTTAACATGGTTATCATGTTACATGCAATGATAGCTTAGCATACTAATTGGTTAGCATGCTAACTATTTGTTTTTCTGTCTTTTAAGGCTATTTGATCACAACGCTATCCGTAGGCCAACAATAGTTTTAGCACGCTAATCAGCTGACATGCTATTCAGTTAGCATTATAACCATCACATTTGTTAGGCTATTTGATCGCAATACTATCCATAGGCAGTATCTGTCTTTTAAGGCTATTTGATCACAACGCTATCCATAGGCCAACAATAGTTTTAGCATGCTAATCAGCTTAGCATGCTAATCAGTTAGCATTTTCCATATCAACCTTATAGTCTCTCAGATATATTGAATTTGATAAAAAAGTTATACTTCTTTACGAAAACTGGCATGCATCAACGACATCATGTCCTGAGGATAACTGAGAAGTTTGGAGGCAGTGCCACCTATAGTTCAAAAGATAACATAGGGTTGCGTGCTGACTTTAACCTAAGGAAGTCTCTTTGCCAGTAAGTAGGCATGTCAACTACTCAGTGTGGTAAAGCATTGGTTTATAGTTAAAAAATGAGTGGGTTCAAATTCCCTCCTTTACAAGTCATTCTGTAGTTCTGGTGATTTTTGTATCAAACTCATGAAAGGTTGCTGAGCTGTTCCACAATCAAATTCTGAATTTGATCTCTGTTGAAAAATTAGAGTTCATATCACACTGGAAATGACTCCCTACACTCTCAAAATACTTATATATTTCTATAAATATGAATATTTGATTAGATTTTTGGAAAATATGAATAGGAAATGCTGCCGCAACAAAGACGCCTGACAAAGTGGTCGTGACTGTAACATTTTATTAAAAAAGACACACTTGGGCTGTTTCTCAATGTTAAGAATGCAAAGAACAGATTGCATTACATTGAAGACTAGTTTTACCAAGCTACTTTAACAGAACAAACTCAAAGGGACGTAGAATGCATGTGTGCAAATTTTGAGATGTGCTGCAATATGTAGATTCAAGAACCTCTATTTAAAAATGTCTATTTTATTTATTTTTTCATGGTGAAGGATGACGTCGAATGAGTCCACCAGAACATAGGAATGTATAGAAATGCACATTTAAACATTGGACACAATCAGGAAGGGATCAGTGAACAAAGACATGACCTGGAAACAGGAATAAAAAAATTGAAGACTCACATAAACAAGAGAGAGAGAAAGAAAAAAAAAAAAGAAACTGAAAAGCTAGAAGTTAGAAAAATGCTAATAAATCAGTGGTATGAAGGCTAGCAAGCAATCTACTCAGTGGAGTGACATTACTTTTTAAGACCAAACAGTCTGGGAAGTCAGTATGAAGCTGTCAAAACAAGATATTAATAACTTCTAAGAGGCTGTTTAAAAAAAATGCCTTTAGACAATCTGTACAGGAGACAATCATGAGCACTCACATGAGATGAAGATTCCAGTCATATTTGTAACTTATAAAACATGTTTTGTTCTACATTACAAGGGTCCCCTCATGTGGGCTGCCATGTTAGGATTAGATAACCAGCCGAATGCTACTTGCATAATCTCAGTTACTGGCCATTTACTGGACACTTTTACTCATTAATAAATTCATCATAGCTCATTGTGAATCTCATCAGTAACTAAAAAACATTGCTTTTGAATGCTGCTGCATCCATGCCCCTATGGTGTCATTGTAAATCCAAGATGACATACATAGAATACATTTAAAATAATGTCTTTTGACCAAACCAAAAGAAATTTGGTGTTTTACTGTAAAATGTTCTTATTAAAGAATGTTTGTTAAATTTAATGTTAGCTTTTGATGACTGTACTTTTGGACTGCAGAATGTTCCATATTCTTTGTATCAAGTGGACTAAACTTATTTACTCCTTCATGCTCTTATGATGAGCTTTTTAAGAGTACCACTATTCACACCATTAACCCTTATTTTTTATGCCGAATATGACAGAAATGTTCATTGACATGCAGTATTTGAATCCCCTCACACTCCGTGCTAGCATATATTAAAAAACTTAACTAAAGAATGTACAGTTGAAGTCAGAAGTTTACATACACCTTAGCCAAATACATTTACACTCAGTTTTTCGGAATTCCTGACATTTAATCATAGAATACATTCCCTGTATTTGGTCAGTTAGGATCACTACTTTATTTTAAGAATGTGAAATGTCAGAATAAAAATAAAAATGATTTAAGATGATTTCAGCTTTTATTTATTTCATCACAATCCTAGTGGGTCAGAACTGTACATACACTTTGTTAGTATTTGGTAGCATTGCCTTTAAATTGTTTAACATGGGTCAAACTTTATGGGTAGCCATCCACATGATTCTCAATAGTTTTGCCGATGCTCAACTCTTCTATCTCCCTTGCAACCTTTCCTTTGCTCTAAGAAATGCTTAGAAGATCAGTAAAAAAGCAGAAGGAAAGGAAAAAAATGGAAACAGTAAAATAATTGGGACAACTGAGGGTCTATATGGCTACTGCATCATGAAATACAGTAATAAAAGTGGACAAGTGTACCCTGAATGTGAGAAACATTCATATTTTTTGTAGACAGACTAAGCACATCTACAGTTGAAGTCAGAAGTTTACATGCACCATAGCCAAATATTTAAACTCAGATTTTCACAATCCTGACATTTAGGTTTGTTGGCCTCTTGAGTCAGGTTTGTAGGCCTCCTTGCTCGCACATGCTTTTTCAGTTACGCCCACAAATTTTCTATCAGATTGAGGTCAGGGCTTTGGAGTGGCCACTCCAATACTGTTATGCTGGGTGTGGAAGCAGGACAAGACAGACGGAGGTGCGGATCCAAAAGCAGAGTTTATTGAAGATAAACAAATACGAAACAAAAGGTAAACACAAATGAAAGTCCACGAGGGGAAAACAGGAAACTGATGCACACGAAACAGACACGATGAAACAAACTCTGAACTCGGGGAGGGAACACGGACCAGGCTAAACAACATGCAAGAAACGAAAAACAATCGACAGAGACTACACAAAGAACCGGGGTTTAAATACACAGACAAAGTGGAGACTGAACGAGACACAGGTGGAAACAATGATGAGTGCAGGCAGTGAGGGAGGCCGGGAATTGTGGGAAATGTAGTTTAACACACGGACAGTGAGACTCAGGGCGGACAACAGGGAAAACGTGACATGGACCGGGATCGGTGACGGGTGAGATGAAAAATACGGAGCGGACAACAAGGAAATGTGAAATAATTGTGATAGTGAAACCGAGAACAAAGGGCAGACAACACAGGAACGTAACATAACCCCCCCAAAAGGACCGGATTCCAGACGGTCCTACCGCAAACAGAAACCCCACAAAGAAGAACAAAAACAAAAGATCCAAGGAGTGAGGGGGTAGACCCGGGGGAACACAGACAGAGAAAAGGGAGCACAAGGGGCACAGAGACAGACCAAGAAGGCACAAGGGACACGGAGACAGACCAAGGGGGCACAAGGGGCAATTAGGCAGTCCACGGGGGCACAAAGGGCAATTAGGCAGTCTACGGGGGCACAAGGGGCAATTAGGCAGTCCATGGGGGGACAAGGGGCAATTAGGCAGTCCACCGGGGCACAAAGGGACAGGTTTAGGAGGCCAGGGAGGTATCGACTGGGCAGGGACAGGTTTAGGTGGTCTGGGAGGTGTTGACCGGAACTGGACAGGTTTAGATGGCCCGGGGGCTGGCCAGAAGGCAAGGGCCGGTTCAGGGGGCCTGGGAGGAGGCCACAGGACAGAGGCCGGTTTTGGTGGCCTGGGAGATGGCCGTGGGCCAGGGGCCGGTTCAGGGGACCTGGGAGGTGGCCACAGGACAGAGGCCAGTTTTGGTGGCCTAGGAAATGGCCGTGGGGCAAGGATTGGTTCAGGGGACCTAGGAGGAGGATTGGCCACTGGGGAGGCCGGCGGAACCGCGTGAAGCGGAGCCAAGGAGGACCTCTGAGGTGGAGCCGAGGGAGGCTCGGGAGGCGAAGCCGAGGGAGGTGATGGCTTAGAAGGCTCAGAAGGCGGAGCTGAGAGAGGCTCAGGAGATGGAGCTGAAGGAGGCTCAGGAGGCGGAGCCGAGGTAGGCGGCGCCGTAGGAGGCTTTAGGAGCGGAGACCTGGAAGGTTCTGGAGTCTCTGGGGGCTGAGCCGTAGGAGGCTCGGGAGGCGGAGCCGTAGGAGGCTCGGGAGGCGGAGCCGTAGGAGGCTCGGGAGGCGGAGCCGTAGGAGGCTCGGGAGGCTCTGAGGGTGGAGCTGTCAGAGGCTCGGGTGGCTCGAGAGGCGGAGCCATAGGAGGCGAGGGAGGTGGCGCCGTAGAAGGTTTCAGAGGCGGAGATCTGGAAGGCTCTGGAGGCGGAGCTGAGGGAGGTGGCGCCGTAGGAGGCGGAGCCGTAGGAGGCTTGAGAGGCAGAGCCGTAGGAGGCTTGAGAGGCGGAGCCGTAGGAGGCTCGAGGGGTGGAGCTCTAGTAGGCTCTGGAGTATCTGGGAGCAGGGCCGTAGGAGGCTCTGGGGGCGGATCCGTAGGAGGCTCTGGGGGCGGAGCCGTAGGAGGCTCAGAAGGCGGAGCCGTAGGAGGCTCGGGAGTCTCTGGGAGAGGAGCCGTAGCAGGCTCGAGAGGTGGAGCCGTAGAATACTCGAGAGGCGGAGCTGTAGGAGGCTCGAGAGGCGGAGCCGTAGGAAGCTCTGGAGTCTCTGGGAGCAGAGCCGTAGGAGGCTCGGGAGGTGGAGCCGTAGGAGGCTCTGGAGGGGGAGCCGTAGGAGACCTGGAAGGCTCGGGAGGCGGAGCCGTAGGAGGCTCGGGAGGCGGAGACGTAGGAGGCTCGAGAGGCTCTGGAGGCGGAGCCCTGGAAGGCTCGAGAGGCTCGAGAGACTTGAGAGGCGGGGCCCTGGAAGACTCGAGTGAATTGAGGGGCGAAGCCCTGGGAGGCTCGAGGGACTTGAGGGGCGGAGCCCTAAAAGGCTCGAGAGGCTTGAGAGGCGGAGTGCTGGAAGGCTCGAGAGGCTTGAGAGGTGGAGCCCTGGAAGGCTCGCGAGGCTTGAGAGGCAGAGCCCTGGAAGGCTCGAGAGGCTTGAGGGACAGAGCCCTGGAAGACTCGAGAGACTTGAGAGGCGGAGCCCTGGAAGGCTCGAGAGACTTGAGAGGCGGAGCTCTGGAAAGCTCGGAAGGCAGAGCTCTGGAAAGCTCGGAAGGCGGAGCTCTGGAAAGCTCGGGAATCTCGGAAGGTGGAGCTCTGGAAAGCTCGGGAATCTCGGAAGGCGGAGCTCTGGAAAGCTCGGGGAACTCGGAAGGCGGGGCTCTGGACAGCTCGGAAGGCAGAGCTCTGGACAGCTTGGAAGGCGGAGCTCTGGAAAGCTCGGAAGGCAGAGCTCTGGAAAGCTCGGAAGGCGGAGCTCTGGAAAGCTTGGAGGGTGGAGCTCTGGAAAGCTGGGGAACCTCGGAAGGCGGAGCTCTGGTAAGCTCGGGGGGTGCTGGCTCTCGGACGGTCGTGGCTAGTGGCGCTGGCTCTTGGACGGTCAGGGCTACTGGCGCTGGCTCTTGGACGGTCATGGCTACTGGCGCTGGTACGGTCAAGACCACAGGCGCTGGCTCAGGGACGGTCGAGGCTGCAAGCACTGGCTCATGGACGGACGAGGCTGCAGGCGCTGGTTCAGGGACGGTCGAGGCTACAGGTGCTGGCTCACGGACATCTGAGGCTACAGGCGCTGACTCAGGGACGGTAGAGGCTACAGGCTCTGGCTCACGGACATCTGAGGCTACAGGCACAGGCTCGCTGACGACTGAGGCTACAGGCGCTGGCTCGGGGACGGTCGAGGGCTCAGGCTCGCTCACAATGACATGCGTGGGCTCTGGCTCGTGCATCGTGGCTGACGAGGACTCAGGCTCGCTCAAAGTGACATGCGTGGGCTTGGGCTCGCTGACCGTGGCTGACGTGGGCCGGAAGGCGGAAGCCCGTCTTCTCACCCTCCTCCGGGCTGACGAAGTGAGCCGCGCTGGCTCGTGGAAGGTGACTGGCGTGAGGGTCGGTTCGCTGACAGGTGGGGCTGGTGTTACTGGGGCCGCCGGAGGTGGTTGAAGGGACTCCACTGTGGATGGCGAGGTAGGGTCCTTTTCGGCAACGCCCACGGTTAACGGTGTAGCATCTGGAGGAATCAGTGAAGGATAATCATTAACTTAGCGGGTCCCGAACAATAAAGAACCCACTGTTAAAGCTCCCCTAATTACTGCAATAGCGCCGACTAGTTTCCACAGCACAATGCGCTATTGACAAAGAGACAAGGAACTATTGACAGGAAATCCTCGTGACTGCTAAGCCCCCCCCTTTTCCATATGACTCGCCTCACACCGCATGCTTTACCATGTGAGATCTTGAACGTAAAAATGTGTGTGTGTGTGTTTTTCAGTTTTAAACTTAGAAATGTATGTCTAATGAAATATGTTTTAATCCCTGTGTGTTTATTTGTCTGATGATAGATCAAAACTAGTTGAAATTAGTTTAGTAGTGTAGTAAAACCTGTTATAGTTCATAAGAGGCCTTATATGTAATAGCCTAACAGTGTATATCCACTTTTAAGGGTACCAAATATACTTTTCTTGGTATCAAATTAAACCTTATGACCTTGGAGGTTTTAATCAAATTAAACCTTATTCCTAGCGGAATATGAGTATAAGGTCACCTTTGAATCATGTTCTGCTATGTTTACCGTCTTTTGAGTGAGTCAAAGCAAAAGTCCTGACCAAATCATAAAGCATGCAAATGAGCCTTGACCAGACAAAGGGAGCAAATTCACGCCCAAAACGGAGGGGCCTCATTGGGTCACTTCCCCCCAATGGGGGTGTGACCTCCCTACTTTAAAAGTCAGATCCAGCATTGAAATCGCTCTCTTTTGCTCTTCCTTTTCAACTCTTACTTCAACTTTCTTTTGCTGCGCTCTTCATCCTCTCTTCTCCCGGACCTCTTCAAGCCATCTTACATCTCTCATTTCTTCTCCCGATCTTCTGCAACCCTCCGGAACACTCGCCAACTATTCAACAAGTATTCCTAAGACGCTTCGAACTTCTCGGAACAACCCTTCAATTCCTCTTCAAGTGAGTTTCAACTCCACGCGCTGGAAACACCAAACCGAAATCCTCCATCTCACGGACGCCCCAAGGACACGGCATACACGCAGCCTTAGCCACACGCAAAGGCCTATTTGTGCAAGTATTTCCATTGAAATTCAAATGCATCACAGTGTGTAATTTCCTTGCTGGCTTCAAAGGGTTAATTGTTGTAATAAGTTTGCCATACCTCTAATAATTCTTTACTTTCCCTTACTGCATTTATTTTGTTTATTTTATGTTTATTCTATGTTACATGTATGTTTGTCAAGTGTAGTGATATATCATAGTGCCTTGTATTAAAATCAATTATACGCGTAATTGCCTGTGTTTGTTGGTCATGAAACAAAGCCTCTTTAATGTGCGATTTTAAGCTACGAGCTGATATTATCAAAGTAAGTTAACGTGCTTTTCATGAGTGAGCTTATAACTAGGAATAACCCCTCTGGAGAATTGATCAAAAGTACCAAATAAAGTGGTTCGGCGGACGAACTGACTGGTTGCGGTAGCCTACAGGTCAATTCCATTGAGGTGTTATTAAAATTAATATAGCCTGTCTGCATATGATGTATATTCCTAATTAATCATAATTCGTTGTGTTTAATTATCTGTATATATTTGAAGGCAGACTCTTGGACTATATAAGCCCTTTTTGGGGCGTTTTTACATGTATTGGTGTCCGGGTCACATCGTATGATTGATCATTGATTACTATCAGTAATATCGGTCATACATTCCCCAAACCTGACCTGCATACCTTATAACGGTGAGCCGCAGACCCACAAAGTCATCTCCACGAGGCTGCAGAGAGTGTACTCACGCGTTGCCGGTGGCAACCGTTCCCTCAACGAGGCATTCAGGTTGCCCCTGAAGTAGACCACCAGTGCGGAGTCCGGGAAGTCTGAGACGCAAGCCAGCTTGAGGAAGTCGCCTATGTGGTTCAACGCCGGTCGGTCCCCTTGCTTAAGACAAAGTAGCCGATAGTTGGCCTGTTGGACCGCTGGATCCATTCTTTGGTCGATTGTTCTGTTATGCTGGGTGTGGAAGCAGGACAAGACAGACGGAGGTGCGGATCCAAAAGCGGAGTTTATTGAAGATAAACAAATACGAAACAAAAGGTAAACACAAATGAAAGTCCACGAGGGAAAACAGGAAACTGATGCACACGAAACAGATATAAACACGATGAAACAAACTCTGAACTCGGGGAGGGAACACGGACCAGGCTAAACAACATGCAAGAAACGAAAAACAATCGACAGAGACTACACAAAGAACCGGGGTTTAAATACACAGACAAAGTGGAGACTGAACGAGACACAGGTGGAAACAATGATGAGTGCAGGCAGTGAGGGAGGCCAGGAATTGTGGGAAATGTAGTTTAACACACGGACAGTGAGACTCAGGGCGGACAACAGGGAAAACGTGACATGGACCAGGATCGGTGACGGGTGAGATGAAAAATACGGAGCGGACAACAAGGAAATGTGAAATAATCGTGATAGTGAAACCGAGAACAAAGGGCAGACAACACAGGAACGTAACAAATACATTGACTTTGTTGTCCTTAAGCCATTTTGCCACAACTTTGGAGGTATGCTTGGAGTCATTGTTCATTTGGAAGACCCATTTGCAACCAAGCTTTAACTTCATGGCTGATGTCTTGAGATGTTGTGAGAATTTTCCTTCCTCATGATGTGATCTATTTTGTAAAGTGCACCAGTCTCTCCTACAGCAAAGCACCCCCACAACATGATGCTGCCACTCCCATGCTTTATGGTTGTGATGGTGTTCTTCAGCTTGCAAGCCTTACCCTATTTCCTTCAAACATAACAATGGTCATTATGGCCAAAAAGTTCCATTTTTGTTTTATCAGACCAGAGGAAATTTCTTCAAAAAGTAATATATTTGTCCCCAATGTGCACTTGCAAGCTGTCTGACTTTATGGCAGTTTTGGAGCAGTGGCTTCTTCCTTGCTGAGCAGCTTTTCAGGCTATGTCAATACAGGACTCGTTTTACTGTGGAAATAGATACTTGCCTACCCGTTTCCTCCAGCATCTTCACAAGGTCCTTTGCGGTTGTTACTGGGATTGATTTGCACTTTTCACACCAAACTACGTTCATCTCTAGGAGACAGAATGCATCTCGTTCCTGAGCGATATGATGGCTGCATGGTCCCATGGTGTTTTTACTTGCATACTGTTGTTTGTACAGATAAACGTGGTACCTTAAGGCACATTTGGAAATTGCTCCCAATGATGAACCAGACTTGTGGAGGTCCACATTTCTTTTCTGAGGTCTTGGCTGATTTCTTTTGATTATCCCATGTTGTTAAGCTAAGAGGCACTGAGTTAGAACGTACGCCTTAAAATACATCCTACCTC